>NW_027412088.1:197909076-198343628 GCF_047663935.1 Musca autumnalis
GTAATGTATACGGCACATACAGATAATTCCCAATAAAAAACAGGGCCGTACACTTGAAGATTTTGCAAAATGTCTATAGAAGATAAAAGGGTCTATAGGAAAGTATACAGGAAAGGGTTCTTGCAAGCACCCTTTCTTGTAAGAAAAACATTTAATCGATTTGTATCTTCACCTAAGAACAAACTAACAAATTACAGGACGTCGAATACTTATTGTCAATAGTTATACGTTCAGGGGTACGTTAATCAAACCTAGTTGCTATGAAACCAATTTAAATTTATGAAAGTAATTAAATCTTACTTTAAATACAAACCAAAACTTTTTTCTGTCTGATTTTTTTCATTAATGAAATCCAACCCCATTTATATGAAGAAAAAATTCACATTCAGCTTTAATAGATTTTTATTTGCTGCAATAAAATATTGAAATCGGTTTTTTTTTTATTTTCTCTCCTCCACAAAATACCATGGTAAAAGTGGTATCCTTTTAGTCCATATCTGTTACCATCAACGGGGTTTGTGTTCATTGTTTCAACAATGGCAATGGATGATATTTGCCCAAAACTGCATTGCATTGCAATTGCTGCTTGGCCAATGTAAGACAATGAATTAAAAGGGCTAACAATTGTTGGCGAAATAAAAATAATACTTTGCAATTTATATTTTATTCTTTTTTTGGGGGTTTTTTGTTGAACGTTTCCACTTTTGGGGTAAAGAAAAAATGTTTTTATTAACATTTTCTTTTATTAAATTTTCGTTCGCCAAGAAATATTGTTGAACATTCGGTTTTAATTCTTCTTTGTTTGTGCAGAGATTAATGACCGTTGAGGGAATAATTTTCTATCTATGGAGCGATTGCTGGGAATAGAGAGAAACATATGCGGTTTTCTTGGAATGACTATATGAAATTGAAATTTGTAATTGTAGTAGATAAAGCGGGCAATGAACTGGATTGTGGGGCAAGAATGAATTCGAAGAAATGTAAGAAGACATGTTTTCAAAACGTTTCACATGTGGTAAACGTCATGAAAGCACTGTAGATGCAAAAACTGTTGGAAGAATGAAAGAAATTGTGCTTCTATAGACCCTTACTCAAAGACACTTCCAGAAAGAAAGGCTACTTCTATATGCTTCTATAGACCATTTCTTATAGAAAGGGTACTTCTACAGACCTTTTCTTATAGAAAGGGTGCTACTATAGACCTTTTCTTATAGAAAGGGTGCTTCTATAGACCCTTTAATACTGAAATTGTGCTTATGTAGTCTCTTTCACATAGAAAAAGCGCTTCTATAGAACTTTTCTTATATAAAGGGTGCTCCTATAGACCTTTTCTGAAAGAAAGGGTGCTTCTATAGACTTTTCTTGTAGAAAGGGTGCTTCTATAGACACTTTCTCATAGAAAGGGTGCTTTTAAAGACCTTTTCTTATAGAAAGGGTGCTTCTATAGACCCTTTAATACTGAAAGTGTGCTTATGTAGTCTCTTTCACATAGAAAGAGCTCTTCTACTTCTTCTTATATAAAGGGTGCTCCTATAGACCCTTTCTAAAATAAAGGGTGCTCCTATAGACCATTTCTAAAATAAAGGGTGCTTCTGTAGACCCTTTCTAAAATAAACGGTGCTTTTATAGACTCTTTCTGTGTACTTCTATACACACTTTCTGAAAGAAAGAGTGCTTCTATAGACACTTTCTGAAAGAAAGGGTGCTTCTATAGACACTTTCTAAAAGAAAGGGTGGTTCTATAGACTTTTTCTGAAAGAAAGGGTGCTTCCATAGACCTTTTCTGAAAGAAAGGGTGCTTCCATAGACCTTTTCTGAAAGAAAGGGTGCTTCCATAGACCTTTTCTGAAAGAAAGGGTGCTTCCATAGACCTTTTCTGAAAGAAAGGGTGCTTCTATGGACAGTTTCTGAAACAGAGGGTGCTTCTATAGAACCTTTCTGAAAAAAAGGTGCTTCTATAGACACTTTCTGAAGGACAGGGTGCTTCTATAGATACTTTCTGAAGGACAGGGTGTTTCTATAGAGGGTGCTTCTATAGACCCTTTCTAAAACAAACGGTGCTTCTATAGACACTTTCTGAAAGAAAGGGTGCTTCTATAGACCCTTTCTGAAACAAACGGTGCTTCTATAGACACTTTCTGAAAGAAATGGTGCTTCTATAGACCCTTTCTGAAACAAAGGGTGCTTCTATAGACACTTTCTTAAGGACAGGGTGCTTCTATAGACACTTTCTGAAGGACAGGGTGCTTTTACAGACACTTTCTGAAGGACAGGGTGCTTCTATAGACCCTCCCTGAAACAGAGTGTGCTTCTATAGACCTCCCTGAAACAGAGTGTGCTTCTATAGACCCTCTTTGAAACAAAAGGTTATTCTATAGATCCTTCCTGAAAGAAAGGGTGCTTCTATAGACCCTTCCTGAAACAAAGGGTTCTTCTATAGACACTTTCTGAAAGAAAGGGTGCTTCTAAAAACACTTTCTGAAAGAAAGGGTGCTTCTAAAGACACTTTCTGAAACAAAGGTTGCGTCTATAGATCCTCTCTGAAACAAAGGGTGCTTCCGTAGACCTTTTCTGAAAGAAAGGGTGCTTCCGTAGACCTTTTCTGAAAGAAAGGGTGCTCTTATAGATCCTTCCTGAAACAAAGGGTGCTTCTATAGACCCTTTCTGAAAGAAAGAGTGCTTCTTAGGACACTTTCTGAAAGAAAGTTTGCTTCTAAGGGAACTTTCTGAAAGAAAGGGTGCTTCTATAGACCCTTCCTGAAACAAAGGGTGCTTTTATAGACCCTTCCTGAAACAAAGGGTGCTTTTATAGACACTTTCTGAGACAAAGGATGCTTTTATAGACCGTTTCTTAAAGAGGAAGTGCTTCTATAGACACTTTCTGAAAGAAATGGTGCTTCTATAGTCCTTTTCTGAAAGGAAGGGCGCTTCCATAGTCCCTTTCTGAAGGAAATGGTGCTTCTATAGTCCCTTTCTGAAAGAAAGGTTGCTTCTATGGTCCCTTCCTGAAAGAAAGGGGTGTTCTATAGACCCTTTCTTACAGAAAGTGTGCTTCTATAAACCCTTTCTTATAGAACGGGTGCTTCTATAGATCATCTCTGAAACAAAGGGTTCTTCTATAGACCCTTCCTGAAAGAAAGGGTGCTTCTCTAGACACTTTCTGAAAGAAAAGGTGATCCTGTACCCTTTCTGAAAGACAGGATGCTTCTATAGACACTTTCTGAAAGAAATGTTGCTTCTATAGACCCTTTCTGAAACAAAGGGTGCTTCTATAGACTCTTTCTTAAAGAGGGGGTGCTTCTATAGACACTTTCTGAAAGAAATGGTGCTTCTATAGTCCTTTTCTGAAAGGAAGGGCGCTTCCATAGTCCCTTTCTGAAGGAAATGGTGCTTCTATAGTCCCTTTCTGAAATAAAGGTTGCTTCTATGGTCCCTTCCTGAAAGAAAGGGGTGTTCTATAGACCCTTTCTTACAGAAAGTGTGCTTCTATAAACCCTTTCTTATAGAACGGGTGCTTCTATAGATCATCTCTGAAACAAAGGGTTCTTCTATAGACCCTTCCTGAAAGAAAGGGTGCTTCTCTAGACACTTTCTGAAAGAAAAGGTGATCCTGTACCCTTTCTGAAAGACAGGATGCTTCTATAGACACTTTCTGAAAGAAATGTTGCTTCTATAGACCCTTTCTGAAACAAAGGGTGCTTCTATAGACTCTTTCTTAAAGAGGGGGTGCTTCTATAGACACTTTCTGAAAGAAATGGTGCTTCTATAGTCCTTTTCTGAAAGGAAGGGCGCTTCCATAGTCCCTTTCTGAAGGAAATGGTGCTTCTATAGTCCCTTTCTGAAAGAAAGGTTGCTTCTATGGTCTCTTCCTTCTTAAGACCCTTTCTTACAATTTCTTACAGACACCTTCTAAAAGAAAGGGTGCTTCTATAGACTCTTTCTGACACCTTCTAAAAGAAAGGGTGCTTCTATGGACCCTTTCTGACACCTTCTAAAAGAAAGGGTGCTTCTATAGACTCTTTCTGACACCTTCTAAAAGAAAGGGTGCTTCTATAGACTCTTTCTGACACCTTCTAAAAGAAAGGGTGCTTCTATAGACTCTTTCTGACACCTTCTAAAAGAAAGGGTGCTTCTACAGATCCTTTGATTTGCTTCTTGAAGAAATCGTCCTCCTAAGGCCTGTTTTTATAGAAAGAGTGTTTCTAGGGACCATTTTTTAAAAAAACGGCGCTACTATAGAGCCTTGATGAGAAAAGGGGTGCCTTTTCCTTTTTCGATTCGCCCAGCAACCTTTTTTTGTATAAATATGGTTGTAGGTCTTGTAAGTTAAGTTCTTTAGCATCCGCAATGTAGTGATGCAGGTTGATTTGCATTATGCCACGCGTTTGCTTCTTGGTGCTTTTGTGCTTGACGGAACCTTAACCATTCTAACCCGAAATTTAGTTTGCTCTCACGATTCGTTAAATACTCTTGTTTTTAGGTGTCTATTGACACCCTAATATCAAGACCTCCATTTTCCGGGCTGTGACTAACAAGTTTCCAAGAGATTTTGATTCTGCCTACTGAGTATTGTCACTATGATAGGTGGGTCCACAGTGTGCGGTCGCATCCATGCTTACAATACCCTTTTATAGGTGATCTCATTTACACTGACAATCGATATCTTTTGTGTTGACAAAAAAATCTAGAGATTCCTTATTTTCGCAACAGATGACCTTGATGTCTTTGCAGAAGGCAGCAATACCGAACTGCCTGTGGTTTGGATTTTACCATCGCCCGAGAACACAATGTCACGATGACGTTATTCAATTAGCAACCACGTCATCATGATCAGTTCTATCGATAACTGCTACTCGAAGTTATTATCTTTCCAGCTCCTCTACCCTTGGGAGGAGATCCGGAAGACACCTTTCAGCTAAAGTTAGCTTGAAAGCCTGTCTTGGCTGTGGTGTCTTTCTTCCAATCATTCTTTTGGTAGCAGTCGGAGGAGGCAGAGGGTTTGGAGTTCTGGCTCGGATTGGGTCACTTGGCCTTGGGTTATGGTTCCTCCATTGATCTAAAACGCCGTACACACTGGAATTTTTGGCCGGGTTAACCTTCATTATGAGGATTTGTTTGACATGTAAGCAATGGAATCGACATTTAAAACCCAGTGGGTTTGTTAAATCCGGTTATATGTAAACGTACTATAACTCTCTTCACAAAGTTCTTTCATGTATAAGTGTTGGTTTTGTTCAGGCCTTCCAACCTTCTGCGTCCCTAATTTTATCTGGGGGTTGATTCATCTCTTTTACCTTCACGACGTTTAGGGGTGTTTTGTCTTTGCTGTGGCAGACCTCGCTTTGAAGAGGGTGTTAAAGCCAAGAGAGGTGAGTCGTTCTTGGGGCGCTTAGTCAAGCAATCATCGCTTCTGATTTGTTCTTTGGAGGCTATTGGGACCGATTTTGGCGTTCAGCTTAGCTTGGAGTTGATCCATTTCTTTTACCTTCAACTCCTTCGACGTTGAGGGGTGTTTTGTCTTTGCTGTGGCAGACCTCGCTTTGAAGAGGGTGTTGAAGCCATGAGAGGTGAGTCGTTTTGGGGCGCTTAGTCAAGCAATGATCGCTCCTAATTTGCATTTGTGGGCTTTTGGGACCGATTTTGGCTTTCAGCTTAGCTTGGCTTCTACGGTTATCGGGATGAGTAAAAGTTTGTCATATTCAGGATTTCTCCTGGGTAAGTAACGATATTTCCTTTCTAACTTTCTCACCACCCTGAGATTGACTGTTATTAATTTGTATTCTCTCATCGAGATGGACGAGATGGGTTCCCTGGCGATGTACTTTCCGAGGTAGTTCATCGATCTACGAGAACCCCTCATCTACTTAGGCATCTAAGTCACAGAGCTAGTTGAGGCCTCTGAAGGCTATGGGCTACGGTCGATTGACCGTTCGACGGTTCTGTTTTCAAGATATTGGTAAATTCCACAGAGATCGTGGTCAGTTTATACGCAACTATAGGCGCTGGAACGACGGTGTTATTGAGTTCGTCGTGAAATAAACTGTCATTGGCCTCACCAGAAGCACTAGGCGGACTGTTAGCCATTCAATCCCACGTATACATATTGACAATATGTATACGTCGTCTCTTGAAATTTATTTAACGGAAATTCTAATTCGCTTACAACTTCTCCAACTGCTGTCAATGACAAAATTTCTTCACAAATCTTAACAAAATCCTACCTCTGCTTCATTCATATGTACATCTTTACCACTCTGATTGACTTAACTCCTGACTTCAGCCTTAAATCAATAAAAATCCTCAAAACTGTTACTTTAGATTCCACTTCAAAAGCCTGCAATGTTTACAAGTTTATATTGACAATTTCTACACAGATCAACTTCTTCTTCGGAAAACGTCGAACACAGGCATACAATTCTGTGCATGTTAGTACATGTAAGTATGCATGTATCCTGGCACCATGTTAATGGTATGTTGAGATTGAGGTTATAAATCTTCTTTAGGTAGTTACTGCAGTTTTTCGAAATATTTCAGCAGCAATCTTAAACACCTTCATTCGCACAGCTAAGAATGACAGCAGGCAATCCTTTTGCCATTGTCGTTCATTGTAGACTTTGTCCTAGAATTGATGCTTCTCCGATAGATTGTTGTTACTGGAGTGCTCTATTGGTGTTGTTGTTAGTGTTTGCCATGGTTGTATAGTTTTGCTTACCAGTTGTTGTAGTTGTTAGTTCTGATAGGGTTCCTCCGCACAACTGAACTTTATGATGTTATAAACAGAAGTTATGTCATAAACTTCATGAACAATAAAAAAATCTGTTGAATTCTAATTTTGCAACTTTTATGCTGCTTGGTTGGTGAAAGCAACAATGTTGCTGCGGGATGGATAGTTGGATGGTTCTGACGGATATAAAAGGTAAATATTTTGGGGGACTTTTGTTGATGAGTCACATGGGAATGAGAAGTATTGAAATATGTAAAAAATTCTTAATAAAGGCGAATCACTTTTTTAAAAATATTTTTAGGATTTTTTAAAAATATTTTTAAGTTCATCAAGAGCATCGTGGATTTTTAAAATATTTTTAGGACCCCACAAAGCCTCCTGGACTTTTAAAAATATTTTTGGGCACCCATAAAGGCTCGTGGACTTAAATTTTTTTAGGTCACACGCAAAGGCTCGTGGATTTTTAAAAATATTTTTAAATCACCCACAAAGGCTCGTGTATTTTTTTAAAATATTTTAGGTCACCCAAAAAGCCTTGAGGATTTTTAAAAAAAATTTTAGGTCACCCACAAATGCTCGTGGAATTTTATAATTTTTTTAGATCACCGACAAAGGCTCGTGGAATCTTAAAATTTTTTTTATATCACCGAAAAAGGCTCATGAATTTATAAAAATAATTTTAGATCACTTGCAAGAGCTCGGGAAATTTTAAAAATATTTTTAGATCACCTACAAAGGTTCGTGCAAATTTAAAAATATTTTTAGATCACCGAAGAAGGCTCGCGGATTTTTAAAAATAGTTTTAGGTAAACCACAAAGTTTCGTGGATTTTTAAAAATAGTTTTAGGTAAACCACAAAGGTTCGTGGATTTTTAAAAATATTTTAAGGTGACGCACAAAGGCTCGTGGATTTTTAAAAATATTTTTGGGGAGCCTACAAAGGCTCGTGGATTTTTAAAAATATTTTTGGGGAGCCTACAAAGGCTCGTGGATTTTTAAAAATATTTTTGTGGAGCCTACAAAGGCTCGTGGATTTTTAAAAATATTTTTGGGGAGCCTACAAAGGCTCGTGGATTTTTAAAAATATTTTTGGGGAGCCTACAAAGGCTCGTGGATTTTTAAAAATATTTTTGTGGGGCCTACAAAGGCTCGTGGATTTTTAAAAATATTTTTGGGGAGCCTACAAAGGCTCGTGGATTTTTAAAAATATTTTTGGGGAGCATACAAAGGCTCGTGGATTTTTAAAAATATTTTTGGGGAGCATAAAAGGCTCGTGGATTTTTAAAAATATTTTTGGGGAGCATAAAAAGGCTCGTGGATTTTTAAAAATATTTTTGGGGAGCATAAAAAGGCTCGTGGATTTTTAAAAATATTTTTGGGGAACCTACAAAGGCTCGTGGATTTTTAAAAATATTTTTGGGGAACCTACAAAGGCTCGTGGATTTTTAAAAATATTTTTGGGGAACCTACAAAGGCTCGTGGATCTTTAAAAATATTTTTGGGGAGCATTCAAAGGCTCGTGGATTTTTAAAAATATTTTTGGGGAGCCTACAAAGGCTCGTGGATTTTTAAAAATATTTTTGGGGAGCCTGCAAAGGCTCGTGGATTTTTCAAATATTTTTGGGGAGCCTACAAAGGCTCGTGGATTTTTAAAAATATTTTTGGGGAGCCTACAAAGGCTCGTGGATTTTTAAAAATATTTTTGGGGAGCCTACAAAGGCTCGTGGATTTTTAAAAATATTTTTGGGGAGCCTACAAAGGCTCGTGGATTTTTAAAAATATTTTTGGGGAGCCTACAAAGGCTCGTGGATTTTTAAAAATATTTTTGGGGAGCCTACAAAGGCTCGTGGATTTTTAAAAATATTTTTGGGGAGCCTACAAAGGCTCGTGGATTTTTAAAAATATTTTTGGGGAGCCTACAAAGGCTCGTGGATTTTTAAAAAATATATTTGGGGAGCCTACAAAGGCTCGTGGATTTTTAAAAATATTTTTGGGGAGCCTACAAAGGCTCGTGGATTTTTAAAAATATTTTTGGGGAGCCTACAAAGGCTCGTGGATTTTTAAAAATATTTTTGGGGAGCCTACAAAGGCTCGTGGATTTTTAAAAATATTTTGGGGAGCCTACAAAGGTTCGTGGATTTTTAAAATATTTTTGGGGAGCCTACAAAGGTTCGTGGATTTTTAAAAATATTTTTGGGGAGCCTACAAAGGCTCGTGGATTTTTAAAAATATTTTTGGGGAGCCTACAAAGGCTCGTGGATTTTTAAAAATATTTTTGGGGAGCCTACAAAGGCTCGTGGATTTTTAAAAATATTTTTGGGGAGCCTACAAAGGCTCGTGGATTTTTAAAAATATTTTTGGGAGTCTACAAAGGCTCGTGGATTTTTAAAAATATTTTTGGGGAGCCTACAAAGGCTCGTGGATTTTTAAAAATATTTTTGGGGAGCCTACAAAGGCTCGTGGATTTTTAAAAATATTTTTGGGGAGCCTACAAAGGCTCGTGGATTTTTAAAAATATTTTTGGGGGTCTACAAAGGCTCGTGGATTTTTAAAAAATATTTTTGGGGAGCCTACAAAGGCTCGTGGATTTTTAAAAATATTTTTGGGGAGCCTACAAAGGCTCGTGGATTTTTAAAAATATTTTGGGGAGCCTACAAAGGCTCGTGGATTTTTAAAAATATTTTTAGGGGAGCCTACAAAGGCTCGTGGATTTTTAAAAATATTTTTGGGGAGCCTACAAAGGCTCGTGGATTTTTAAAATATTTTTGGGGAGCCTACAAAGGCTCGTGGATTTTTAAAAATATTTTTGGGGAGCCTACAAAGGCTCGTGGATTTTTAAAAATATTTTTGGGGAGCCTACAAAGGCTCGTGGATTTTTAAAAATATTTTTGGGGAGCCTACAAAGGCTCGTGGATTTTTAAAAATATTTTTGGGGAGCCTACAAAGGCTCGTGGATTTTTAAAAATATTTTTGGGGAGCCTACAAAGGCTCGTGGATTTTTAAAAATATTTTTGGGGAGCCTACAAAGGCTCGTGGATTTTTAAAAATATTTTTGGGGAGCCTACAAAGGCTCGTGGATTTTTAAAAATATTTTTGGGGAGCCTACAAAGGCTCGTGGATTTTTAAAAATATTTTTGGGGAGCCTACAAAGGCTCGTGGATTTTTAAAAAATATTTTTGGGGAGCCTACAAAGGCTCGTGGATTTTTAAAAAATATTTTTGGGGAGCCTACAAAGGCTCGTGGATTTTTAAAAATATTTTTGGGGAGCCTACAAAGGCTCGTGGATTTTTAAAAATATTTTTGGGGAGCCTACAAAGGCTCGTGGATTTTTAAAAATATTTTTGGGGAGCCTACAAAGGCTCGTGGATTTTTAAAAATATTTTTGGGGAGCCTACAAAGGCTCGTGGATTTTTAAAAATATTTTTGGGGAGCCTACAAAGGCTCGTGGATTTTTAAAAATATTTTTGGGGAGCCTACAAAGGCTCGTGGATTTTTAAAAATATTTTTGGGGAGCCTACAAAGGCTCGTGGATTTTTAAAAATATTTTTGGGGAGCCTACAAAGGCTCGTGGATTTTTAAAAATATTTTTGGGGAGCCTACAAAGGCTCGTGGATTTTTAAAAATATTTTTGGGGAGCCTACAAAGGCTCGTGGATTTTTAAAAATATTTTTGGGGAGCCTACAAAGGCTCGTGGATTTTTAAAAATATTTTTGGGGAGCCTACAAAGGCTCGTGGATTTTTAAAAATATTTTTGGGGAGCCTACAAAGGCTCGTGGATTTTTAAAAATATTTTTGGGGAGCCTACAAAGGCTCGTGGATTTTTAAAAATATTTTTGGGGGAGCCTACAAAGGCTCGTGGATTTTTAAAAATATTTTTGGGGAGCCTACAAAGGCTCGTGGATTTTTAAAAATATTTTTGGGGAGCCTACAAAGGCTCGTGGATTTTTAAAAATATTTTTGGGGAGCCTACAAAGGCTCGTGGATTTTTAAAAATATTTTTGGGGAGCCTACAAAGGCTCGTGGATTTTTAAAAATATTTTTGGGGAGCCTACAAAGGCTCGTGGATTTTTAAAAATATTTTTGGGGAGCCTACAAAGGCTCGTGGATTTTTAAAAATATTTTTGGGGAGCCTACAAAGGCTCGTGGATTTTTAAAAATATTTTTGGGAGCCTACAAAGGCTCGTGGATTTTTAAAAATATTTTTGGGGAGCCTACAAAGGCTCGTGGATTTTTAAAAATATTTTTGGGGAGCCTACAAAGGCTCGTGGATTTTTAAAAATATTTTTGGGGAGCCTACAAAGGCTCGTGGATTTTTAAAAATATTTTTGGGGAGCCTACAAAGGCTCGTGGATTTTTAAAAATATTTTTGGGGAGCCTACAAAGGCTCGTGGATTTTTAAAAATATTTTTGGGGAGCCTACAAAGGCTCGTGGATTTTTAAAAATATTTTTGGGGAGCCTACAAAGGCTCGTGGATTTTTAAAAATATTTTTGGGGAGCCTACAAAGGCTCGTGGATTTTTAAAAATATTTTTGGGGAGCCTACAAAGGCTCGTGGATTTTTAAAAATATTTTTGGGGAGCCTACAAAGGCTCGTGGATTTTTAAAAATATTTTTGGGGAGCCTACAAAGGCTCGTGGATTTTTAAAAATATTTTTGGGGAGCCTACAAAGGCTCGTGGATTTTTAAAAATATTTTTGGGGAGCCTACAAAGGCTCGTGGATTTTTAAAAATATTTTTGGGGAGCCTACAAAGGCTCGTGGATTTTAAAAATATTTTTGGGGAGCCTACAAAGGCTCGTGGATTTTTAAAAATATTTTTGGGGAGCCTACAAAGGCTCGTGGATTTTTAAAAATATTTTTGGGGAGCCTACAAAGGCTCGTGGATTTTTAAAAATATTTTTGGGGAGCCTACAAAGGCTCGTGGATTTTTAAAAATATTTTTGGGGAGCCTACAAAGGCTCGTGGATTTTTAAAAATATTTTTGGGAGCCTACAAAGGCTCGTGGATTTTTAAAAATATTTTTGGGGAGCCTACAAAGGCTCGTGGATTTTTAAAAATATTTTTGGGGAGCCTACAAAGGCTCGTGGATTTTTAAAAATATTTTTGGGGAGCCTACAAAGGCTCGTGGATTTTTAAAAATATTTTTGGGGAGCCTACAAAGGCTCGTGGATTTTTAAAAATATTTTTGGGGAGCCTACAAAGGCTCGTGGATTTTTAA
Organism: Musca autumnalis; assembly: GCF_047663935.1. Classification (NCBI taxonomy): domain Eukaryota; kingdom Metazoa; phylum Arthropoda; class Insecta; order Diptera; family Muscidae; genus Musca; species Musca autumnalis. Next base: position 197,921,018 of record NW_027412088.1, read on the forward strand.
AAATATTTTTGGGGAGCCTACAAAGGCTCGTGGATTTTTAAAAATATTTTGGTGAGCCTACAAAGGCTCGTGGATTTTTAAAAATATTTTTGGGGAGCCTACAAAGGCTCGTGGATTTTTAAAAATATTTTTGGGGAGCCTACAAAGGCTCGTGGATTTTTAAAAATATTTTTGGGGAGCCTACAAAGGCTCGTGGATTTTAAAAATATTTTTGGGGAGCCTACAAAGGCTCGTGGATTTTTAAAAATATTTTTGGGGAGCCTACAAAGGCTCGTGGATTTTTAAAAATATTTTTGGGGAGCCTACAAAGGCTCGTGGATTTTTAAAAATATTTTTGGGGAGCCTACAAAGGCTCGTGGATTTTTAAAAATATTTTTGGGGAGCCTACAAAGGCTCGTGGATTTTTAAAAATATTTTTGGGGAGCCTACAAAGGCTCGTGGATTTTTAAAAATATTTTTGGGGAGCCTACAAAGGCTCGTGGATTTTTAAAAATATTTTTGGGGAGCCTACAAAGGCTCGTGGATTTTTAAAAATATTTTTGGGGAGCCTACAAAGGCTCGTGGATTTTTAAAAATATTTTTGGGGAGCCTACAAAGGCTCGTGGATTTTTAAAAATATTTTTGGGGAGCCTACAAAGGCTCGTGGATTTTTAAAAATATTTTTGGGGAGCCTACAAAGGCTCGTGGATTTTTAAAAATATTTTTGGGGAGCCTACAAAGGCTCGTGGATTTTTAAAAATATTTTTGGGGAGCCTACAAAGGCTCGTGGATTTTTAAAAATATTTTTGGGGAGCCTACAAAGGCTCGTGGATTTTTAAAAATATTTTTGGGGAGCCTACAAAGGCTCGTGGATTTTTAAAAATATTTTTGGGGAGCCTACAAAGGCTCGTGGATTTTTAAAAATATTTTTGGGGAGCCTACAAAGGCTCGTGGATTTTTAAAAATATTTTTGGGGAGCCTACAAAGGCTCGTGGATTTTTAAAAATATTTTTGGGGAGCCTACAAAGGCTCGTGGATTTTTAAAAATATTTTTGGGGAGCCTACAAAGGCTCGTGGATTTTTAAAAATATTTTTGGGGAGCCTACAAAGGCTCGTGGATTTTTAAAAATATTTTTGGGGAGCCTACAAAGGCTCGTGGATTTTTAAAAATATTTTTGGGGAGCCTACAAAGGCTCGTGGATTGGGGAGCCTACAAAAGCCTGTGGGATTTTTAAAAATATTTTTGGGGAGCCTACAAAGGCTCGTGGATTTTTAAAAATATTTTTGGGGAGCCTACAAAAGGCTCGTGGATTTTTAAAAATATTTTTGGGGAGCCTACAAAGGCTCGTGGATTTTTAAAAATATTTTTGGGGAGCCTACAAAGGCTCGTGGATTTTTAAAAATATTTTTGGGGAGCCTACAAAGGCTCGTGGATTTTTAAAAATATTTTTGGGGAGCCTACAAAGGCTCGTGGATTTTTAAAAATATTTTTGGGGAGCCTACAAAGGCTCGTGGATTTTTAAAAATATTTTTGGGGAGCCTACAAATGCTCGTGGATTTTTAAAAATATTTTTGGGGAGCCTACAAAGGCTCGTGGATTTTTAAAAATATTTTTGGGGAGCCTACAAAGGCTCGTGGATTTTTAAAAATATTTTTGGGGAGCCTACAAAGGCTCGTGGATTTTTAAAAATATTTTTGGGGAGCCTACAAAGGCTCGTGGATTTTTAAAAATATTTTTGGGGAGCCTACAAAGGCTCGTGGATTTTTAAAAATATTTTTGGGGAGCCTACAAAGGCTCGTGGATTTTTAAAAATATTTTTGGGGAGCCTACAAAGGCTCGTGGATTTTTAAAAATATTTTTGGGGAGCCTACAAAGGCTCGTGGATTTTTAAAAATATTTTTGGGGAGCCTACAAAGGCTCGTGGATTTTTAAAAATATTTTTGGGGAGCCTACAAAGGCTCGTGGATTTTTAAAAATATTTTTGGGGAGCCTACAAAGGCTCGTGGATTTTTAAAAATATTTTGGGGAGCCTACAAAGGCTCGTGGATTTTTAAAAATATTTTTGGGGAGCCTACAAAGGCTCGTGGATTTTTAAAAATATTTTTGGGGAGCCTACAAAGGCTCGTGGATTTTTAAAAATATTTTTGGGGAGCCTACAAAGGCTCGTGGATTTTTAAAAATATTTTTGGGGAGCCTACAAAGGCTCGTGGATTTTTAAAAATATTTTTGGGGAGCCTACAAAGGCTCGTGGATTTTTAAAAATATTTTTGGGGAGCCTACAAAGGCTCGTGGATTTTTAAAAATATTTTTGGGGAGCCTACAAAGGCTCGTGGATTTTTAAAAATATTTTTGGGGAGCCTACAAAGGCTCGTGGATTTTTAAAAATATTTTTGGGGAGCCTACAAAGGCTCGTGGATTTTTAAAAATATTTTTGGGGAGCCTACAAAGGCTCGTGGATTTTTAAAAATATTTTTGGGGAGCCTACAAAGGCTCGTGGATTTTTAAAAATATTTTTGGGGAGCCTACAAAGGCTCGTGGATTTTTAAAAATATTTTTGGGGAGCCTACAAAGGCTCGTGGATTTTTAAAAATATTTTTGGGGAGCCTACAAAGGCTCGTGGATTTTTAAAAATATTTTTGGGGAGCCTACAAAGGCTCGTGGATTTTTTAAAAATATTTTTGGGGAGCCTACAAAGGCTCGTGGATTTTTAAAAAATATTTTTGGGAGCCTACAAAGGCTCGTGGATTTTTAAACATTTTTTTGGGGAGCCTATAAAGGCTCGTCGATTTTTAAAAATATTTTTGGGAGCCTACAAAGGCTCGTGGATTTTTAAAAATATTTTTTGGATTCCTACAATGGCTCGTGGCGTTTCTATCACTCGCATGTCACTACACCCTTTACTTATCAACTAATATCACTCAAAGCAACGTTGTTGCCAAACGGGCGTAAAGAGTTTTGACTCGCATCTATAAAAGTTATTCTAAGCAAAACTTTATTTAACTTATTAAGAATTTTATTTGATCTGTTGGTGTCAAAAATGTCGCAAACTTCAACACATTTTTACGACTTTTCAACTGTAATTTTTTACAAGCGTTTAACATCAATGAAAAATAAAAAAATATTTTTTTAATATTTTTAATTAAATATTATTAAAATATACATTACAAATTTAAAACATATGACATAAATCACACAAATCTTTGATGCATACATATGTATGTATGTGTTTATGTGGTATTTGTATGTATGTGTGTATGTATGTATATATTCACATAATATGTTAATTATTTAAAATACATTATGACAGTTGATACACATGGATTTGAGTGCAAAGACATAAAAGCCATCTCAAAGAAAAATTTAATTAGTCTTTAGAATTTGCCATGAACAGAGATGTGTTTACGAATTCGGCACATTGACATGACAGGATATGAATTCACAGAAATGTTTTTTGATGATTGTTAAAATGTATAAAATTTATAAATTTCGGTTGTGTCTGGTAAATGATCAAACCTCAATTCGAGTGAAGGTACTGAGCCCAACATTCCCCCATTTCTTGTAAAAAAATCAAATCAAATTATAATTCCAGACATCTTTTGTCAACCATTCAAATCCAAATCTCAAATTTGTTTTTCCTTATAATGCAAAACATGTTTCCCCAAAAATATAAAACCTCCCGAAAAACTTCAATATCTAAATATTCATCGAAATGCATATCCTCAAAACATGACACTTGCATGTTAAAAGAAAAAAAATTCTCTCACACTCCACGAAAAAAAAAACGAAAAAACCAACAACAAAATCGTTGTCTAACATTTTACAAATCAATTGAAACGTGGCATTGTTAGAATGTGCCGGCACTCTGCATATCCGTCGACGATGTGCATCAATAGAAACAGAACTTGAAAAACAACGTTGCGAACATAAACCAAATGCAAAAAAGCCATCTGGATATGCGAACAAATTCAGTGGCTAACTTTTTTTTGTTGTCCTCAGCCAGTCATCTATAGATTCCCCGTGGGAGCGAACATTTATGGCTGGTTAGTTAGCGATGCTGTTTTTTGTTTGTTTGGAACCATGTCGCGCTCACATGAAGGTGGCTAGGTGGAAAGCAATAAGAGATAACTTTTATATGTAAATCTGAAATTTCTATAAAAATTTCAGATTTGAATGAAAATTTCATCGAAAGACTCTAGCATAGGTAGAAAACCACTTTTGAGGAAATTCGTTAAGCAGAAGAGCTATTATGATAGTTCGCAATAATCACGTAAAAATAAAAAAACACAAACATTGACTTAAAGCTAGGGTAGCATCACTACCATCGTCTTCTAATGTAAATATTGCACATTAGAAGACGATGGTAGTGATGCTACCATAGCTTTAAGTAAATGCTTGTGTTTTTTTATTTTTACGTGATTATTGCGAACTATCATAATTCCTGAAGATGCAATTCAAGAAATTGCGAAATATCGAAAATAAATAAAAATTATTAATAACAAATGACCTCGAGCTTGATTTAACCCAGATATGCCCATTGCTTGATCTTGATCATTTTAAAATTATTTTTATATTATTTTAGAAGCAAATGTGAAATAATAACAGTATGTTTATATGGTTTTTAAAAATTTTTTGAAAAAAGTGGTTTTTGAGGCCACTTTTGGACACAGGGTTTTATCTTATAACTGGGAGTTATGGGACACAAAACATTTGACATATAGTCCAAAGACACCTTTTCGGCATCTAGTTAACGTTTTTTCGTAGTAGGCTCCACATCGTGTATGTTTTCGTTATAAAACTACCCAATAATTAATCGGTCATAACGCAAATCATTGTAAAAACTAAGCGATAGGTGGCAACTTCGATGAACTAGACCTCAAAACTCAAAAATAGTAGCTCAAAATAATGGAATCACATAATATCCCAAGAGCTACAGATGTGTACTGAGTATATCACCAAAATAAACGGTACTTTGATACACATAACATATCAAATTACCAAGAATTTTGTGTGTCCTATATATAGGACGCTGGGCATATCTGGGTTAATGAAAACAACATTGTATAACAAAAAGGTCGAAGAAAATTCAATATTTAACAATTAAAATAAAATAAAGTAAAATGAAATGAAATAAAATAATATAAAATAAAATAAAATCAAATAAAAATAAAAATAAAATAAAATAAAAAAATAAAATAAAAAAATAAAATAAAAAAATAAAATAAAAAAAGCAAAATAAAATAAAATAAAATAAAACAGAATAAAAATGTGGTTTTTTCATCAATAGAGGGACTCCTATATATAAGAGAATCCTTTTAAAACAGGCTTCTATAGATAGAGGATCATTAATGAAAGAAACAATTTTTCCCAGGGTTCTTTAGAAATAAAATCTCTTAATAGGTGCATTCGTAGAATTGTGGCCCTTTCATAAGTTTTTAAACGTCTCTTTAAAGCAGATTCTATAGAAGGAAACACTCCTCTTTACACCGGCTTCTATAGTAAGAATATCCCTGTAGAAGTTTATTTGCATATAGAAACATTCTGAAGGGGGTATTCTATCGCAAGGCAACGCCTTTACATGGACGTCTATAGAAAAATCCAACTTCTAAGGGGGCATATAAAGAAAGGTAACTTCTTTCAATGGGCCTCTATAAGAAGAAAACATATTTTAAGTAACTCCTATAGGCCATTATGTCTTCTTACAGAAAGCAGATAGATTTTCTAATGTAGAAGATTAGGAAATCTCAAAGGGGACCAATTGGTCTTCTCATAGGAAAACCGTTAGATCCTAACACAGAAAACCAGGGCCTACAAAGACAAATTTTAGCTAGACTATCAGGTCGTTTCATAGGACTTTTCAAAGAAGAAAGGGCTTCTCAAGGAAGACCTTCCAAAATTTCTGTACACCTCCATTTTTTTAAATCATAGAGAGCAATTTTCTTATAGAAGACCTGATGGTCTTAGGTTTTCTCATAGACGATCATTAGCTCTTCTCATAGAAAGTCTTCAGGACTTTCAGTTCTTCTCATAGCAGATCTCGTCTTTTTGATGAAGATCGCTGGCTCTTCCCAAAAGCCTTCTCATAGGAAGACCATCAGGTCTTCTCATAGAGGACCAAGAGGATTTCTTAATGAAGGCAAATAAGCTTTCTCAGAGGAATATCATCTGGTCTTCTCATAGAATACCATCAAGTCTTCTTGTGGAAAACTAAAAGTTCTTATGGAAAACCATCAGGCCTTCTCATTGAACGCCAACAGGACTTCTCATAGAAGACCATCAGTTCTTCTTATAGAAGACCATCCGGTCTTTCCATAGAAGATCAACAGGTCTTCTCATAGAGGACCAAGAGTCCTTTTTATAGAAGACCATAAAGGCTTCTTCTAGAGGACTATATGGGCTTTTCATGCCTTCTTTTAGAAGCCTATAAGGGATTCTCAATGAAGATCGCCATGCCTTCTTATAGAAGACAATAAGGGATCCTCATAGAAGGCCATCATTACTTCTCATGGAAGACCATCTGGTCGTCTCATGAAAGACGAACAGGTCTTCTCATAGAAGACATTTAGGTCGTCTTATTGAAGACCATCTCGCCTTCTTGTAAGATGCCATCAGATCTTCTTATAGAAGGCCATTAGGTCTTCTATAGAAGACCATCAATTCTTCTCATAGAAGATCATCAGGTCTTCTCATAGAAGATCATCAGGTCTTCTCATAGAAGACCAAAAAGGCTTCTTCTAGAGCACTATAAGGGCTTCTCATACAAGATAACCAAGCCTTCATATATAATAGAAGACTATCATGACTTGTCATGGAAGACCATCTGGTCTTCTTATAGAATACCATCAATTCTTCCCAAAAAGGACCATTGATTCTTTTCATAGAGGTCTTCTTACAGAAAACCATGAAGTATTCTTATGGAAGATCATCAAGTCTTCTAATAGAATACCATCAAGTCATCTTCTAGAAAACCAAGAGGTCTTCTCACGGAAGACCATCGGGTCTTCTCTTAGAAGACCATCGGGCCTTCTCACAGAAGACCATCGGCTCTTCTTACAGAACACCATACATTTTTCTCATAGAAGAATATTTTAATATTTTTCATAGAAGAGCATGAAGTCTTCTCGTAGAAGACCCTCAAGTCTTCCCATGGAAGGCGAAGAGGTCTGCTGATAGAAGACGAACAGGTCTTCTCATAGAAAGCATTCAGGTAGCTTATTGAATACCATCTCGCCTTCTTATAAGATGCCATCAGATCTTCTTATAGAAGACCATCACGCCTTCTTATAGAAGACCATCAATTCTTCTCATAGAAGATCATCAGTTCTTCTCATAGAAGATGATCAGGTCTTCTTGTAGAATACCATCAGATCTTCTTATAGAAGACCATCAGGCCTTCTCATAGAAAACCATCAGGCCATCTCATAGAAGATCATCAGGTTTTCTCATAGAGGACCAAGAGGCCATTTTATAGCAGACCATAAGGGCTTCTTCTAGAGGACCATAAGGGCTTCTCATAGAAGATTACCATGCCTTCTTATAGAAGGCTATAAGAGATTCTCAAAGAAGATCGCCATGCCTTCTTATAGAAGACAATAAGGGATCCTCATAGAAGGTCATCATTATTTCTAATGGAAGACCATCTTATTTTTTCATAGAGGTCTTCTCACAGAAAACCATCAAGTATTCTTATGGAAGATCATCAGGTCTTCCCATAGAATACCATCAAGTAATCTTCTAGAAACCCAAGAGGTCTTCACATGGAAGACTATCGGGTCTTCTTATAGAAGACAATCGGGTCTTCTCACAGAAGACCATCGGGTCTTCTTACAGAACACCATTCATTTTTCTCATAGAAGACTTTTCGTAGAAGACCACCAAGTTTTCTCATGGAAGACGAACAGGTCTTCTCATAGAAGGCATTCAGGTCTCTTATTGAAGACCATAACGTCTTCTTATAAGATGCCATCAGATCTTCTTAAAGAAGACCATCACGCCTTTTTATAGAAGACCATCAATTCTTCTCATAGAAGATCAAAGGTTCTTCTCATAGAACATCATCAGTTCTTCTCATAGAAGATCATCAAGTCTTCTAATAGAAGACCATAAAGGCTTCCTTAGAGGACCATAAGGGCTTCTCATACAAGATAACCATGTCTTCTCATAGAATAACATAAGGGATGCTCATAGAAGACTATCATGACTTGTCAGGGAAGACCATCAATTCTTCTCATAGAAGACCATTGATTATTCTCGTAGAAGACCATAAAGTCTTCTCGTAGAAGAGCCTTAAGTCTTCCCATGGAAGGCGAACATAGAAGAAGAACAGGTCTTCTTATAAAAGACATTCTGGCCATCTTTTTGAAGACCATCACACCTTCTTATAAGATGCCATCAGATCTTCTTATAGAGAGCCATTAGTTCTTCTCATAGAAGACCATCAATTCTTCTCATAAAAGACCATCAGGTGTTCTCATAGAAGAGCATCAGGTGTTCTCATAGAAGACCATCTTCTCATATAGGACCAAGAGGACTTCTTATAGAAGACCATAAAGGCTTCTTAGAAGATCGCATGCTTTCTTATAGCAGACCATAAGAGCTTCTCGAAGGCCAACTGCTCCTCTTATAGAAGAAGATCTTCCATAGAAGACCATTAGATATTCTTATAGAAGGTATTTTATAGAAGATCATCAAGTCTTTTCTTAGAAGACCATCACGCCTTCTTCTAGAAGACTTTCAATCTTTCTAACATCGCGTTTTCCCATGAAAAAACCATCCGATGTTCCCATAGAAAACCATCAGGTCTTTCCACAGAAGACGATCTGGACTTCCCTAAAACCATTAGACCTTTTTCTTATAGAAAACCATCAGGGGTTTTCATAGAAAATCACCAGGCCTTTTTCTCATAGGAGATCGTCAGGGTTTCTCATAGAAGAAAAAGTCAGGACTTCTCAAAGAAGACCAGCAAGTCTTCCAATAGAAGTTCGCCAGGTCTCCTCTTAGAATTCTATCAATTCTTCTCTTATTAGATTTTCATATGGAAGAATATTAGAGAACTAACAAGATCTCTCATATAAGACCATCTGGTCATGCAATAGAAGCCCATCAAGTCTTCCAATATTAGCCACGCCGGTCTTTTTATAGGGTACCATTCGGCCTTCTCACACAAAACTATCAGGATTTTTATTCGAAAACCATCAGATTTTCTTAACGAAGAGCGTGAGGACTTTTCAGGGAGGGCCGTCAGGTTTTTTCGTAGAAAAGTCTTTGAGAAAACATTAGTTATCCTGCTTTACCTTCTACCTACCATGGTTTATTGGAAAACGTTTTTGTATTAACACCCTTTGTGGACCATTTGATTTTGATTGCACTTGGCAATCGTAGAATGTCTATGGGTAACATTTTAGGAAATTATTAGCCCCTCATGGATGTCAGAGAGGTTGGAATGTACTAAAGGAAGTTCAGAAAAGGCTTTGCAAAGGTTTTTTATTTAAGGTTAAGCTGTTCAACAAATTTAAAGCCTCATATCTTACACTGTTGCTTAAATTCCTAGAAGCTTTAAAGAACAAGACCCTCCAAAGAACATGCGTTTCAAACAAAAAACAGAGAGGAGATTAAAATACCTCACCCACAAATATCCGCTGCTAATTTAAATCCAACACGCCTTAATGTATTTCCCTTATGGCTAATTTTGTTGTTATTGTGGTTTGTTGTGGTTGTCATTCTGCTGTTTCTATTGATATTCGGTTTCGATTTCAGCCTTAACATCGAACTTATTTTAAGGTCTTCTTCGTCTTTGTTTTTCCTCCTGAAAAAAGAGACATTTGCAAGCCATCAGTCGTTTTGTTTCACCTCCCCTCCATTAAAGCCGCGCACTTTTAACCTTTCAAAGGTGATTATCATTAACGTAGCTGCTGTCGTTAGTGTTGTTGTTATTGTTGCTGTTGTTTGGAGCTTCTACGTCTATTTTCCATTTCAATTTGTCACTGTCACTTTGTTTGGATTTCATTTGAATTGCTGTTTTCACATTTCATGGACTTATTTCGTTGCCTTCCTGTTTCGTTCAATTTGTTGCCGTAGCCGGTCGTATTAGTCGCAGTTGGTGTTGCTGTCTTTGTTAGCAATGTCTTTATTAAATTCTTTACGCTTGTTTAGCTTTAATGCCACTGTAATGACATTAAATCCCGGCGACGGTCATTAGATGTGAACAGGTTTTGCAGGTCATTGAGACTTGGCGTAGGCGACAAAGGAAGAGGAAATTGGTGATATATTTATTAAAGAAAAAACTGAAGCGCAATTTCTAAAATTAGAAGAACTTACTTCGCTTAGAACACACATTCGTCCTCTATGCAATGATGTATGCTTCGGAATAGCTATTGGTCATCTACGTGAACGAATTTAAGGATAAACCTGATGATCTGTTATGATAAGACCTTAGGGTTTTTTTGAAAGTCCTAAAGCCAGTGGACCGGATAGTCTTCTATGACAACACCTGACAGTGTTCTGTGAGATGACTTGATGGTGGTCTTTCCTGAGAAGACCTGATGGTCTGCTATGAGAAGACCTGGAGGTCGTTTTGAGAAGATTTTATGGTCTTATATGAGATGATCTGATAGTCTTCTATGAGAAGACTTTGTGGTTCCCTACGAGAAGACTTAAAGGAGTTCCATGAGAAATATAGATGGTGTTCTAATGGTCTTCCATGAGAAGACCTTGTAACATATCAGGCCTAAGTTTTATCAGAAGGATTGATGGGCTTTTAAGAGAGGACTGATGGTCTTTCGAAGAAGGCCTGCTAGTCTTCGAGAAGAAGATCTGAATGCCCTCTGGGAAAAGAGGAAATTGTCTTCTATCAGAAGATTTAATGATCTTGTAGGAGAAGACTTGGGTACCACCGTGGTGCAATGGTATGCACACCCGCCTTGCACACATAGGGTCGTGGGTTCGATTCCCGGGTCAGGCAACATCAAAACACTTTTCAACGGTGGCAAAATACCCCTCAGTAATGTTGGCGACATTTATTTATTTATTTATTTATTTATTTCAAAATTCATATATGATACAAAGCCTCAATGGCCAATTAAACGTATCTCAAGACAAAAAAAACCTGAGTTATAAAAGTATTTCAGCCATGTAAAACTTCTCTACAAAAGTGGTGTCTTAGACACGCCGTTCTGATTCGGCGATAAATTGTAGGTCCCTTATCATTGAGCTAATATGAATCGGGGTGCACTCGTTGATATGAGAGAAGTCTCCCTTGTCCCTTATGGGATGTTTGTGGAACAATTATATATTATAGGAGAAGACTTGGTGATTTTTTATGAGAAGCCCTAATGGTCTTCTATGAGATGACTTTTTCCTTTCCATGAAAAGACTTGTGGGTATTTCATGAGCAATCCTGATGGTCCTCTTCGAGTAGTCAGAAGTCATGATGATCTTCTATGAGAAGACCTAATGGTTTTCTATTAAAAAATCTGATGCTTGTATGAAAAAATCTGACGTCTTCTATGATAAAACCTGATGGTCTCCTATGAGAAGAGCTGATGGTCTTATATGACAATACTTAATGTCTTCTATTATAAGGCCTGATGGTCTTCTACGAGAAGACATGATAGTCTACTATGAGAAGACTAGGAGGTCGTTTATAGAAAGACTTGATTGCCTTCTACGAGAAAACCTACTGGTGTTATATGAGAAGACCTGATGGTCCTCTATCAGAAGACCTATTGATCTCCTACGAGTTGTCCTGACGGTCATCTGTGAGAAACCCTGATGGTTCTTCCGGTCGAAGGTTATCTATGAAAGGACCTGACATTTTTATGAGAAGACCTTCGTCTAGAAGAGGACTCTGATGGTATTCTATTGAAAGACGAGGTGGTTTTCTATGAGAAGAGCTGTTGGTCTTCTATGAAAGAAGTTCTGATATGTTCTATGAGAAGACCTTATGGTTTACAGTGACACGACCTGATGATCTTCTGGGAGAAGACCTGATGATCTTCTCTGAGAAGACCCAAAGGTATTCTATGAGAAGGTCCTCTAACAAAAGACCTAATAGCATGCTATGGGATGATCCGATGTTCTTTTATACGAAAGGGTCCTTATCAGTACACTTTCTATCCGAATGGGTGCTTTCTGTACAAAAAGGTCATTACCAGAATATTTCTATATGAAAGGGTCCTTACCAGTACCCTTTCTATACGAAAGGTTCCTTACCAGTACCCTTTCTATACGAAAGGTTCCTTACCAGTACCCTTTCTATACGAAAGGGTCCTTACCAGTACCCTTTCTATACGAAGGGTCCTTACCAGTACCCTTTCTATACGAAAGGGTCCTTACCAGTACCCTTTCTATACGAAATTGTCCTTACCAGTACCCTTTCTATACGAAAGGGTCCTTACCAGTACCCTTTCTATACGAAAGGGTGCTTACCAGAACCCTTTCTATACGAAAGGGTCCTTACCAGTACCCTTTCTATACGAAAGGGTCCTTACCAGTACCCTTTCTATACGAAAGGGTCCTTACCAGTACCCTTTCTATACGAAAGGGTGCTTACCAGAACCCTTTCTATACGAAAGGGTCCTTACCAGTACCCTTTCTATACGAAAGGGTCCTTACCAGTACCCTTTCTATACGAAAGGGTCCTTACCAGTACCCTTTCTATACGAAAGGGTCCTTACCAGCACCCTTTCTATACGAAAGGTCCTTATCAGCACCCTTTCTATACGAAAGGGTCCTTACCAGCACCCTTTCTATACGAAAGGGTCCTTACCAGCACCCTTTCTATACGAAAGGGTCCTTACCAGCACCCTTTCTATACGAAAGGGTCCTTACCAGCACCCTTTCTATACGAAAGGGTCCTTACCAGCACCCTTTCTATACGAAAGGGTCCTTACCAGCACCCTTTCTATACGAAAGGGTCCTTACCAGCACCCTTTCTATACGAAAGGGTCCTTACCAGCACCCTTTCTATACGAAAGGGTCCTTACCAGCACCCTTTCTATACGAAAGGGTCCTTACCAGCACCCTTTCTATACGAAAGGGTCCTTACCATCACCCTTTCTATACGAAATATTACATTATAAGACTTTTTTGACCTTTAGTGGGTTTCTATGAGAAGAAATAATTATCTTCTGAGGGCAGATATATTTGTTGCCTTTGAGACTTTTTTCTGATTCTATGCCTTCAGTTATCATCTGTTCTACCGATTCCTTTTCATACATTATTTATAGATTCCAATTTCAATACCAAAATTGACAAATTTGAAATGCACTTTGATTTTAACAGATGACTTTATTAGAGATAAGCTGGAAAAAATCAGTTTATGTCATGCCGAGAGAACATTTCACTGTGATATTAACTTTTGTCAGTAATGTATGCAAAACCTTCAGGCAGACAGAAACACACACTCACACACCCGCACATATCCTGCTTAAATGTGGTTGCATTCCTCCTTATGCGAAGTGGAGTGCAATAGAATCATTTTCATTTGAATGTCTGTGTGTGAATCACAACGATGACAAAGCATTTGTGGGGGAGTTAAAGTGCCTTTGGGCAAAAAAGAAAAAAAAATAAAACGGTTAGCTGTGAAATATTTTGTCATTTCGCCTGATGTGTGAATAGCAAGTGAGCGCTAAGTAAATTTAGAAATCGTCGAGTCGTTAAGACAATAGACTATTGTTTTATTCATCAGCAGCAAATGCATGTGGCAGCGAATGCATTCTCACATATTTGCAGATGATTTGAGCAACTCAGCAGGAAGCTGTTCGTAGGTGGGGTTTTCTACTTCATAACAGATTTTTATTGCCCTTCGCGATTGTGAACTGTGTGCATAATATGTATGTAATTTTCCTACTGAAGGTTATAAGGTAAGTAGCACAACCTGCCACTCACTCAATTATGTGCGGGTGTTTGCTTTCTCTCTGCTTTGAATTGTCAAATTGATTTTGATGTCTGCAAAATGGTAATAAGAAACATACCAACCTTGCTGCGCATTCAACGTCATTGTCAAATGCATTTTTGCGTGAAAGCTCCTTTATTGGGAAAACTACATTTCCATGACGAAAATTAGATTTTTTATTGTTGAAAGGGGGAATATTTTGCCATTGTTTTACTGTTTGATGTGGCAGAAATGTCACAAATGCAGTTTAATAGTATTGTGGCATATGTTTATGGCAGTGCATAAAAATATCAGTGTAATAAATGGAATTAATTTGACACAAATACCTTGAAATATCAGGGAATATATTGTTCACATCTTCAAGGGGATGACATGAAGTGATAGAAATTAACAAGTTGAAAAATGGATGGTTGTTTGTTGGTCCCTCTATGTATATCCTGTCAAATACTACAAATACAAATGATTATTGAAAACACAGCTAATCCATCCACATCCAATTATTTTGGAGTCCCTAGCATCACAACATGTAAGAGAGAAAGAGACAGAGAGAGAGAGAAATACCGATACTACAAAACTGATTTTGGTGACTCTAAAGTCCTACCCAAGTTGTTCGAAAATTATAGCGAAACGATCGGAAGTGATCTGAAGAGGATTTGTCGTCCTGACGAAGAGAAAATTGCTAAGCCACAAAATATAAAATAGACTCCTCCCCACAATGTAAGCCTTTCCGAGACCGACTAAGCAAACTCTAAAGTGATGAAATACTTTTCACTTCAAAAACAAAAAAATAGCTTATATTCTTCTCCGAAATCCACGCCTTATGGCCTTTTGAGGCCCGCAAAATATTCTTTAGAAAATCCACGCTTTGTGCTCTTTCGAGGCTTGCAAAATATTCTTTAGAAAATCCACGCTTTGTGGTTTTTGAGGCTTCCAAAATATTCTTTAGAAAATCCACGCCTTATGGCCTTTTAAGGCTTCCAAAATATTCTTTAGAAAATCCACGCCTTATGGCCTTTTAAGGCTTCCAAAATATTCTTTAGAAAATCCACGCCTTATGGCCTTTTAAGGCTTCCAAAATATTCTTTAGAAAATCCACGCCTTATGGCCTTTTAAGGCTTCCAAAATATTCTTTAGAAAATCCACGCCTTATGTCCTTTTAAGGCTTCCAAAATATTCTTTAGAAAATCCACGCCTTATGGCCTTTTAAGGCTTCCAAAATATTCTTTAGAAAATCCACGCCTTATGGCCTTTTAAGGCTTCCAAAATATTCTTTAGAAAATCCACGCCTTATGGCCTTTTAAGGCTTCCAAAATATTCTTTAGAAAATCCACGCCTTATGGCCTTTTAAGGCTTCCAAAATATTCTTTAGAAAATCCACGCCTTATGGCCTTTTAAGGCTTCCAAAATATTCTTTAGAAAATCCACGCCTTATGGCCTTTTAAGGCTTCCAAAATATTCTTTAGAAAATCCACGCCTTATGGCCTTTTAAGGCTTCCAAAATATTCTTTAGAAAATCCACGCCTTATGGCCTTTTAAGGCTTCCAAAATATTCTTTAGAAAATCCACGCCTTATGGCCTTTTAAGGCTTCCAAAATATTCTTTAGAAAATCCACGCCTTATGGCCTTTTAAGGCTTCCAAAATATTCTTTAGAAAATCCACGCCTTATGGCCTTTTAAGGCTTCCAAAATATTCTTTAGAAAATCCACGCCTTATGGCCTTTTAAGGCTTCCAAAATATTCTTTAGAAAATCCACGCCTTATGGCCTTTTAAGGCTTCCAAAATATTCTTTAGAAAATCCACGCCTTATGGCCTTTTAAGGCTTCCAAAATATTCTTTAGAAAATCCACGCCTTATGGCCTTTTAAGGCTTCCAAAATATTCTTTAGAAAATCCACGCCTTATGGCCTTTTAAGGCTTCCAAAATATTCTTTAGAAAATCCACGCCTTATGGCCTTTTAAGGCTTCCAAAATATTCTTTAGAAAATCCACGCCTTATGGCCTTTTAAGGCTTCCAAAATATTCTTTAGAAAATCCACGCCTTATGGCCTTTTAAGGCTTCCAAAATATTCTTTAGAAAATCCACGCCTTATGGCCTTTTAAGGCTTCCAAAATATTCTTTAGAAAATCCACGCCTTATGGCCTTTTAAGGCTTCCAAAATATTCTTTAGAAAATCCACGCCTTATGGCCTTTTAAGGCTTCCAAAATATTCTTTAGAAAATCCACGCCTTATGGCCTTTTAAGGCTTCCAAAATATTCTTTAGAAAATCCACGCCTTATGGCCTTTTAAGGCTTCCAAAATATTCTTTAGAAAATCCACGCCTTATGGCCTTTTAAGGCTTCCAAAATATTCTTTAGAAAATCCACGCCTTATGGCCTTTTAAGGCTTCCAAAATATTCTTTAGAAAATCCACGCCTTATGGCCTTTTAAGGCTTCCAAAATATTCTTTAGAAAATCCACGCCTTATGGCCTTTTAAGGCTTCCAAAATATTCTTTAGAAAATCCACGCCTTATGGCCTTTTAAGGCTTCCAAAATATTCTTTAGAAAATCCACGCCTTATGGCCTTTTAAGGCTTCCAAAATATTCTTTAGAAAATCCACGCCTTATGGCCTTTTAAGGCTTCCAAAATATTCTTTAGAAAATCCACGCCTTATGGCCTTTTAAGGCTTCCAAAATATTCTTTAGAAAATCCACGCCTTATGGCCTTTTAAGGCTTCCAAAATATTCTTTAGAAAATCCACGCCTTATGGCCTTTTAAGGCTTCCAAAATATTCTTTAGAAAATCCACGCCTTATGGCCTTTTAAGGCTTCCAAAATATTCTTTAGAAAATCCACGCCTTATGGCCTTTTAAGGCTTCCAAAATATTCTTTAGAAAATCCACGCCTTATGGCCTTTTAAGGCTTCCAAAATATTCTTTAGAAAATCCACGCCTTATGGCCTTTTAAGGCTTCCAAAATATTCTTTAGAAAATCCACGCCTTATGGCCTTTTAAGGCTTCCAAAATATTCTTTAGAAAATCCACGCCTTATGGCCTTTTAAGGCTTCCAAAATATTCTTTAGAAAATCCACGCCTTATGGCCTTTTAAGGCTTCCAAAATATTCTTTAGAAAATCCACGCCTTATGGCCTTTTAAGGCTTCCAAAATATTCTTTAGAAAATCCACGCCTTATGGCCTTTTAAGGCTTCCAAAATATTCTTTAGAAAATCCACGCCTTATGGCCTTTTAAGGCTTCCAAAATATTCTTTAGAAAATCCACGCCTTATGGCCTTTTAAGGCTTCCAAAATATTCTTTAGAAAATCCACGCCTTATGGCCTTTTAAGGCTTCCAAAATATTCTTTAGAAAATCCACGCCTTATGGCCTTTTAAGGCTTCCAAAATATTCTTTAGAAAATCCACGCCTTATGGCCTTTTAAGGCTTCCAAAATATTCTTTAGAAAATCCACGCCTTATGGCCTTTTAAGGCTTCCAAAATATTCTTTAGAAAATCCACGCCTTATGGCCTTTTAAGGCTTCCAAAATATTCTTTAGAAAATCCACGCCTTATGGCCTTTTAAGGCTTCCAAAATATTCTTTAGAAAATCCACGCCTTATGGCCTTTTAAGGCTTCCAAAATATTCTTTAGAAAATCCACGCCTTATGGCCTTTTAAGGCTTCCAAAATATTCTTTAGAAAATCCACGCCTTATGGCCTTTTAAGGCTTCCAAAATATTCTTTAGAAAATCCACGCCTTATGGCCTTTTAAGGCTTCCAAAATATTCTTTAGAAAATCCACGCCTTATGGCCTTTTAAGGCTTCCAAAATATTCTTTAGAAAATCCACGCCTTATGGCCTTTTAAGGCTTCCAAAATATTCTTTAGAAAATCCACGCCTTATGGCCTTTTAAGGCTTCCAAAATATTCTTTAGAAAATCCACGCCTTATGGCCTTTTAAGGCTTCCAAAATATTCTTTAGAAAATCCACGCCTTATGGCCTTTTAAGGCTTCCAAAATATTCTTTAGAAAATCCACGCCTTATGGCCTTTTAAGGCTTCCAAAATATTCTTTAGAAAATCCACGCCTTATGGCCTTTTAAGGCTTCCAAAATATTCTTTAGAAAATCCACGCCTTATGGCCTTTTAAGGCTTCCAAAATATTCTTTAGAAAATCCACGCCTTATGGCCTTTTAAGGCTTCCAAAATATTCTTTAGAAAATCCACGCCTTATGGCCTTTTAAGGCTTCCAAAATATTCTTTAGAAAATCCACGCCTTATGGCCTTTTAAGGCTTCCAAAATATTCTTTAGAAAATCCACGCCTTATGGCCTTTTAAGGCTTCCAAAATATTCTTTAGAAAATCCACGCCTTATGGCCTTTTAAGGCTTCCAAAATATTCTTTAGAAAATCCACGCCTTATGGCCTTTTAAGGCTTCCAAAATATTCTTTAGAAAATCCACGCCTTATGGCCTTTTAAGGCTTCCAAAATATTCTTTAGAAAATCCACGCCTTATGGCCTTTTAAGGCTTCCAAAATATTCTTTAGAAAATCCACGCCTTATGGCCTTTTAAGGCTTCCAAAATATTCTTTAGAAAATCCACGCCTTATGGCCTTTTAAGGCTTCCAAAATATTCTTTAGAAAATCCACGCCTTATGGCCTTTTAAGGCTTCCAAAATATTCTTTAGAAAATCCACGCCTTATGGCCTTTTAAGGCTTCCAAAATATTCTTTAGAAAATCCACGCCTTATGGCCTTTTAAGGCTTCCAAAATATTCTTTAGAAAATCCACGCCTTATGGCCTTTTAAGGCTTCCAAAATATTCTTTAGAAAATCCACGCCTTATGGCCTTTTAAGGCTTCCAAAATATTCTTTAGAAAATCCACGCCTTATGGCCTTTTAAGGCTTCCAAAATATTCTTTAGAAAATCCACGCCTTATGGCCTTTTAAGGCTTCCAAAATATTCTTTAGAAAATCCACGCCTTATGGCCTTTTAAGGCTTCCAAAATATTCTTTAGAAAATCCACGCCTTATGGCCTTTTAAGGCTTCCAAAATATTCTTTAGAAAATCCACGCCTTATGGCCTTTTAAGGCTTCCAAAATATTCTTTAGAAAATCCACGCCTTATGGCCTTTTAAGGCTTCCAAAATATTCTTTAGAAAATCCACGCCTTATGGCCTTTTAAGGCTTCCAAAATATTCTTTAGAAAATCCACGCCTTATGGCCTTTTAAGGCTTCCAAAATATTCTTTAGAAAATCCACGCCTTATGGCCTTTTAAGGCTTCCAAAATATTCTTTAGAAAATCCACGCCTTATGGCCTTTTAAGGCTTCCAAAATATTCTTTAGAAAATCCACGCCTTATGGCCTTTTAAGGCTTCCAAAATATTCTTTAGAAAATCCACGCCTTATGGCCTTTTAAGGCTTCCAAAATATTCTTTAGAAAATCCACGCCTTATGGCCTTTTAAGGCTTCCAAAATATTCTTTAGAAAATCCACGCCTTATGGCCTTTTAAGGCTTCCAAAATATTCTTTAGAAAATCCACGCCTTATGGCCTTTTAAGGCTTCCAAAATATTCTTTAGAAAATCCACGCCTTATGGCCTTTTAAGGCTTCCAAAATATTCTTTAGAAAATCCACGCCTTATGGCCTTTTAAGGCTTCCAAAATATTCTTTAGAAAATCCACGCCTTATGGCCTTTTAAGGCTTCCAAAATATTCTTTAGAAAATCCACGCCTTATGGCCTTTTAAGGCTTCCAAAATATTCTTTAGAAAATCCACGCCTTATGGCCTTTTAAGGCTTCCAAAATATTCTTTAGAAAATCCACGCCTTATGGCCTTTTAAGGCTTCCAAAATATTCTTTAGAAAATCCACGCCTTATGGCCTTTTAAGGCTTCCAAAATATTCTTTAGAAAATCCACGCCTTATGGCCTTTTAAGGCTTCCAAAATATTCTTTAGAAAATCCACGCCTTATGGCCTTTTAAGGCTTCCAAAATATTCTTTAGAAAATCCACGCCTTATGGCCTTTTAAGGCTTCCAAAATATTCTTTAGAAAATCCACGCCTTATGGCCTTTTAAGGCTTCCAAAATATTCTTTAGAAAATCCACGCCTTATGGCCTTTTAAGGCTTCCAAAATATTCTTTAGAAAATCCACGCCTTATGGCCTTTTAAGGCTTCCAAAATATTCTTTAGAAAATCCACGCCTTATGGCCTTTTAAGGCTTCCAAAATATTCTTTAGAAAATCCACGCCTTATGGCCTTTTAAGGCTTCCAAAATATTCTTTAGAAAATCCACGCCTTATGGCCTTTTAAGGCTTCCAAAATATTCTTTAGAAAATCCACGCCTTATGGCCTTTTAAGGCTTCCAAAATATTCTTTAGAAAATCCACGCCTTATGGCCTTTTAAGGCTTCCAAAATATTCTTTAGAAAATCCACGCCTTATGGCCTTTTAAGGCTTCCAAAATATTCTTTAGAAAATCCACGCCTTATGGCCTTTTAAGGCTTCCAAAATATTCTTTAGAAAATCCACGCCTTATGGCCTTTTAAGGCTTCCAAAATATTCTTTAGAAAATCCACGCCTTATGGCCTTTTAAGGCTTCCAAAATATTCTTTAGAAAATCCACGCCTTATGGCCTTTTAAGGCTTCCAAAATATTCTTTAGAAAATCCACGCCTTATGGCCTTTTAAGGCTTCCAAAATATTCTTTAGAAAATCCACGCCTTATGGCCTTTTAAGGCTTCCAAAATATTCTTTAGAAAATCCACGCCTTATGGCCTTTTAAGGCTTCCAAAATATTCTTTAGAAAATGCAGGCCCTATGGCTTTTTAAGACTCCCAAAATATTAAAAAAGCCTTTTGGCCTTTTAAGGCTCCCAAAATATTCTTTAGAAAATCCACGCCTTATGGCCTTTTAAGGCTTTCAAAATATTCTTTAGAAAATCCACGCCTTATGGCCTTTTAAGGCTCCCAAAATATTCTTTAGAAAATCCACGCCTTATGGCCTTTTAAGGCTTTCAAAATATTCTTTAGAAAATCCAAGCTTTGTGGCCTTTTAAGGCTCCCAAAATATTCTTTAGAAAATCCACGCCTTATGGCCTTTTAAGGCTTTCAAAATATTCTTTAGAAAATCCAAGCTTTGTGGATTCTTTAGAAAATCCACGCCTTATGGCCTTTTAAGGCTCCCAAAGTATTCTTTAGCATCCATCAATATTCTCGATAGCCTTTGTCCAGTTTTATGTAATATTCCATCCTCGGTAAATCTAGTCTATCTTTAGTATTACCCGGACATAAACCTGATGAGCTTTTAGTTTTATTGTCATATTTATGAGAAAAAAAAGATATTAAATAAAGCCAAGAGTTGCTGCCACATAAGCAGGAAAATATGAAGAGATAAATATTTTCCTTATTTATATGGTAACTTATGGGACTTGAGGTGACACTTAAAGTATAACAATGTTGGTCAGATTCCATGTTGAATAAAAAGGCAAACGGAGACGTTTATGTTAAAGTAATGTGTGAAAGACGATATATTAGGAACAATGGGTTTTATAGATTTTATATGGGAGCACTTTCTTCCACAAATATTTTCTTTGGTATGTTAAAAAATTCGGTAACTTTCGATAGGTCCCAGATACATATATTGAAGTAAAATATTAATTTAAAACAGAAATAGCGGTTGTCCTACTGTTCGACAGAACACATTAAATATTTTTGGTTTTTTTTTTTTGCAAAATCTTCTTAAACATTTCAAAATTAGTTTGCTCCCTAATATATAAATCTTGCCAAGAAATCTAAGCATTTCACATGGCATTCGTGGCATTAGATAGAAATGAATTGACTTTGGCCACAAAGGATATATGGGGATTTGCAATCTTTCTTGTGTTTTCCCCTTTTTTATTTTTTACTTTTCTTACATTCATTCATTGCAGGTTAAAACTGCATCAAATGTTGATGTTGTTTTTATTTTCTTACATTTCAGTTTTTATTTTTTCTTTAAGACTGTTGCACGAATGTTTATAAAAATCTGAAGAAAAGTTTTTGATCCCCCTTCAAAGCATCTTTTAAGAAAAATAAACATTCGTATCCATTGCACACACAACTTACACATACATCCAAACACACATACATACCACATAACCATGAAAATGTACTTCAACCTTGCAAGCAATGCTGCAAGCACACACGGCACAGAGAAAGAGAGAGAGATAGAGAACCCTTGTGAATCCTTTGGGAAAACCAAGGACTTGCGATGTGAAATTGACTCACTTTCAAATGCAACAACACAACATTCCCAGCATGGCACAGAAATGAAAATCATGGTTTCTATTTTCTTTTTAAGGATTTATTTTTCTTTTCTCAAATAACAGTTGTATCTTGGTTTGTTTCCCTCTTTTGGTCGGTCCGTCCGTCTTCCAAATAAAAAATGCATTATGCCATTTCTAGAAATGGAATAATATAAAGATGAAATATATTTTTAAAATAAGGACAGATGTGCTTTGAAGATATCTATCATCCAGAAGATGGAAATCTTATGTGTGGGACTATGAGATGGGAAGAAGGGTTACTGCAAAGGGGATTTTATGTAGTAATGTGATGTAAATTGCCGTGGGAACTGTTGAGGTTGTAGTTCTTCCGAAAATTGCCTATAATAGAGAAACTAAAAGAAGAGCAAGTGGTATATCTTTGAAAAATGCAAGATTGCTTAAATCAAGTGCCTGATTGAATCGAGAGAAATATGATTTTAGCAATTGATATGGAATAAATATTGTAAAGGGGATGTCAAGAAGATTGGTGAAAGGCCACAAGGCGTGGATTTTCTAAAGAAATTTCTAGACATCTCAAAAGGCCACAAGAAAAGTTCGTGGTGGTGAATTCTACCGTATATGAAAAGTTCATTACGATGAATTTTGCCTATAAGGAAAAAATTTATCAGAATGAACTTTTCCTATAAGGAAAAATTCATCAGGATGAACGTTTCCTATAAGGAAAGATGAACTGTTCCTATATAAGGAAAAATTCATCACGATGAACTTTTCCTATATAAGGAAAAATTCATCACGATGAACTTTTCCTATATAAGGAAAAATTCATCACGATGAACTTTTCCTATAAGGATGAACTTTTTCATCAGGATGAACTTTTCCTATAAGGAAAAATTCATCAGGATGAACTTTTCCTATAAGGAAAAATTCATCAGGATGAACTTTTCCTATAAGGAAAAATTCATCAGGATGAACTTTTCCTATATAAGGAAAAATTCATCAGGATGAACTTTTCCTATATAAGGACAAATTCATCAGGATGAACTTTTCCTATATAAGGAAAATTTCATCAGGATGAACTTTTCCTATATAAGGAACCGTTCATCAGGATGAACTTTTCCTATATAAGGAAAAAATCATCAGGATGTACTTTTCCTATATAAGGAAAAAATCATCAGGATGAACTTTTCCTATATAAGGAAAAATTCATAAGGATGAACTTTTCTTATATAAGGCAAATTTCATCAGGATGAACTTTTCCTATATAAGGAAAAATTCATCAGGATGAACTTTTCCTATATAAGGAAAAATTCATCAGGATGAACTTTCCTATATAAGGAAAAATTCATCAGGATGAACTTTTCCTATATAAGGAAAAATTCATCAGGATGAACTTTTCCTATATAAGGAAAAATTCATCAGGATGAACTTTTCCTATATAAGGAAAAATTCATCAGGATGAACTTTTACTATATAAGGAAAAATTCATCAAAATGAACTTTTCCTATATAAGGAAAAATTCATCAGGATGAACTTTTCCTATATAAGGAAAAATTCATCAGGATGAACTTTTCCTATATAAGGAAAAATTCATCAGGATGAACTTTTCCTATATAAGGAAAAATTCATCAGGATGAACTTTTCCTATATAAGGAAAAATTCATCAGGATGAACTTTTCCTATATAAGGAAAAATTCATCAGGATGAACTTTTCCTATATAAGGAAAAATTCATCAGGATGAACTTTTCCTATATAAGGAAAAATTCATCAGGATGAACTTTTCCTATATAAGGAAAAATTCATCAGGATGAACTTTTCCCATATAAGGAAAAATTCATCAGGATGAACTTTTCCTATATAAGGAAAAATTCATCAGGATGAACTTTTCCTATATAAGGAAAAATTCATCAGGATGAACTTTTCCCATATAAGGAAAAATTCATCAGGATGAACTTTTCCTATATAAGGAAAAATTCATCAGGATGAACTTTTCCTATATAAGGAAAAATTCATCAGGATGAACTTTTCCCATATAAGGAAAAATTCATCAGGATGAACTTTTCCTATATAAAGAAAAAATTCATCAGGATGAACTTTTCCTATATAAGGAAATAATCGTCAGGATGAACTTTTCCTATATAAGGAAAAATTCACCAGGATGAACTTTTCCTATATATGGAAAAATTCATAAGGATGAACTTTTCCTATATAAGAAAAAATTCATCAGGATGAACTTTTCCTATATAAGGAAAAATTCATCAGGATGAACTTTTCCTATATAAGGAAAAATTCATCAGGATGAACTTTTCCTATATAAGGAAAAATTCATCAGGATGAACTATTCCTATGTAAGGAAAAATTCATCAGGATGAACTTTTCCTATATAAGGAAAAATTCATCAGGATGAACTTTTCCTATATAAGGAAAAATTCATCAGGATGAACTTTTCCCATATAAGGAAAAATTCATCAGGATGAACTTTTCCTATATAAGGAAAAATTCATCAGGATGAACTTTTCCTATATAAGGAAATAATCGTCAGGATGAACTTTTCCTATATAAGGAAAAATTCACCAGGATGAACTTTTCCTATATATGGAAAAATTCATAAGGATGAACTTTTCCTATATAAGAAAAAATTCATCAGGATGAACTTTTCCTATATAAGGAAAAATTCATCAGGATGAACTTTTCCTATATAATGAAAAATTCGACAGGATGAACTTTTCCTATATAAGGAAAAATTCATCAGGATGAACTTTTCCTATATAAGGAAAAATTCATCAGGATGAACTTTTCCTATATAAGGAAAAATTCATCAGGATGAACTTTTCCTATATAAGGAAAAATTCATCAGGATGAACTTTTCCTATATAAGGAAAAATTCATCAGGATGAACTTTTCCTATATAAGGAAAAATTCATCAGGATGAACTTTTCCTATATAAGGAAAAATTCATCAGGATGAACTTTTTCCATATAAGGAAAAATTCATCAGGATGAACTTTTCCTATATAAGGAAAAATTCATCAGGATGAACCTTTCCTATATAAGGAAAAATTCATCAGGAGATGGACTTTTCATATATAAGGAAAAATTCATCAGGATGAACTTTTCCTATATAAGGAAAAATTCATCAGGATGAACTTTTCCTATATAAGGAAAAATTCATCAGGATGAACTTTTCCTATATAAGGAAAAATTCATCAGGATGAACTTTTCCTATATAAGGAAAAATTCATCAGGATGAACTTTTCCTATATAAGGAAAAAATCATCAGGATGAACTTTTCCTATATAAGGAAAAATTCATCAGGATGAACTATTCCTATATAAGGAAAAATTCATCAGGATGAACATTTCCTATATAAGGAAAAATTCATCAGGATGAACTTTTCCTATATAAGGAAAAATTCATCAGGATGAACTTTCCTATATAAGGAAAACTTCATAAGTATGAACTTTGCCTATAAGGACAAATTCTTCAGGATGAACTTTTCCTATATAAGAAAAAATTCATCAGGATGAACTTTTCCTATATAAGGAAAAATTCATCAGGATGAACTTTTCCTATATAAGGAAAAATTCATCAGGATGAACTTTTCCTATATAAGGAAAAATTCATCAGGATGAACTTTCCTATATAAGGAAAACTTCATAAGTATGAACTTTGCCTATAAGGACAAATTCTTCAGGATGAACTTTTCCTATATAAGGAAAAATTCATCAGGATGAACTTTTCCTATATAAGGAAAAATTCATCAGGATGAACTTTTCCTATATAAGGAAAAATTCATCAGGATGAACTTTTCATATATAAGGAAAAATTCATCAGGATGAACTTTTCCTGTATAAGAAAAATACATCAGGATGAACTTTTCCTATATAAGGAAAAATTCATCAGGATGAACTTTTCCTATATAAGGAAAAATTCATCAGGATGAACTTTTCCTATATAAGGAAAAATTCATCAGGATGAACTTTTCCTATATAAGGAAAAATTCATCAGGATGAACTTTCCTATATAAGGAAAACTTCATAAGTATGAACTTTGCCTATAAGGACAAATTCTTCAGGATGAACTTTTCCTATATAAGGAAAAATTCATCAGGATGAACTTTTCATATATAAGGAAAAATTTATCAGGATGAACTTTTCCTGTATAAGAAAAATTCATCAGGATGAACTTTTCCTATATAAGGAAAAATTCATCAGGATGAACTTTTCCTATATAAGGAAAAATTCATCAGGATGAACTTTTCCTATATAAGGAAAAATTCATCAGGATGAACTTTCCTATATAAGGAAAACTTCATAAGTATGAACTTTGCCTATAAGGACAAATTCTTCAGGATGAACTTTTCCTATATAAGGAAAAATTCATCAGGATGAACTTTTCCTATATAAGGAAAAATTCATCAGGATGAACTTTTCCTGTATAAGAAAAATTCATCAGGATGAACTTTTCCCATATAAGGAAAAATTCATCAGGATGAACTTTTCCTATATAAGGAAAAATTCATCAGGTTGAACTTTTCCTATATAAGTTCATCCTGATGAATTTTAGAGGCCTCAAAAGTTCACAAGG
This sequence comes from Musca autumnalis, assembly GCF_047663935.1. Classification (NCBI taxonomy): domain Eukaryota; kingdom Metazoa; phylum Arthropoda; class Insecta; order Diptera; family Muscidae; genus Musca; species Musca autumnalis. The sequence continues at coordinate 197,947,708 of NW_027412088.1, forward strand.
CTTGGATTTTATAGAGAATATTTCGTGGGTGTTTGTTATTGTTGTCTGTAAAACATACATAAGGTGTTAAATCAAATCCTCTTAGAAAATCGACGGTGTAACAACTGTTGAATATTTTTATAATATTTTGCAAAAGAAAACAAAAATCTCTTTTTAATGCCATAATGCTCTTACCCAAGGTGTAGAACATAACGTACTATAAGTTTATTTAAACATTAGTTTATCATTATTAGTTCAGTATTAGAATTAATAAATTCAAAGATATTGTTTTCTTTGGAAGAATTGCTAGAAAAAGTGCAGCATTTATTCCTAATTTTATGGCCAATAACAACCGTCCACACATATGACGTGTTTGTATTCAACAATGTTTTGGTATTTTCATCTAATTCAATTAGAGCGAAAGACCCTAGAAAATGGCAATAGCAACAAAATAAAAATTTGAGTGGAATATGACCAATGCATGGACGGACAAAATAAACGGCTTTTAAGAATTTATGCCTATTTTTGCCTGCGTTTTTCATGTTATTTTCAGGCGGAACAGAGGGTATATATTCCAGTGGCTAATGCGGAAAATAGGCCATTGTAAAAACGTAGCGGTTAAAAGAAACAACAATGGACGATTAAAAAATAAAAGCGGTTGTGGAAATAAAAATAAAATAAGAATTTAATATATTCTTAAAAACAACTAAAAATTAAATTTAAAAAAGTGGCGGCATTGTGGAAAATAACGAAATATTTTCCAATTAATCCCAATTAAAAGCTTCGGCGTTTTGTTTGTGTTTTACAATTTAATAAGAAAAATATATACAAAATTTTAGAGTTTCATTTAAAATAAAAAATAATATAAGTAAATAAATAAAACAAAACAACCAATTCAACACCTTTATCAATTAAATAAATCCATAAATATTTTTAAAAAAATATCTACCCAAAGTGTTTATATAAATATTTAATACCAAAGTGTCAAAGTGGTGTTTGTAGTGTTGTTTTTTTTTGTTTGGTCGTTGTTGAAAACTATCAAAAAAGTTCAACACAAAAAAGTAATAAAAAAAATCTACAACTATTCCATCATAAATCAACTGACCATTACATCGGAGCAGACAGTGAATAAATAATTAAATTACAGGACAAAAAATCACAAAATAGTATCACATGAAATCCTAACTGATTTGTTGTAGCTGTAAAACGAAATAAAAAAGTTTCGGTGATTTTTGATCGTAGTGTTTATATCGATTTACATACATTTACACACACACACACTTCTATGACCATTTTTTCATCAAAGTTAGAAAATTACTATGCATCGGTGTGCAAAAAGATTCAAAATGTAAGTGTGAATTTAAACAAATAATGCAATAACACCAATACATACTAACTATTGATATGTGTAAAAGCATTGTTGTAAACATGATTGTAAATTAGAATATTTAAATATGCCATTCACCGTGGAATTATTGTATAAAAAAGATGCTTAAAATGCAAAAAGGCAGGTGAAAAAAATAATCACAACAAAAATTGGGAAGGAAATAGTATGTTCATGAGTATAATGCTGCAGAATTAAACCTCCTTCAATCATGATTCTGATGATATAATAACTATGCTAAGGAGAACAGTACTTCCTTCACAATGAAGATGTTTTTGAAAGATTTAAGAGTGTGCCAAAACCGACATATAAAATCACCTTTATAATATTTTCAATAGTTTTTAGGAGGATCGGTAGATTTTAGTTTTTCCCTAGATATTTCGGGTCGTTGCATTATTCTATTCTATATTAGTCTACTGTTATACAGCAGATACCTTCGGTAGTCTTTATTTCAATATAAAACCCTTCCAGTGATCTACATTTCTGCAGAAGATGCCTACGGTGACAAAATACACCTCAGTAATGTTGGCGACATTCCCTGAGTATTTCAGTCATGTAAAACATCTCTAAAAGTGGTGTCTTAGACACGTCGTTCAGACTCGGCGATAAACAGTAGGTCTTATACGACACATAAACTCCGAATCCTACTCGCAGTACTGTTTGAGACTACGCAAAAACATGACCGGAAAAATATCTCTGAGGTTTGAACCTGGGTCCTCTCACACAAACAGACAATGTTGTTGAGGTCTTAGCGTTCCAAGCCACTGACAACCTATCATATTCTTGATATGATATCAACAAACTTCCGAAATGGAAGGCATTACAATTCATGAAGGAAACCCCCTTCGATTGTACCTGTGTATGTATTAAGAAAATGATTCCTAGACAAGACACTAGGGTGACTTGATATAGAAAAAGACTTCAAAAAATACTTCATATCTACAAATTTGTATAAATGGTTGTATAAATAGAATTTATCAAAATCAGCCTTTGTCTTCTAGCCATTTACATTCAAAATATGCCTGATGAACTGGCTTAAACCACCAACGAAACGATCGTAGCATAGTGTTTGGGTGTGTGGTTCTTCGCGAGAATTCATTTTTCAACACAAAACTCCTTAGACCATGTTATCTAGATTAATTCAATTAATTAATTAAAAACGTTCATAAATAATGGCCTTCGTCCTAAAAAGACAATAATTAATAAAAAACTCTGTAAATTTGTATCTATGTACTGACAAAGTCACGGTGCTCTTGAAATAATTTTAAATGGAAAGTGCTTACACCTCGGAAGTTTTTACGGATTCTGAAACTACAATGTTTATAGATGAAAAAATAAGAAAACAAAAAAAAATCGCCGGAGCGCTTTTTAAATAAATCGCGATTTAAGTTGCCATTTTTAGGGATTGTTTAGGTTTTCACGGTTTTGCTTAGAAACCGCAAGTCCTATCAAAATGGGAATAAAGAAAATGTAGTAGCTATGAAAATTCTCTACAAGATTTACCATTATGGTATTCTCCTCGGATTTACCGTTTTTGAGATATAGAAGTTCAAATTGGGACAATTCAAATTCAATTCAATTCTCTATCGCCCCCTTATAAAACAATGTCATGACTACAAATTCCCAACTTAAACTTATATATCTAAAAAATGGTACAACCTAGGAAAAGTTACATAAGCCAGTCTTGTAGAGAATTTTCACAGCTTTAAGATTTTCTCAGGTCCCATATCGATAGAACTTGCCGCATTCAAGAAAAATTGGGAAAAACTAAAAAAAAACTTAAAATGTAACTTGAGTTTTTTATCTCAAAAATGGTACAACCTGGGAACAAATCTTATAGGTCATTCCTCTAGAGAATTTTCACAGCTACAAAATGTTCCTTACCACCATTTCGATAGGACTTGCGGTTTCCAAGCAAAATCGCGAAAACCTAAAAACACCTAAAAATGTTAACATTGACCGCGATTTTTTTAAAAATCCCTACAGCGATTTTTTCTTGTTTTTGTATTTTTCTCATCTATGAACATTGCCGTTTCAGAATTCACAAAAACTTTCCCTGTGTAAGCGGTTTTCATTAACATGACATTTTTTTATAAGGGACAATACAGTCAGTGCATTGTTCCAACCTAAGAAAATATCATAAAGTTCGATCATGTAGAGAATTTTCATAGGTACAATATATTCTTTAGTCCCATTTTGATAGGTCTTGCGGTTTCTAAGCAAAATCGTGAAAAACTAACAGCCCGTAAAAATGTCAACTTAAATGGCGATTTATTAAAAAAGCGCTCGGGCGATTTTTTTGTTTTTTGATTTTTCTCATCTATGAACATTGTAGTTTCAGAATCCGCAAAAACTTCCAAGGTGTAAGAACCTTCCATTTAAAATTGTTTCAAGAGCACCGTGAAATAGGTTAAGTCGAAAAAACTCCATATGATACCTGTATCTTAACTCCATATGATACCTATCTTAATTGTAAGAGTAGATGTTTATGGACTCGAGTACATACAAAACTTTCCAAGGACTATGTTCAAGGACTTATCACTTCTGTCGACGTAGCGAAGTCAAACTTTTGCAATTTCATAACTTTTGTTTTCTGGAAAACAAGTACAAAGGTATCAATCGAGTTTGCCTACAGAGATATAGCCGCAGCTTGTGTGATTTGAGACTTTTATCTATGGACAGATCGAATACGGGCCACATAACCAAACTATTTTTCCTAAAAATTGTGTAGTCAGGAAGTTTTAGAATTTTTTGGATGTATAAACTTTCGGACAAAAATATGAAAATATTTGGGGTATATAACTTCACAATTGTGGTCGTTGCGTCATTTTAGTTGGTCACCGTATGATTTTGAGCTTTTGGATCATTCCTAACATAACCATAGACTTACCCTTACTTACTTAACTGGCCCATTACAGAACATTTGTTCCATAGACCGAACTAAGAAAAGATCTCCAATTCTCTCTGTTTCGTGCTTCGCTTTTTGGAATACCGCGCCTTGTCATTTCTTCATCCACTTGTTTGCGCCATCTATTCTTTGGCCTGCCAATTCTGCGTGCACCGCCATGTGGCTCGAATTTATACGCCTTTTTAGCGGATTCATCATCGCTCATTCTTATGATATGGCCTAGCCAACGCAATCGCTGCATCTCGATACGTTTAACTATATTGATGTCGTTGTATAGCAGATACAGCTCGTGGTTCATACGACGATATTCACCGTCAACGCAGATTTGTCCGTAGATCTTTCGAAGAATTTTTCTCTCAAACACACCAAGCACTGCCTTATCTGCTTGCGCAAGTACCCAGGCTTCAGAACCATACATCAGCACGGGTAGTATCAGTGTTTTGTAAAGCGTTATTTTTGTTTGACGAGTTGTGGCTTTGTTTTTAAAGTGCTTACTTAAGCCAAAGTGGCATCTGTTGGTCAATACAATTCTTCTTTTTATTTCACAACTGATGTCGTTTGTAGTGTTTACGGCGGTACTACCTCAAAATAATAGAATCCAACTTCCACAGTTGGTCCGAGCTCAATGGACGCATTGCGCGTCGACACCATTAACTTGGTTTTCTCACCGTTTACCGCCAGACCCACTTTAGCAGATTCTCCTTCGACCTTCATAAAGGTATCGGTTACTTCTTTTACTGATCGTCCCATGATGTCTATATCATCAGCATAAGCAAGTAACATGTGGATATTGGTGTAAATTGTGTCACTTCTTTTTAACTTGTTTCTCGTATAACACTTTCTAGCAGGATGTTAAAAATATCACACGAAAGGCTGTCTCCTTGCCTGAAACCTCTTTTGGTACAAAACTCTTCGGAGACGTTCTTTTCTATTTTAACTGAAGATCTTGTGTCAGTAAGAGTCATTTTACAAAGCCGAATGAGCTTTGCGGGGATACCAAATTCAGACATGGCTTGGAATACCTTTGAACGTAGCGGGCTGTCGAAGGCTGCTTTATAATCGACAAAAAGGTGGTAGGTGTCGATCTGCAACTCTTGGGTATTCTCCAGGATTTGCCGCAGGGTAAATATCTGGTCAATGGTGGACTTGCCAAGTCTAAAGCCGCATTGGTATGATCCAATTATTTCGTTGACCATTGGCTTTAGTCGTTCGCACAATATCCCTGACACTATCTTATAGGCAATAGGGAGAAGACTTATGCCCCTATAGTTGGAGCATACAGTCTTATATCCTTTCTTGTGGACGGGACATAGGATGCTCAGGTTCCAATCGTCGGGTACGCGTTCTTCCTGCCAGATGGTGCTAACTAGCTGATGAATACACCTTATCAGCGTGTCGCCTCCGGTTTTGAACAGCTCGGCTGGTATGCCATCGGCTCCTGCTGCTTTATTATTCTTCAGCCGATTTATTGCTGCCCTTACCTCATCTTGGCTGGGCGGTATACATTTAATACCATCTTCTGGGATTGGGACTGTGGTATCTTCGTCGTCTTCGCTGCTATTGGATACCAACAGATTTGGAAAATGTTCTTTCCATATCCTGAATACACTATCTGTATCAGTTACCAAATTACCTTGCTGGTCTCTACAGGAGGATGTGCCTGCACCAAAGCCATCAGTTTGATGCTTGACTCTTTGGTAGAATTGTCGGACTTCATTCTGGCTCCTGTACATCTCGACTTTTTCACACTCCCGCATTTCCATCTCTCTCTTTTTCCTGCGGAAAAGACGTTTCTCCTCTCTCCTTTTCTCCCTGTATCTCTCGTGCGCTACGCGTTGCTACGGATTGTAAAGTAGCCTTATATGCCGCATTTTTCTCTTCGGTGGCAGCACGACACTCCTCATCATACCATGGATTCCTTGGTGAAGGTCTCTGGTATCCAAGTATGGATTTTGCGGCTCTTTGCATGGAGTAGGCAATGCTTTGCCATTGCGCTGATATGTTATCGGGATGAGGAGTGCTTTGATTAAGCAATTGGGATAGTTGAGTGGAATATTGGTCTGTTCGTCCTTTTCTTCAGTGGGAGCATGAGCGCAAATAAAGCTGATGTTGAAGAATTTAGCTTTTATTCGAATTGCAGCAAGTCTTTCATTCACTGGGGTGAAGCTGGATACCAGATGTTTTAGTCTCCGACTAACTACGAATCCACAACCAAACTCATGCTTTGTGTCATGGCAGCTATAATAGAGTGCGTCACCTTTAGGTGTTGTTGTGACACCTTTCCCAATCCATCGTATTTCCTGTATGGCAGTAATATCGGCCTTGTACTTTTCAAGTACGTCTGCCAATGCGAAGACTGCACCTTCTCTATAAAGAGTGCGAACATTCCAGGTGCAGATTCGCAGATCATGGTCCTTAAAACGTTTGCGGGGTTCGTCAACTTTAGAGGGGTTTGTTTTTCTTTTCTTTCGTTTTTCATAGTAGGCTGTTTTTTCTAGGGGAGGGTTACTAACCCGACGCCCAAACCCAAGTTTTTAACGTTCTTATGGTTGAACGCGCGGCACATGTTAGCTCACTACCTTTAAAGGGTGTTAAAGGCAGTTCCCCAGGTGACACCACGAGGAGGTCAGTGTCCACTTGAGATGAAAGAGGGACCAAGATAGATCCTGGGCTTTGCCATGTTAAAACCGGTCAGGACCGTTGCTTGGTATCTTCCATCCCCTACGTCACCCACGGAAATAAAATATTGATGTAAACAAGACCGCATGGAGTATCATTCGCCGAAATGTGCAATGGATCCTCAAACAGCCCTTAAACTACTTTTATGTTGAACTTTTGTGAAGGAGGTATCCGAAGATGTTGTCCCATATAGACGCTCTTGGTACCTGATATATGTATCTCTGCAAGTAATATTAGGATGTTCAAAGTTTCGGTCAAATCGGATAATTGAAATTTTGTGTGGGAGAAACCTGAAGGAGTGAACAGATATAATCCATATTCAAACCTAATCTATGCCTCGAAAAAATCGATTTGGACCTTTGAGAGTTATTGTGCGCACCATATGGAAACATTTTGAAGTCTAGTGGAGGAAGTATCCGCAGTACAAAATAGCGAGATCCAAAATTTGGACCAAATCTGTTGATCTGTTCGAGAGTTATCATGTGCTCGCGCCAGACGAAATTGTTTGAAGCGGGTTTCGTCAAAACATATTATTAGTCTAAGACCATTATTTCGATGAGGTACATTTTTATGGTTAGCCTTACGGCTGAGGGTATAATATACAATACTGATAACAGCATTAATTTCATTTACGGTTGTTTTAAGCTACAAGTTTGTTAATGATAGCAAAAACTTCAGATGGGTATGGTACTTATGGCAGATATCAGCATTTTATAATGTACAACAATAAATTTTTCTTCACTATTTTCCCTACTATTTAGGAACAAGTACATCTAAAATAGAAATACAACATTTTGATTAAGGCAGTAAAACAATTTTCTAATTGGTTTTCGAGATTCACTCCACGGAAAATCCTTGATATATCGTACAATTTGTCCAAGACCTCTTTGTCTTCTATGAAAAGACTTCCTGATCTTTTATGAGAAGGTCCCCGGATCCCGGTCCAAGGTTTTTCTATTAGAAGATTTAGATGAACAGACCTAATGAGACCTCATTTCTGGTCTTCGGTGAAAAGACTTCCTGGGAAGACCTTCTGGTCTTCGATGAGAAGATTTAATAGTCTTCTATGAGAAGGCCTTTTTGTCTGCTACATGAAGATCTCTGGTCTTCTTTAAGAAAATCTCCTGCTCTTCTATGAAAATACCTCCTAATTTTTTATGAGAAGATTTCGTGATCTTCTATGGGAATATCTCCTCATCTTCTGTGAAAAGACATCCTGCCATTTAATGACAAGACCTCCTGATCTTCTATGAGAAGACATCCTGCCCTTCTTTAAGAAGAGCTCCTGCTTTTCTATTAGAAGTCCGTCCGGTTTTCTATGGGAAGACCATCTGAGAAGAAATCCTGCTCTTTTTTGAGAGGACACCCTGAGAATGCATTCCGGTTTTCTATGAGAAGACATGTTGGTCTTCCATGAGAAGACCACCTGTGAAGACCTTCTGGTCTACTATGAGGAAATATCCTGGTATCGTACGAAAATATCTTCTTGCCTTCTAAGAGAAGACCTTCTGGTCTCCTATCTGATTATCTCCTAAGAAAACATTCTGGTCTTCTTTTAGAAGATTTCTGGTCTTCTATGAAAATACCTCCTAAACTTTTATGAAAAGATTTCCTGGTATTCCATGAGATCTCTGGTCTCTTACGAAAATGGTCTCCTGGTCTTCTAAGAGAAGACCTTCTGATCCTATATGTGATGATCGCCTGAAAAGACATTCCGGTCTTCTATAAGGAGACCTCCTTGTGCCCTATGAGTATGCCCCTTGGTCTTCTATGAGAAGAACTCCTGGTATTCCATGAGATCTCCTGGTCTTCAACGAAAACATCTCCTCGCTTTCTATGAGAATACCCTCTGGTTTTCTATAATAAGATATCCTGAAGAGACCTTATGGAAGGGATTCTTGTACTTTATGATAAGACCACCTGGCCTTCTGCGAGAAAAAATCTAATAAAACCTGCTGAAGAGACCTCTATGAGAAGATCTTATTGTGTTTTATGATAAGAACTCCTGGTATTCTCTGAGAAGGCTCTTTGGTCTTCTGTGAAAGGACCTCTTAGTCATCTCTCGGAAAAAACCTGGTCTTCTATGAGAAGACAATCTGATCTAAAAGAACTTCTTGATCATCTATGAGAATAACTCTTGCTCTCCTATGAGAAGACCTTCTAGTTTCTTTTGAGAAGACCTTGAGGTCCACGGTAAAAAGACCTCTTGGTGTTCTATGAGAAATACCCTGGCCAACTATGAAAAGATCTCCTGAAAAGACTTTCTGGTAATCTGTGAGCATATCTCCTGGTTTTCTATGAGAAAATATTATCTTCGTCACCTACGAGTAGACCTGCTGGTCATTAGGCAGCCGAATCTTCTTAGGGAAGACTACCTGGTTTTGTATGTGAAGACATCCTCGCCTTCTATTAGAAGTCCTCCTTGTCTTTGATTAAGCTACCTCCTGAAAAGACCTTATGATTTTAGGTGAGAAAAATACCTTGTCTTCCATGAGAAGAATTTCTGGCCTTCGACGAAAATACTTCTTGAGAGGATCTTGTGGTCTTTGGTGAGACTTTCTGGTCTCTTACGAGAAGACCTTCTAGTTTCCTATGAGTAGACCTTGAGGACCTTTATTGGGGAACCTCTTGGTGTTCTATGAGAAATACTCTGGTCACATATGAGAAGATCTCCTTAAAATACTTTCTGGTAATCTGTAAGCATATCTCCTGGTTTTCTATGAGAAATTATTATCTTCGTCACCTAAGAGAGCACCTGCTGATCATTAGGACCCCGGATCTTCTTTGAGAAGGCTACCTGGTTTTTTACGTGCAGACCGCCTCGCTTTCTATTAGAAGTCCTCCTTGACATCGATTGAGCGACCTCCTCAGAAGGCCTTATGGTCTTAGGTGAGAACAATTCCTTGCTTTCCATGAGAATAATTTCTGATCTTCGACGAAAATACTTCTTGAGAAGACCTTCTGGTCTTAGGTGAACACTTTCTGGTTTTCTATGAAACAACCTCCTGGTATTCTATGCGAAGGCTTCCAAGTCTTCTATATGTTGTGATCTTTGATGAAATAACTCATGACAAGACCTTCCGGTTTCGTTGAGAAAACTTTCTGATCTTCTATTAGAAGATCTCTTGATTTTCTTCTGGGTTTTCTATTGGAAGTTCTTCTGTTCTTCTATGAGAAGACAGCCTAGGAAACCTTTCGATGTCCTGTGTAAAAACTCATAAGGGACGTCCTGGTCTTATATGAGAAGACCTTGGGATCTTCTATTAGAGTATCTGCTTCCCTTCATTGGGAAGCCCTCTGGTCTTTTATGAAAATACCTATGAGGATACCTTATGGTCTTCTTCTGTGAAAAGTCCATGTGCTTATTCTTTGAGAGGGAGGACCAATATAGTACTGTCAATTGACCGATAAGGTCTTCTGCGAAACTATCGTATGGTCCTCTATAAGAAGGCCTTTTGTTTCTATGTGGAATCCCTTAGGTTTTCTAAAAGACCCTGGTGTCGTTTATAAGAAACCCATATTTCTATTTTGGACCAAAAATCAATTTCTTCGTAAAGATCATAAGGTCCTAAATAAATGCTGGGTGTAAATACCGTGTAGACGGGGTTATAGGTCCCACTTTTGCAGCTTACATAGGCTTAGCTTGTCATGGCGTTCCTAATGCCTGCGATTGGCAATAAATTGCATAATGGTGATGATGACCCATATGGGTTTTCAAAAGTATAGCAAATTTTATTTCTTTCTATGGCTGAAAATATGGCATCCCGTCTATCCAAAGAAAGATTAATTTATTCCAATAATTAGACGTTGTAATCTATTTTATTGCGGTTTTTGTGACCATAGCTCATAATGAAATTGGAGATTATCATTACTTTCTATACTGTCGTGCCAAAATTAAAAATTGATTCTTTGGATGCCATCGTGGCGCAATGGTAAGCACATCCACCTAGCAATTTGTAAGTTCGATTTTCAGGCCAGACATAATAACATTTTTAACGATGGCAAAAGTAAGTCTCAGCGTAATGTTGGCAACATTTCCCATGTGCTTTAGCCATGAAAAACTTCCCCTCAAGTGGTGTCGTAAGACATGCCGTTCAGGCTCGGCTATACTTTTTGTATGGGTCCCATATCATTAATCTAAAAGTAATCTTAACGCCTCCATTGTCCCTTTGAGGATGTTTGCAGGATCATATTTATGTATGACTTTTGGGGTTATGAAATGTTGCCTGGTAAATTTAATAAATATGTTATTTTCTACCTCAACATAAAATTATTCCATATTATTTTGGAATACCTCAACCATACTTTTATTCCCACGGAGAATGGTATATTTTCAATTACAAATAGTAAATAAAATGCAATATTTAAACAAATACATTTTTTTTTTCTGTTTGGCACAAATATTTGCACTGCCCTCAAAAAGTAAACAAGAAAAACTATGCCACCTTCACACTTACACTCTAACTCGTGTACAAGCACACACACACACTTTCACCACCAGCATCTAAATTAAATCAAACATTTACTTAACATTCTGCACCAGAGACAAAACAAATAAACAGGCAGACGGACGGACGGACACAAAACAATATTTTGCACTTTCAGCCAATCCATGATGTTAATAATAATAACAAAATAATAATAATATTTTTTATGATATTTTCATTTAAATTGCTGGGTATTTTTTGCTCTTGTTGTTGTATTTCATTGGCCACAAAGAGGAAAATATAAATAAATAAATAAAATATTTTCTGCACAATTCAAATGCTGTTGTGTTTGTTGTTGTTATTGTTGCACATTGCTTTACTTTTTCTCAATCGAGATTATGGTTACGATTAAGGATTTATGTAAATAAATATTTCAAGGTTTTTACTGCTGCCGTTGCTGTCGTTGTTGTTGTGTCTGCATGAATGCCTGTCTGAATTTTTGTCCATCTGTGTAAAGTGAGTGTCTGAACGGTTTTTATGTAAATTTTTTTGCTGGTAAGACTGGGTTGTTGTTGTTGTTGGTTAATATTTTGTTTTGGAAAAAAATCTGTGTAGGCTTTGGTATTTGTTTATGCAATCAATTTATTAAATGTTAATAACTTTATGTGCACATAAGTGGTTATATTTATTTATAACGAACTTTTTTTGATGTTGTTATAGGAATAAATAAATACTCAATTAACAAATAGAATAGCCATAATAACAAATTTATTTAATGACATCATTTGTTAATTTGATTTAAACAAAAAGTAATGTTATTATGAATAATGATTGCAAATTAACAAATAATAAAACAAAGCAAATCAACAAACAAAAAAATAAATAAAAGGTTTAAATTAATGTGATTTTTAAGTCAGAAACAAATTACAAAGCGAAGAGAGTCTAAAGTAGAATGTGTCTATCTAAAAATCCTCTTTTAAAAAATCCAAGTCTAGTTTCCCTCAAAAAGTTCTCTTTAAAACATCCAAGTCTAGGTACCTCAAAAAATATTCTTTAAAAGATTCTCATCTCGACAGGTACCCCAAAAAATATTCTTTAAAAAATTCTCATCCCGACAATATTTTTAAAAAATCCACGTCTGGCTATGTCTCTCAAAAAATATTCTTTAAAAAATTCTCATCCCGACAATATTCTTTAAAAAATCCACGTCTGGCTATGTCTCTCAAAAAATATTCTTTAAAAAATCCACGTCTGGCTATGTCTCTCAAAAAATATTCTTTAAAAAATCCACGTCTGGCTATGTCTCTCAAAAAATATTCTTTAAAAAATCCACGTCTGGCTATGTCTCTCAAAAAATATTCTTTAAAAAATCCACGTCTGGCTATGTCTCTCAAAAAATATTCTTTAAAAAATCCACGTCTGGCTATGTCTCTCAAAAAATATTCTTTAAAAAATCCACGTCTGGCTATGTCTCTCAAAAAATATTCTTTAAAAAATCCACGTCTGGCTATGTCTCTCAAAAAATATTCTTTAAAAAATCCACGTCTGGCTATGTCCCTCAAAAACTATTCTTTAAAAAATCCACGTCTGGCTATGTCCCTCAAAAACTATTCTTTAAAAAATCCACGTCTGGCTATGTCTCTCAAAAAATATTCTTTAAAAAATCCACGTCTCGCTAAGTCCATCAAAAAATATTTTTAAAAAATCCACGTCTTGGTAGGTACCTCAAAAAATATTTTTAAAAAATCCACGTCTTGGTAGGTACCTCAAAAAATATTGTTTAAAAAATCCACGTCTTGGTAGGTACCTCAAAAAATATTGTTTAAAAAATCCACGTCTTGGTAGGTACCTCAAAAAATATTCTTTAAAAAATCCACGTCTTGGTAGGTGCCTCAAAAAATATTCTTTAAAAAATCCACGTCTTGGTAGGTGCCTCAAAAAATATTCTTTAAAAAATCCACGTCTTGGTAGGTGCCTCAAAAAATATTCTTTAAAAAATCCACGTCTTGGTAGGTACCTCAAAAAATATTCTTTAAAAAATCCACGTCTTGGTAGGTGCCTCAAAAAATATTCTTTAAAAAATCCACGTCTTGGTAGGTGCCTCAAAAAATATTCTTTAAAAAATCCACGTCTTGGTAGGTGCCTCAAAAAATATTCTTTAAAAAATCCACGTCTTGGTAGGTGCCTCAAAAAATATTCTTTAAAAAATCCACGTCTTGGTAGGTGCCTCAAAAAATATTCTTTAAAAAATCCACGTCTTGGTAGGTGCCTCAAAAAATATTCTTTAAAAAATCCACGTCTTGGTAGGTGCCTCAAAAAATATTCTTTAAAAAATCCACGTCTTGGTAGGTGCCTCAAAAAATATTCTTTAAAAAATCCACGTCTTGGTAGGTGCCTCAAAAAATATTCTTTAAAAAATCCACGTCTTGGTAGGTGCCTCAAAAAATATTCTTTAAAAAATCCACGTCTTGGTAGGTGCCTCAAAAAATATTCTTTAAAAAATCCACGTCTTGGTAGGGTAGGTGCCTCAAAAAATATTCTTTAAAAAATCCACGTCTTGGTAGGGTAGGTGCCTCAAAAAATATTCTTTAAAAAATCCACGTCTTGGTAGGGTAGGTGCCTCAAAAAATATTCTTTAAAAAATCCACGTCTTGGTAGGGTAGGTGCCTCAAAAAATATTCTTTAAAAAATCCACGTCTTGGTAGATGCCTCAAAAAATATTCTTTAAAAAATCCACGTCTTGGTAGATGCCTCAAAAAATATTCTTTAAAAAATCCACGTCTTGGTATGTGCCTCAAAAAATATTCTTTAAAAAATCCACGTCTTGGTATGTGCCTCAAAAAATATTCTTTAAAAAATCCACGTCTTGGTAGGTGCCTCAAAAAATATTCTTTAAGAAATCCACGTCTTGGTAGGTGCCTCAAAAAATATTCTTTAAAAAATCCACGTCTTGGTAGGTGCCTCAAAAAATATTCTTTAAAAAATCCACGTCTTGGTAGGTGCCTCAAAAAATATTCTTTAAAAAATCCACGTCTTGGTAGGTGCCTCAAAAAATATTCTTTAAAAAATCCACGTCTTGGTAGGTGCCTCAAAAAATATTCTTTAAAAAATCCACGTCTTGGTAGGTGCCTCAAAAAATATTCTTTAAAAAATCCACGTCTTGGTAGGTGCCTCAAAAAATATTCTTTAAAAAATCCACGTCTTGGTAGGTGCCTCAAAAAATATTCTTTAAAAAATCCACGTCTTGGTAGGTGCCTCAAAAAATATTCTTTAAAAAATCCACGTCTTGGTAGGTGCCTCAAAAAATATTCTTTAAAAAATCCACGTCTTGGTAGGTGCCTCAAAAAATATTCTTTAAAAAATCCACGTCTTGGTAGGTGCCTCAAAAAATATTCTTTAAAAAATCCACGTCTTGGTAGGTGCCTCAAAAAATATTCTTTAAAAAATCCACGTCTTGGTAGGTGCCTCAAAAAATATTCTTTAAAAAATCCACGTCTTGGTAGGTGCCTCAAAAAATATTCTTTAAAAAATCCACGTCTTGGTAGGTGCCTCAAAAAATATTCTTTAAAAAATCCACGTCTTGGTAGGTGCCTCAAAAAATATTCTTTAAAAAATCCACGTCTTGGTAGGTGCCTCAAAAAATATTCTTTAAAAAATCCACGTCTTGGTAGGTGCCTCAAAAAATATTCTTTAAAAAATCCACGTCTTGGTAGGTGCCTCAAAAAATATTCTTTAAAAAATCCACGTCTTGGTAGGTGCCTCAAAAAATATTCTTTAAAAAATCCACGTCTTGGTAGGTGCCTCAAAAAATATTCTTTAAAAAATCCACGTCTTGGTAGGTGCCTCAAAAAATATTCTTTAAAAAATCCACGTCTTGGTAGGTGCCTCAAAAAATATTCTTTAAAAAATCCACGTCTTGGTAGGTGCCTCAAAAAATATTCTTTAAAAAATCCACGTCTTGGTAGGTGCCTCAAAAAATATTCTTTAAAAAATCCACGTCTTGGTAGGTGCCTCAAAAAATATTCTTTAAAAAATCCACGTCTTGGTAGGTGCCTCAAAAAATATTCTTTAAAAAATCCACGTCTTGGTAGGTGCCTCAAAAAATATTCTTTAAAAAATCCACGTCTTGGTAGGTGCCTCAAAAAATATTCTTTAAAAAATCCACGTGTCCCTAGGTGCATTAAAAATGTTATTTGAAAAATCCACGTCTTGGTAGAGCCCTCAAAAAATATTCTTAAAAAAATCCACGTTTGGTAGGTCCCTTAAAAACTATTCTTTGAAAAATCCACGTCATGTTAGGTCCCTCAAAAAATATTCTTTAAAAAATCTACGTCTTGGTAGGTCCCTAAAAGAATATTCTCAAAAACCACGTTTATTGTCCTTAAAAAATAAACATCTCGTTAGGTCCCTCAAAAAAATATTCTTAAAAAATCCTCACCTACTGTCAAAAACAAAAAGAAAAAAATATATTTTTTTAAAGAAAACATAAAAATTCAAAATTCCCCCAAAAAATATTCTTAAACATTGTGTTTGGTCATAGATAATATTTGACCTTGTGGGCCTAATTTTTAAATCAATATTGATTTCTTGTCTATCATCCGAAGATGATGGCCACGACTGTAATATTTCAACATTATTTGTTGTTTATTATTTCAAGTCAATTAACAATTCATTCATTTCAAGAGGTTGTTTAACCCATCAGATACGAAGCGGGATCATTATAAATCAGTTCTCAAAGTGTTAACAAATTTTGTAAAAACCACATCACTTTTGCATCAAAGTATTGAGAAATTTTCAATTACATTTAATTACTCTAATTGCAATTTTTTTAAACAAACAAAATATATTTTGGTAATCAATTAGCAGAAAAGATTGCAAAAATAATAACATTTCCTTTTTATTATAAAATAAACACATTGAATTTAAAACGAAAAAACAAAATTGAAAACAAAAATTCCAAAATTTGCCGGTCTCTTTACATTGCTTGTAAATAAGCTCTCAATTTTGTGGTAGCTGCCAATATTTATTTGTGAAAAATCACATTTTTCATCTTTGCATTTATCCATCACTGAACTTGTTTACCGAAAATTTGATGGAAAATGCTTGCTTGTGGGACTTTTGGTGGATTTTTAAGTGTGAATAACCAACCATAAAATACTGGAAAAATATTATTCACGAGTCTTAATGAAACATGAAATATAAATATTTTTTGTTTTGCTTATTTATTTTTTGTTTTTTTCTTAATTAAGAATAAGAAAAATAAAAATTGAAAGAAATCCAAAGAAATTAAAATTTCCAAAATATAATTGATGGTGTTTTTTGTTCCTCTTCATCTTTTCATACATTTCAATTTAAAATAATTTTTTTGGCTACCATATCCAGTAGAGTGTAACGGCCACTATGCATTATTTCTGTATGTATGTCGAACAGTTTTCGAGTGGAATTATAAGCGCGAACAACACAGGCGAAAATCACTAAAAGAATTAAAAAAACACAAAAAATAAAATAAAATATTTCGGAGAAAAATAAAAATAATAAAACGAAATAATAAATGAAGAAAATAAAAAAACTGAAAACAATTCATATATACCTTAAGTGGTCCTAATGAATATATAAGTTGAATAAAAAAAATAAGTTAAATAATAAAAGAATTATTAAAATTTAACTCATCCGTGTTAAAATTAATTTATGGTGTGTCGTTTATAAGTCACAAAAAACAACGACTCCAGCAATGGTATACGGAATATGTTAGTTTAGTATATTTTGTTATTTTGAAGGTCCCTTAAAAGTAATCTTATAAAATCCACGTTTTGTGCCCTGAAAATAATCACAAAAATCCATATCTATTGCTCTAAAGGTCGCTCAACAATTTTTTTTCCAAAACAAAAAAATATTCTTAAAAAATCCACGTTTATTGTGCATTTATTTACTTTCTCTCAAAATATTTTTGAAAAAGTCCATCATAAAGAAGACCTTGAAGGTCCCTCAAAAAATTAAAAAAAAAAAATATTTTAAATTATCAACGATAATTGCCATGAGGGTCCCTTAAAAAATATTGTGAAAAAAATTTGAAATTAACTCAAAAATATTTAAAAAATCACATTCTTTGGCTCTGAAATTTCTTCAAATAGTATTCGTAACACATGCACTTCTTTTTATCTGAAATTTCCTCAAAAAATATTCGAAAAAATACACGTCTTTCGCTCTGAAATCTCGTCCTTTGGTCTGAAATTCCCTCAAAGATATTTAAAAAAACCACGTATTTTGCTCTGACATCCCGTCTTTTGGTCCGAAATTCCCTCACATTACCTCAAAAAAATATATTTTTTAAAAAAACAAGAAAGAAATATTCTTTAAATTTCCACATGTATAGTCCTGAGTCCTGAGTCCTTAAAGAATATTTTAACAAAAATCCACATCTATAGCCCTGCGTGTACTTAAAGAATATTTTTAAAAAATCTACGGCTCTGAAATTTATATATGAAATATTCTTAAAAAATTCACGTCCTTTACTCTAAAATTCCCTCAAAAATATTCTTAAAAAATCCATGTATTTGCTATGAAATGTTATAAAAACTGTTCTTAAAAAATTCGTGTCTTTTGGTCTGAAATTCCCTCCCTTAAAAATCGACGTATTTTGCTCTGAAATTCCCTTAAAAAATATTTTCAAAAAATCCACGTCTTTTGCTCTGAAATTCCCTCAAAAATATCCTTAAAAATATCCACGTCTATTGCACTGAAGATCCTTTATAAATATCTTTAAAAATCCACGTCTATTACCCTAATGGTCCTTAAAAATATTCTTAAATAATCAATGCCTATTTCCCGAAGAATCCCTAATCCCTAAAAAATGCTCCGAAATTCCCTCAAAAAATATTTTTAAAAAATCCACGTCTTTTGCTCTGAAATTCCCTCAAAAAATTATTTTAAAAAATCCAAGTCATTTGCTTTGAAATTCCCTCAAAAAATAATTTTAAAAAATCCACGTCTTTTGCTCTGAAATTCCCTCAAAAAATAATTTTAAAAAATCCAAGTCATTTGCTTTGAAATTCCCTCAAAAAATAATTTTAAAAAATCCACGTCTTTTGCTCTGAAATTCCCTCAAAAAATAATTTTAAAAAATCCACGTCTTTTGCTCTGAAACTCCCTCAAAAAATATTTTTGAAAAAATTCACGTCGTTGCTCTGAAATTCCCTCAAAAACATTTTTTTAAAAATCTACGACTTTTGCTCTGAAATTCCCTCAAAAAATAATTTTAAAAAATCCATGTCTTTTGCTCTGAAATTCCCTCAAAAAATAATTTTAAAAAAATCCACGTCTTCTGCTCTGAAATTCCCTTAAAAAATATTTTTAAAAAATCCACGTCTTTTGCTCTGAAATTCCCTTAAAAAATATTTTTAAAAAATCCACGTCTTTTGCTCTGAAATTCCCTCAAAAAATAATTTTAAAAAATCCACGTCTTCTGCTCTGAAATTCCCTTAAAAAATATTTTTAAAAAATCCACGTCTTTTGCTCTGAAATTCCTTAAAAAACTATATTTTTAAAAAATCCACGTCTTTTGCTCTGAAATTCCCTTAAAAATATTTTTAAAAAATCCACGTCTTTTGCCCTGAAATTGCCTCAAAAAGAATTGCTAAACAATCAACATATTTTGCTATGAAATCCCCCAAAAACATTCTTAGGTTATGAAATTCCCTTTAAAAATATACTTAAAAAAATCCACGCCACAAAAAAAATTTAAAAAACCTACATCAAAAATATTTTTTAAAACCCCACTTAAAGAAAAAATTTAAAAAATCTAAATGAAAAATATTTTTTAAAAATCCACGTCACAAATATTTTTTTAAAAAATCCACGACAAAAAATATTTTTTTAAAAATCCACGTCACAAATATTTTTTTAAAAAATCCACGACAAAAAATATTTTTTAAAAATCCACGTCAAATATATTTTTAGAAAAATCCACATCAAAAATATATTTTAAATAATCCACGTCAAAAATATTTTTGTAAAAAATCCACTTTAAAAATACTTTACAAAAAATCCACCTCAAAAAATATTTTTAAAAAATTCACTTTTATAGGCCCTCAAAAAATATTTGTAAAAAAAAATCGACGTCTATAGGCCCTCAAAAAATATTTTTAAAAAATCCACGTTTATAGGCCCTCAAGAAATATTTTTAAAAAATCCAATTCAACAAATAATTTTAAAATATCCACGTCTTTTGCTCTGAAATTCCCTCAAAAAATAATTTTAAAAAATCCAAGTCTTTTGCTCTGAAATTCCCTCAAAAAATAATTTTAAAAAATCCACGTCTTTTGCTCTGAAATTCCCTCAAAAAATAATTTTAAAAAATCCAAGTCTTTTGCTCTGAAATTCCCTCAAAAAATAATTTTAAAAAATCCACGTCTTTTGCTCTTAAATTCCCTCAAAAAATAATTTTAAAAAATCCACGTCTTTTGCTCTGAAATTCCCTCAAAAAATAATTTTAAAAAATCCACGTCTTTTGCTCTGAAATTCCCTCAAAAAATAATTTTAAAAAATCCACGTCTTTTGTTCTGAAATGCCCTCAAAAATATTTTTAAAAAAATCCACGTCTTTTGCTCTGAAATCCCTCAAAAAATATTCTTAAAACATCGGCGTCACTTCGTTTGCTCAGAAATTCCCTTGAAAAATATTTTTTAAAAATCCACGTCTTTTGATCTGATGTTCCCTTTAAAAATATTTTTAAAAAATCCACCTCTTTTGCTATGAAATTCCATCAAAAATATTAAAAAACACGTCTTTTTATCTGAAATTCCCTCAAAAAATATTTTTAAAAAATCCACGTCTTTTGCTCTGAAATTCCCTCAAAAAAATCTTTTTAAAAAATCCACGTCTTTTGCTTTGAATTTCCCTCAAAAAAATCTTTTTAAAAAATCAACGTCTTTTGATCTGAAATTCCCTCAAAAAAAAATCTTTTTAAAAAATCCACGTCTTTTGCTTTGAAATTCCCTCAAAAAATCTTTTTAAAAAATCCTCGTCTTTTGCTCTGAAATTCCCTCAAAAATATTTTTAAAAAATCCAAGTCTTTTGGTCTGAAATTCCCTCAAAAAATAATTTTAAAAAATCCACGTCTTTTGCACTGAAATTCCCTCAAAAAAATCTTTTTAAAAAATCCACGTTTATGCTTTGAAATTCCCTCAAAAAAAAATAAAAAAAATATGTTTAAAAAATCCACGCCTTTAGCTCTGAAATTCTTTCAAAAATATTTTTAAAAAATCCACGCCCTTAGCTCTGAAATTCCCTCAAAAATATTTAAAAAAAAATCCAAGTCTTTTGCCTGAAATTCCCTCAAAAAATATTTGTAAAAAATCCACGTCTTTTACTCTGAAAATTCCTCAAAAAAATATATTTTTAAAAAATCCACGTCTTTTACTCTGAAATTCTCTCAAAAAATATTTTTAAAAAACCCACGTCTTTTTTCTTAAATTCCCTCAAAAAATATTTTTAAAAAATCTACGTCTTTTGCTATGAAATTCCCTCAAAAAATAATTTTAAAAAATCCACGTCTATTGCTCTGAAAAATTCTCCAAAAAATATTTTTAAAAAAATCCACGTCTATTGCTCTGAAATATTCCCCTAAAAAATATTTTTAAAAAATACACGTCTTTTGCTCTGCAATTCCCTCAAAAGTATTTTAAAAAACCACGTCTTTTGCTCTGAAATTCCCTTAAAAAAATCCACGTCTTTTGCTCTGAAATTCCTTCAAAAAATCTTTTTAAAAAATCCACGTCTTTTGCTCTGAAATTCCCTCAAAAAATATTTAAAAAAAATTCACGTCGTTTGATCTGAAATTCCCTCAAAAAATATTTAAAAAAAAATCCACGTCTTTCAGAAATTCCCTCAAAAAATATTTGTAAAAAATTCACTTCTTTTACGCTGAAATTCCCTCAAAAAATATTTTTTAAGAAATCAAAAATATTTTTTAAGAAATCCACGTCAAACATACTTTTTTAAAAAAGCTACTTCAAAAATATATTTTTAATAAATTCACTTCAAAAATATTTTTTAAAAAATCCACGTTGAAAATATAGACCCTCAAAAATATTTTTTAACAAAACCAACGTCTATAGACCCTCAAAAATATTTTTTTTAAAAAATCCACGTCTATAGACCCTAAAAAATATTTTTTTTAAAAAATCCACGTCTATAGACCCTCAAAAATATTTTTTAAGAAATCCACGTCAAACATATTTTTTTAAAAAAGGCACTTCAAAAATATATTTTTAAAAAATTCAGTTCAAAAATATTTTTTAAAAAATCCACTTCAAAAATATATTTTTAAAAAATTCACTTCAAACTTATTTTTTAAGAAATCCACGTTGAAAATATAGACCCTCAAAAATATTTTTTAAAAAAATCCACGTTGAAAATATAGTCCCTCAAAAATATTTTTTAAAAAAATCCACGTTGAAAATATAGTCCGTCAAATATATTTTTTAAAAAAATCGACGTCTATATGCACTCAAAAAATATTTTTAAAAAATCCACGTCAACAGGCCCCAAAAAATATTTTTAAAATATGCAGGTCTTTAGGCCTTCAAAAATATTTTAAAAAAATCCACGTCTGTAGACCCTCAGAATATATTTTTAAAAAATCCACGTCTATAGACCCTCAAAAAATATTTTTAAAATATGCAGGTCTTTAGGCCTTCAAAAATATTTTTATAAAATCCACGTCTTTAGACCCTCAGAATATATTTTTAAAAAATCCACGTCTATAGACCCTCAAAAAATATTTTTAAAAAATCCACGTCTATAGGCCTTCAAAATATATTTGTACCTGCGTATAAGTTACATTTAGCTATCATTCGCCACATATTTCAAACTCCTCCTCATTCTGCTAGTATTTCCTTTTGAAAGATAGTTTTATAATTCAATATTAATTAAAAATTTACTTAAACAGAGATAAAATATAAAGAAAGCAATGATTTAAAAAGAAATATTTGTGTGTATATCCATCCAAAAAAATATTGAGATAGTGCCACCTTCAACGTGAAATGAAAACTCCACTATAGAAAAAAATAATAAACAAAGTTTTCAAATGTGAATAATATTTTGGCAACAAAACAGACATAACAATTTACTTAAATAAAACATTGTTGCCAAAAAAAGAGTGTAGCGGAATTTGCAATACAGACATCAGTAAAAATAAAATCTGGTGAACATCTCCAAAACGGAAACCAGGTGACATTTAACTGTTTTTTGTGTATAACAACAATTCAAAGGCAAACTTCCGTGCGGTTGCCGGCTGGCTAAATGGATGATGAAATCTGTTTTTTGTGTTGAGTGAAAAAAAGTTTTAGTTTTGCGACCCCACAACCCCACCAGCCGAACTAGAAATTCAACAAAAATATTTTATGACATTTTTTAAGTTTACAACAACATTTCTATGAAATTTTAAGTTTGTCCTGCAAAACCAACCAACAAAAATGGTTCTACTAAACCGTAAAGATCAAAAAGGTGTAAGTAATGCCAAACCTGAACAAAATATTTTATTATTGTGTACAGTAAAAATGTTGAAATTTTTTTCGACTGTAAATAAAGTTTAGTTTCTCTGCAAGTTTTTAGAAAGTTCAATGAGTTTTTCAAATAGTTTTGTTGAAAATTTTAAATGATATTTTTCTCGGTATTTTAAGTTGAAACATTTTATGATTTATGGAATTTGTAGAAAGTTGGATTTGTAGAAAGGTGAAAATACTGTAGCAATTTAAAACTGAAAGTTATTTATCCCCCATCTTAGTTGCCCTGGGAGCGTATGAATTCTGTCGAATACTCACACGCCCCCTCTCTCTTCATGTGTAGCAATTAATTTATTTATTTTCCCCCAGCAAATACTTGACTTTTTGTGTAAAATTTCATTTTATTTAATTGCAAATTAAATTGTTGGAAAACTATTCACATTGCAAGCCAATACCAGTGACCAGTAAACAACTCTTAACATTTGAATTGATTTCATTCATTAAACAAATCAATCAATTGGAAAAATAACTTAAATAATTGCATAAAAGTATTACAGCAGCAAAAAAGTGTCACTTCTTGTGTAATCGAGTACTCAAATCAAATGGAGGAATTTGTTTAATTTTAATTTTATAAAATAATTATATTTTAATTAGTCGTTTGGCGCTTATTGTTTCCTACTGTGAGCTGTGATTTGTGTGACAGAAAAAAAAATAATTTTGTTATAATTTTTTATTTTTTTAATACATGCAGAAGATATTGTAGTTACTTTTTCATTTATTTTATAAAATAAAATTATTTGTGTATATATTGTTTCTATTTTTGAATTATTCTTGTTACATTCTTTTATTTTTACATTTATCCAAATTAATTTATTAATTTATTTATACGGTTGTGAGTGAAAGAACCGAAAATTGTAGAAAAGATCGAAATCTTGTATTTGCCAGTTCGCATTTGTGTTTCTAGGCACCATATAAAAACAAAACTATTTCCCACGATTACCCTTAAAGAACTAGGGTAGACTTCACACGTTCGCTAGCATTTTCCAGGATTTTAAATGAAAGACTTAACAGTTGCAACAACTAGAATTTCTTCGCCTCTGAATCTTTAGGGGGAGTAAACGATTTTTTAGATTTATCAAACTCCAATCATTTCCAGTAGCGGAAGCGAGACTTCAAGACCTCAACACCTTATAAAACTTTCGTGCCTGTATTGCAATTTTAGCTGTATAGCAAAGACTTGGCTTATAGAAGACCAAAAAGTTGTTTTAAAGAACACAAAATGAACACAGTAGGACAACAACATTTTTTATAAAAGATCAAGAGAGATTAATAGGTCTTCTTATAGAATACCATAGGTTTTTTTATGGAAGGTAAAGTGACCTTCTTTTAGGCGAAAAAGGCTTTTCTTATAGGCGTTCCAATGTTTTCTTGTAAAAGTCTAAATGGCTCACAGGTCAAAGATCAAAGGTACCTAAGGTCTTCTTATAGAAGATCATAGCTCTTGTTATAAAAGAAGAAGGCTTCTAATGGAAGACCAACATTCTTCTTATAGAAGACCACAAGCCCACTTGTAGAAGATCATGCCCATTTGTAGAAAATTATGGTTTTTCTTAAAGAAGACCAATGGTATTCTCATAGAAGAACTAAGGTTTTCTTATAGAAGTCCAGAGGTCTTCTTATAGAGGATCATATGTATTCTTATAGAGAATTATAAGTCCTCTTATAGAAGACCACAAGTTTTCTTATAGTGGGTTTTAAGTTTTCATATAAAAGATCATAAGTCTTCTTATAGAAGACCAATGTCTTCTTATAGAAGACCAAAGGTCTTCTTATAGAAGACCAAAGGTCTTCTTATAGAAGACCAAAGGTCTTCTTATAGAAGACCAAAGGTCTTCTTATAGAAGACCAAAGGTCTTCTTATAGAAGACCAAAGGTCTTCCTATTCAAGAGCAAAGGTCTTCTTATAGAATGCAAACGATTTTTTTGTAGAAAACCAAAGGTCTTCGTATATAAATCATTTATCTCCTTTTCGAAGACTATTGGTCTTCTTATAGTATATCTTAGGTCATCTTATAGTGGATCTTAGGGTTTTTATAGAAGAGCATAAGTCTTCTTATAGAAGACCAAGTGTCTTCTTATAGAAGACCATATACCTTCTTATAGAAAACCAGAGGTCCTCCTATTGAAGACCATATCTATGTCTTCTTATAGAATGCAAAAGATTTTTTGTAGAAGACCAAAGTTCTTCTTATAGAAACCAAAGGTCTTCCTAATGAAGACTAAAGGTCCTCTTATAGTAGATCATAAGTCTTCTTATAGTGGATATTAGGTTTTCATATAAAATATCATAAGTCGTCTTATAGAAGACCAAATATCTCCTTATCGAAGAACATCGACCTTCTTATAGAAGACCAAAGTTCTTCTTATAGAAGACCAAAGATCTTCTTATAGAAGACCAAAGGTCTTCTTATAGAAAACAAAAGGGCTTTCTATTGAAGTCCAAAGGTCTTCTTATAGAATAGAATTTTTTTTTTGTAGAAGACCAAAGGTCTTCGTATTGAAACCATTTGTCTTCTTATAGAAGATCCAAAGGTCTCGTCTATAAAGACTCCCTTCAGCTCGTCTATAAAGACTCCCGTCAGCTCGTCTATAAAGACTCCGTTCAGCTCGTCTATAAAAACCCCCTTCAGCTCGTCTATAAAAACTCCTCTCAGCTAGTATATAAAGACTCCCTTCAGCTCGTCCATAAAGACTCCCTTCAGCTCGTCTATTAAGACTCCCTTCAGCTCGTCTATAAAGACTCACTTCTTATAGAAGGCCAAATGTCTTCTTATAGAAGATCTTAGGTCATCTTATAGTGGATCTTTGGTTTTTTATAGAAGATCATAAGTCTTCTTATAGAAGACCAAATGTCTTCTTAAAGAAGACCAAATGTCTTCTTATAGAAGACCATAGACCTTCTTATAGAAAACCAAAGTCTTCTTATAGAGGACCAAAAGTCTTCTTATAGAAAACCAGAGGTCTTCCTATAGAAGACCAAAGGTCTTCTTACAGAAATCATTTGTCTCCTTGTAGAAGTCCAAAGGTCTTCAAAGGTCTTTGGTCTTCTTATAGTAGATCTTAGGTCATCTTATAGTGGATCTTTGCTTTTGTATAGAAGATCATAAGTCTTCTAATAGAAGACCAAATGATTCTTAAAGAAGACCAAATGTCTTCTTAAAGAAGACCAAAGATCTTCCTATTGAAGACTGAAGTTCTTCTTATAGTAGATCATAAGTCTTCTTATGGTGGATTTTAGGTTTTCATATAAAATATCATAAGTCTTTTTATAGAAGACCAAATGTCTCCTTATCGAAGACCATAAAACTTCTTATAGAAGACCATAAAACTTCCTATAGAAGACCATAGACCTTCTTATAAAAGCCCAAAGGTCTTCTTATAGAAAACAAAAGGACTATCTATTGAAGACCAAAGGTGTTCTTAAAGAATGCAAAAGTTTTTTTTTATAGAAAATCAAAGATCTTCGTATAGAAATCATTTGCCTACTGTTAAAAGACCTTCTTATAGAAGACCAAAGGTCTTCTTATAGAAAACAAAAGGACTTCATATTGAAGACCAAAGGTCTTCCTATAGAATGCAAAAGATTTTTTTATATGTCTCCTTGAAGACCTTCCTATTGAAGACCTTTGGTCTTCATGTAGTAGATCTTAAGTCTTCTTATAGCGGATCTTAGGTTCTTTTTATATAAGATCATAAGTCTTCTTGTAGAAGACCAAAGTTCTTCTAATAGAAAACCAAAGGTCTTCCTATTGAAGACCACATGTCTTCTTATAGAATGCAAAAGATTTTTTATAGAAGACCAAAAGCTTTCTTATAGAAGGCCAAAGGTATTCTCATAGCAGGCCAAAAGTCTTCTTTTGGAAGGCCAAAGGTCTTTTGACACTAGTGGATTACCGTCATGAGGAGGCGAAGATTCTACCGATCCGTCAGCACAGCAAGATTTTGTCGGTGCCGTGTCAGCTTGGCTGTTATCACCGTGAGAGTACCTGTCAGAATTTTGTTGAGAGGTTTTCCCCATCCAGGCACGCCAGACGAGATCTTTCCCAGCAACATTTGAAAGAAGGGGTTCCATGCGATGACGTGATTTTATGGCATCTTTTGTATTTGTTCAAATAAAGTCGTGAAAGATCCGATCTTTTCATTAGTATTTGAACCAATGCATCGATCCAATAGAGATGAATTTTGTGTTTTTATTTATACAAATTGTTCTAAATATGTAAGATTAATTAATACAATAGGCTTATTGTGTCGGAGACTCAAAATCACTACCAACTTTGTAAAACTCTTGTCGTAATAATAATGTCTTTGCAAAGGGTTGGTGGAAATGACATGCCAAAGCATTGGTGTAAATGACATGGGAAAGCATTGGTGTATATGACATCCTTTGGATCCAAAAATGAATAGCATCTTTTGGGGTCCACTCTCATATAAAATTCATCGATGAAAATGCTAAAAAGATGACATGCCAGATCACTTGCACCCATGATTGAATGACATCTTTGGCATCGAACATTTTGCTGGGTTATGATTTGGAGGGAGAGGTCCATTGGTGGAAACGATAACCTCTAGATCAACGAGTCTATCCCACAGGCTTGGATAGCATTCACACTGATGGAATGGCGCAGGTAGGACAAATTAGACGTGCGACCGCCACACTTGGAGACTATGCCACGGCAAAAGAAAACCAGCTTCCAAAGCAATAACGGTTGCTTTTAGGACAAATAGTCCGTCTCGGTTAGTGTTGGGCCCGAATTGATAGCATGATACCCAAAACACATCCTGCATGTAAACTGGGACCGCCCAGCTAAGCCCACTCATCCGAATTCCGTTTCTTTATGGGTGCAACCTGACACATCAAGAAAACTCGTCATTATCTAGAGAGAGAGGTCTAAAAGTACAACCGAAAACCTCTAAATCAACCATACTATCAGGCAGGCTAGAATAATATTCACACTAATGCAGTTATACATGCAGCAAAAGAACGCGAGATACCATGAGTGGTTTTAGCCCAATTCAGATCCGGACGATGTAGACGCCTCAATTTCGTAGTGGGACCAAATTGAGAGAACTACACCAAAGATATGCCCTGCATATGGACTGGGACCAAATAATACGCAACTCCGGTCAAAAGTCCAGTTTTACCCATTCACTTGTCACCCGATTCTTAATGGTTGCTGTCAGTACAGTTTGCAGAATTTGTTGAACTGGACACAGGGAAACCGGGACCAAATATATTTTATCCAAACTTAAATCAATTTGAAAGGAGAATAATATCTGGCCACTCCTTCGGGTACCTCCCTCACAAAAGTTCAAAGTTTTTGGCTTCAAGAATGCGCACAGTAACTCAATATTTCTACCAGATATAGATCAGGTTCAAATATTGACTATACCGGTTTATTCTGTCGGGTATCTTCTACACAAAATTGACAAATATACCAAAAATGTAGTTCAGAT
This sequence comes from Musca autumnalis, assembly GCF_047663935.1. Lineage (NCBI taxonomy): Eukaryota > Metazoa > Arthropoda > Insecta > Diptera > Muscidae > Musca > Musca autumnalis. Next base: position 197,976,103 of record NW_027412088.1, read on the forward strand.
CGTCTTGTTTGTTTGTTGTCCACGATGGTAAATATTTTTTGGGATAAGTCCGTGCTTCCTGACTTAAAGGCCCCAAAACTCTAAAACGAATATACGAAGGGTTTATCGGATTTGATCGAAGATTTACAAATTATAACATTGGCTGGAAAAGTACATACGATTCCCTGAAGGCCTATTTAGAAAACCTACTTCGGTTACCACCCTGAAAAATGTTCAAAATGTGCCCTTAAGTGTAATAAGAGTTGTTCGAGGATAATTTTGACATTTTTACTGAATTTAGTCCATCTGATCTTGTTTACAATTATATAATTTTTTCGTCTGTAAGTCCATGCTTCCTGACATAATAACACGAAAGCTCTAAAAAATCTTAGGGTGACTCATTAAGTGACTAGTGAACGTGACAAATGTCGAAAGTAGTAACTGATATTGGCTCAATCGATCGAGTGTAGTTTAAGAGCTGTGCGAGGTTCTTTTTTATATGTTCTCCAAATGTAGTTCTTGTTGTCCTCATTAAAATTATGTCATTTTTTTGTGGGCAAATCCGCATCCTCTAAAATCTGCCGATTCCGTCACAAAACGTCAACACATTTGGGCTTACATCAAATCTTAGTCTACTCCTCGGAGCGTGTTTAAATTTTAGTAGCAGTAACTCATTAGTATAATGATAATTTTTTAGTCTAGATGAAGAAAATACTTGTAGACACATGAGCCCTCAAATCTCCCAATATTTTGGACATTTCCTTCATACACCGTTTTACACCCTTACAAAAGTGTAGTCATGATGTTTATTCCAGGTAGTCTTTGTGGTCTCTATTACAAAGCTATAATTTGAATCTCCATCTTCCCTCAATAATAACCCGAAAACTTAAAAAAATATCCTACAGTGGCCAATTAAACTAACTTTTGGGCACTATAAGTATTGAAAGAAGAGACGACCTCTACACTGGTCCATTTCTTTAGGTAACTTCTTCACAAAATTTAAACACCAGTGTGTTTCAATAATAATTTCCCAATTTTCAATACCTGATGCGACGGACTCCTCGCCGCATCCCAAAGTGTAAACTAAACAGACACGCCGCGCGCGATGTTCTTTCTTTCGTAGCTTATGAGAGACTCATTCTTTATTCACAACAAAATATTCTACGTAACACTAAATCTTACGATCTAAAATTAACACACATACAATTACATTTACTTGCACGCTGTGCCTGTAAATACATTATGCAGCCGTGCACACACACGTTGCGTTGATAATGGAAAATACATATTTAATTATCGACCCTTTCTTATCTTAACTCTTTTGGGCACGACATTTGTTAAATTATTTATGACCGACCATAAAACTAACATACGGAAAACACATGCATTTTAAGTATTTTCTTTATTAACTACATTACAATCTTCGGCTATCACAAATGAGAACGAGATAAGAATTTAAAGAAGTACATTTCATTTATAAACTATAAACACAATAAGTACAGTTTTTACAAAACTGAACACACTCCCGGCCTTAAAAGATCCTGATCTTTTAACAAACTGAGACCGATTACTTTTTTAAAATTTCAGTTACAGGTTTCATCAACTAACTTAAATAAAATTGATTGTTACTGATTTACATCTTAGTTATAATTATTAATTCATTTGACTGTAGAATAATCATTTTTCAAGTTACACCATTTCATACTTAAAGGTAATTAACCTATTCTGTTATTACGGATTTACCTACATACCTGAGGAATACCCTAAATAACGTCGAGGAGGTGCGATGGCTATAGGCAGGTAGCGGCTGGACAGATGATAGAGTCTTCAGATAACCAAGAATAACACAGTGATGACACCAACGATGAAAACAAAAGTCGTAAGGCTCAGGCTGTAATGCGTGTCTAGGTGAACAGGGAAACCCAGAAATCGTTTAGTTTGCGGAATGTCTGGCAACTTGTATACTTCGATTTCATTCTTCAGACTTAGATGGGTGAGAGGTGGCAGGGATGCGAAAATGTTGAATTGCGGGAATATGTAGCTTATCTCGCTGTTGTAATTCTCGTGCGCCCATAGCTTCATCTCTTCAGTTTCTAACGTACAACCCGGCTGCATTCGTAATAAGCCTTGATCTCGGATTCTGACGTTTTGACGTTTACCATCACATTTGACTTCAGTGCTGTCACCCTTTTCAACGGAGAATACCCATGTATTCGGCGTGTGAAGTTGCTTCCAGACGTTATGAAACTTGGAATTGGCGAATTCACAACTATCTGGGATCGTCGTTGGCTTCAAGTATAACCTTAATTTAAATTCAGCAGGTTCTCTGGTGTTGTATATGGGATGCGTCTGTGGGCATATCATTTATTTCTCCATTCTCTGACATCTGGTAAATTCTTCTTCTTTGAGGGTGTAAAGTGACGTCTTCCTCTCATCTATCAGAAGATAATTACTTTTAGATTTTAACTGCACTGACAATCCATCCTGCATGATTGGATAAGACTGGATTGCATAAGCGGCAAACAGATCAGTGTTAGTCAGAGGTATACGAATATTAAACAACATATACTCTTCAGTTGTTCGGGTCGTTAACTCAGCAATCTTGGCGAGTTCTATTGGGGATTCTGCTGGCAAATGTAACCTTTTGCCCACTGCAGCATTTATCATCTGGATCTGCTTCTTGAAGACCTTCACGGGAAGAATTTCGTGAAGGAAGCTACCGCGAAGGAAGCCGCAAAACCGACTGATGATTATTTTTTTTATTTTCCTATTTTTATTTCATTTACATTTTTCCATTATTACTTATTCCTATCTTCTTTTCTATCTCAAATTTATGTAACATTTCGCTCAAATCAAATCCCCATTTTATTCATTTAATTATCTTCAGATTTATTGCGAGACAGCTATGCAGACAGACAGCTACTTAACTAAACGAATAGACGAGCTGACTGAGTGACTGGCTGACAGGCGAACAAGTATTTTGCATATGATTGTTTATGAACAGCCAAGGCATAAATAACATTATTATAATTTACGGGATGAGTACCTAGGTTGAGTGGATTTATGCTGTTGAAGCTTTAGCTGACGAGTGGAACATTTTTGTGCTTTTCATACCTCCACATAAGTTGATGTGATTTTACAGTCATGTAGGTGGATGTTTTTTCTGTTAATTTCAACTTTTTACTCCATGTAGTTCTCTCTCTCAGTCTTTCTCTCTGACTGCCGCATTATTTAAATCGGATTTAAATTGTAGGTTTTCTTGTTATTCATCTTAAAGTGGTTCTTATATTTTCATGCATGGATGAAAGAAGGTATTGCATAAATGATGAGGTGGTAAGGTGCACACAGAGAAAATGTAACTGATAACTACTGAATGTTAAAAATGCTTATTAATGTGAGCGGAGGTAAAATGCTTAATGAAACGTTAATGTGTAAAACAGTGGTATCATTAGATTTAAATAAAAAAAAATTCTTAAAATGGTATTATTTTAACAATAGTCACCCTTGCGTATAAGTAACGACAAGTGGTATACGTCCCAAGGAACCACTGGCTTCTGAATACATTTATAATGCATACGCCAAGTTGAACCGCTAAATGAGAAAATACTGGCAATATGATTAAGAATTGTAATTTTTTATTACTCCAGGGGCGTATGGGTACTGACATAAATAATACGCCACCTGAAACTGTCAACGTATGAGTGCTGTCATGACTCACACGCCTAGTGCAATAACTTTTCTATAAGAAGCCAGCTATTATTGCCTATAATTTTAAAAATTTTCATTTATAAATTATTTCACATTCGTTAATCTGTAACCCCTCCTTCCTTCCAAATCACTGTGAAAAAAATCTCTCATCTTTGCGAAACCTATAAAAAGGAAAACTTATCATTGAATTCCTTGACAGCACTTGAACAATAAGTTTAACACTTGCTTGTAATTCATGCTTTTTTTCGGTTTCGGCTTTCAACCATTGAATTGAATGTTGAATATGCTCAGGCTCACTTACGACTATAAGAAGCTATATAAAATAAAATAACCCAGCTAGTATCTCTTCACCTGGGTGAAGTGGTAGAAATGAATAGCAAGTAACTGACACGTTAAATATTTTTTAACACACATACATATATGCATTTGTATGAGTGTTTGTGTAAGCATTTATTTAAATGACTTTATTTTCTTCTTCCTTTTTCTTTTCATTTTCATCCTTTCTGGGCATATCTTATTCCATTGGCTTTTGCTGGGATATCCTGACTTGGTTGTGTGGGATATCATTGTTGTCCTGGCTTTACCTTATTGCGGTGTATGTATGTGTGTGCCTTATTGTTTCCCTACATTTACCGGAAACAGGTGGCCTCTCACACAGGTGGCACAGCCTCAACCGAAACCATCAAACATGGTTGTCTGCCAATTGGTTTACCACAACCATTGGAAATGGAGGAAAAGAAATTCCTGTTGGCTGTAGAACGTGGTGATATAGCAAATGTACGCAGGTAAGTGTTGCTTTTGTTGTTATTGTTGTTATTGTTATTCTTGTTGTAGTTTGTAATGAAAAGGTGCCACATGTTTAAGGCAAAGTTATTTTGTTGAAAGTCACAAAGTGGGAGGCGGGGGTAATTATTTGTATATTAAGGCTCAGTCGGTTTGGTAGTTAATTTTTAAATAATTTAAAATGTTGCGGGAGATTTGAGAGAAGAAGGTCTATAAATAAGAAGGCAAACACAATTTTTGAAACAAATACAATATGATATTTTAAAGGGAAGACACTAAAGGCACCAGGAAAAAATCTTGAATTTTTATTAAATACTTATTTTTCATTCTGAAAACTAATTCCGGGAACCAGAGATAAAAATGAAGTCTATGAGAATACTTGATGGTCTTCTAGTGGTTTTTTACGCCAAAAGACTGAGAATCTTCTATAAGAAACCTTTGTGGTATTCTATAAGAAGACTGTTAATGTCAAAGTCCTGTGTCATAGATGCCCTTTTTGGCTTCTGGCAACTCAGGCTCTCTGACATTCTATGTAATTATTTTCCTTCGCACTACCGCTCACCTACACATACATGTATGCATTCTGTCGTCTGCGCTTTCTCATACTTTCCTTTTGTTCAATCATAAATCACTTTCAATTCAACCTTTGTTACATTCGTTAAGAATCCATCTCCACAACTTATTTCCATTTTCCCATTTTCTTTCAATAAAAAGAAACATTATTCTGTTCAAATTCACAAATTGATTCCTCTTGTGTTTTTACTTTCTTTTACTTTCACGCAATCCAACCTGGGAGAAATATTGTGTTTCCAGCAATACTTCTTTGTTTCGGGTTTCAAGCTTTTTCACTTTCTACAGGAAAACCACCAACGTCCATTCTTGGTGTTTTCAAAGACTGACGGTCTATAAGAAGAGTTAATGATCTTGAAGAAGAAGACCTAAGGAAGAACTACTTATCTTCGAAAGTCGTATTAGCCATCTGATTTCCTGCCTAAACTTCCTCCTTAAACACGTTCCATTTTTCCCCGCTCAGAGGGAATTATTTCTATAGACACTTTCTGACAGAAAGGGTGCTTCTATGGAACTTTTCTGTAAGAAAGGGTGCTTCCATAGACCATCTCCAAAAGAAAGGGTGCTTCTATAAGAAAGGATGCTTATATACACCCTCTCTGAAAGAATGGGTGCTTCCAGATACCCTTTTCTGAAATACGGGGTGCTTCTATAGGCCCTTTCTTAAGAAAAGGAGTCTCTATCTGAAAGAAAGGTCGCCTCTTAAGACCCTCACTGAAAGAAGGGTACTTTTTATATTCTTTCTGAAATAAAGGGTGCTTCTGTAGATCCTGGCTGAAAGAAAGGGTGTTCTGTAGATCATTTCTTAAAGAAAGGGTGCTTCTATAGGCGCTCTCTGAAAGAGAGGGTGCATCTTTAGAAATTTTCTTAAAGCAAGGGTGCTACTATATACCCTTTATTAAAGAAAGGGTGCTGCTATAGATCCTTCTTGAATGGATGGGTGCTTCTATAGACCCTCTCTGAAAGCAAGGGCGCTTTTTTAGATTCTTTCTGAAACAAAGGGTGCTTCTTTAGATTCTTTCTGAAACAAAGGGTGCTTCTGTAGACCCTGTAGGGTCTGCTATAGACCCTTTCTTTAAGAAGGGATGATTATGTAGATCCTTCCTGAAAGAAAGGGTGTTCTGTAAATGCTTTCTGAAAAAATGGTGCTTCTGTAGATCCTTTCTGAAAGAAAGGGTGCTTCTGTAAATTCTTTCTTAAAGAAAGGGTGCTTCTTAAGTAATTTTCTGAAAGAAAGGGTGCTTCTATAGACCCTTTATAAAGGAAGGGGTGCTTCTATAAACCCTTTACAAAAGAACGGGTGCTTCTATAGACCCTTTATAAAAGAAAGGGTGCTTATATAGAACCTTTATAAAAGGAAGGGTGCTCCTATAGACCCTTTATTAAAGAAAGGGTGCTTCTATAGACCCTTTATAAAAGGAAGGGTGCTCCTATAGATCCTTTATAAAAGTAAGGGTGCTCCTATAGATCCTTTATAAAAGGAAGGGTGCTCCTCCTTTCTGAAAGAAAAAGTTGCTTCTATAGACACTTTCTGAAAGAAAGGGTGGTTCTGTATTTCCTTTTGAAAGAAAGGGTGCTTCCGTAAATCTTTTGAAAGAAAGCGTGCTTCTGTAGATCCTTTCTGAGAGAAAGGGTGCTTTTGTTGATCCTTTCTGAGAGAAAGGGTGCTTCTGTAGATCTCTCCTGAGAGAAAGGGTGCCTTTGTTGATCCTTTCTGAAAGAAAGGGTGCTTCTGTAGATCTTTCCTGACAGAAAGGGTGCTTCTGTAGATCTTTCCTGAAAGAAAGATTGCTTCTGTAGATCTTTCCTGAAAGAAAGGGTGCTCTGTAAATACTTTCTGATTCTATAGACAAATTTTGAAAGAAACTGCGCTTCTAAAGACCCTTTCTGAAATGGTTTACTGTAAACCCTTTTTGAAAGAAAGGGGTCTTCCATAGACCCTTTCTAGAAAAAGCGTTGCTTATGTAGATGCTTCCTGAAAGAAAGGGTGCTCTGTAAATCCTTTCTAAAAAAGGATGCTTCTGTAGATCCTTTCTGAAAGAAAGGGTGCTTCTGTAAATCCTTTCTGAAAGAAAGGGTGCTTCTTTAAATCCTTTCTGAAAGAAATGGTGCTTCTGGAAATTCTTTCTGAAAGAAATGGTGCTTCTGGAAATCCTTTCTGAACGAAAGGGTGCTTTTGTAAATCCTTTCTGAAAGAAAGGGTGCTTCTGGAAATCCCTTCTGAAAGAAATGGTGATTCTGTAAATCCTTTCAGAAAGAAAGGGTGCTTCTGTAAATCCTTTCTGAAAGAAAGGGTGCTTCTGTAAATCCTTTCTGAAAGCAAGGGTGCTTCTGTAAATCTTTTCTGAAAGCAAGGGTGCTTCTATAGACCATCTCTGAAAGAAGGGTGCTTCTATAGACCCTCTCTGAAAGAAAGGGTGCTTCTATAGGCACTCTCTGAAAGAGAAGGTGCTTCTCTAGACCCTCTATGAAAGAAAGGGTGCTTCTATAGACACTCTCTGAAAGCAAGGGTGCTTCTATAGACACTCTCTGAAAGAGAATGTGCTTCTCTAGACCCTCTATGAAAGAAAGGGTGCTTCTACAGACACTCTCTGAAAGCAAGGGTGCTTCTACAGACACTCTCTGAAAGCAAGGGTGCTTCTATAGACCCTCTCTGAAAGAAAGGGTGCTTCTATAGACCCTCCCTGAAAAAAGGTGCTTCTTTAGACCCTCTCTGAAAGAAAGGGTGCTTCTATAAACCCTCTCTGAAAGAAAGGGTGCTTTTATAGACCCTCTCTGAAAGAACGGTGCTTTTATAGACCCTCTATGAAAGAAAGGGTGCTTTTATAGACCCTCTCTGAATGAGAGGGTGCTTCTATAGACCCTCTCTGAAAGAAAGGGTGCTTCTATAGACCCTCTCTGAAAGAAAGGGTACTTCTATAGACACTCTCTGAAAGAGAATGTGCTTCTCTAGACCCTCTATGAAAGAAAGGGTGCTTCTATAGACACTCTCTGAAAGCAAGGGTGCTTCTATAGACCCTCTCTGAAAGAAAGGGTGCTTCTATAGACCCTCCCTGAAAAAAGGTGCTTCTTTAGACCCTCTCTGAAAGAAAGGGTGCTTCTATAAACCCTCTCTGAAAGAAGGGGTGCTTTTATAGACCCTCTATGAAAGAAAGGGTGCTTCTATAGACCCTCTCTGAAAGAAAGGGTGCTTCTATAGACCCTTTATAAAAGAAAGGGTGCTCCTATAGACCCTTTATAAAAGAAAGGGTGCTCCTATAGACCCTTTATAAAAGAAAGGGTGCTCCTATAGACCCTTTATAAAAGAAAGGGTGCTCCTATAGACCCTTTATAAAAGAAAGGGTGCTTCTGCAGATCCTTTCCTTCTATAGACCCTCTCTTAAAGAAAAGTGCTTCTTAATACCCTCTCTGAAATAAAGGATATTTTGTAGATGCTTCCTGAAAAAAAGGCTGCTTCTGTAGATCCTTTCTGAATGGAAGGTTGCTTGTGTAGATCCTTTATGAAAAAAGGGATGACTTTTTTGAAAGAAACGGTGCTTTTACAGACCCTTTCAGAAAGAAGTGATACATCTATAGACCCTTTCTGAAAGAAGAGGTTCTTTTATAGACCCTATCTGAAAGAAAGAATGCTTCTTTAGTAATTTTCTGAAAGAAATGGTATTCTATAGACGCTTTCTGAAAGAAAGCTTGCTCCTATAGATCCTCTTTGAAAGAAAGGTTGCTTCTATAGGCGCTTTCTGAAAGGAAAGGTGCATCTATAGACCCTTTCTGAAAGAAGGGGTGCTTCTTTTAACCTTCTCTTAAAGAAAGGGTGCTTCAGTAGACTCTTTCTGATATAAAGGGTGCTTCTATAGACCCTCTCTGAAAGGAAGGGTGCTTCTGTAGATCCTTTCTGAAAGAAGGGATGTTTCTATAGACCCTTTCCGAAGAGAATGGTGCATCTGTAGACCGTTTCTGAAAGAAGAGGTTCTTCTGTAGACCCTCTTTGAAAGAAAGGGTGCTTTTGAGAAAATGTCTGAATGAAAGGGTGCTTCTATAGACTCTTTCTGAAAGATAGGGTGCTTCTATAGAAACTTCCTTAAAGAAAGAGTGCTTCTTTAGACTCTTCATTCTTTCTGAAATGAAGGGTGGCTCTTTCTGAAAGAAAGGGTACTTCTATTTGAAAGAAAGGGTGCTTCGGTAGACTCTATAAGAATACCTGTTGGTATTTTGTAAGAAGACCTATAATTCTTCTGTAAGAACGCCTGGTTATCTTCACTAAAAAGATATTTAAGTATTCTATAAGAAGGTCAGGTAGTAGTCTATAGGAATAACTTCTATGAAAAGACCTGGTGGTCTTCTATGAGAAAAGTAGTTGATCTTCAATGAGAAGACTTCTTCTCTTCTATGAGAAGAACAAGTCCTTATAATCTTTTAAAGGATGGCCTGGTTATGTTCTATAAGAAGTTCTGGTCTTCGATAGGAACACATGGTTGGCGTTTATTAAAAGACAGCGTTTTCTTGTATAGCAAGACGTGAGTAAATATCCTCCTGATCCTCTTTTACAAGACCTGGTGGTCTTTTATAAGACTAACTTGTAGTCTTCCAAAAGAGACCTTGTGATCAGCTCTAATAAGACCTGATGGTCTTCTGGTATTCTTCTAGGAGGAAAAAAATCTATCATCTATTACAAGTCCTGGTGTCTTTTATAAGAGGAACTTGTTATCTTCTTTAAAAAGATTTTGTGGTCTCCTATAAGAAAACCTGATGTTCTCCTATTAGAAGGTTCGTTGGTTTTCTAAAAGAAGTCCTGTTGGTCTCCAATAAGGATAGGAAGATATGATGGCCTTCTCTGAGAAGACAAGGAATTATTCTATAAGAAGATGTCGTGGTGTCCTATAAAAAAGAGCTGGTGGTACCTTATAAGAATACCTAATGGTCTTCTATAAGAAGACCTGGTGGTCCTTTATAAGAAGATTTGGTCGTCTTCTGACCTTCTATTACCTTCTCCTTCCTTTTAATGCTTGGTCTCTTAAAAGAGAATCAGTCTGTTCTCATCTCGATCTGCCCTCGTCACTAAATTATTTTAAATATATTTTTGCTCACACATGACTTAGACAAAAGCGTCTAAGTTGTGTGTCTGTTTATTTATTCCTGTATTGTGGTCTTGCACCAACAACAAAAGGATGTAAATGCGGAAAAAGGATAAACCACAATAGTGGGCAGGATGCCACAACTACTGGTGGTGTAGAGAACATTTAAGCTAATGTTTTTCACATTGCTAGGGAACAAGAACTGTTTCACATTAAACACCCAAACAGAGTATTATTTTTTGCAAAGGATCTTCTCTCTCACTGCTGCTTCTTCTGGCTGTATCATGGCAGCAGACAAATGTCTGATGTTAAGTTACGTTACCCCTAACACATTTATTTTTGGTGTTAGAAAGGGTGGCAAAGTAGTTGTTTTTGTTGTATTTGTATTGAAGAACAAATTTGTTGTTGCTGTAAACTCATATATATGGCAAGATATTGCTGTTGTAGCTCGTTTAGGTAAAAAAGGTGTTTATATGTGAAAGTAATTTATCTTTTTTCACTACACCTCCCTTAACACTTTTTCGTCTTCTTCTTCGTTTTATTTTTGTTGGCTGAACACAAAAGAATTTTTCTCAGCATGGTAAGCGGTTCTCTTTTTGTGAATTTTCATGTTTTGGGGGGTGGTGCTATTGTTTTCTTGGGTTTTTAATAAATTTTCAATTAATTTTCGTTGTTGTGAAAAATGAATTTAAAAATGATGCTACACGAAATAGCAACATACGAATTTAATTCCACAAGAAGACATGTAGGAATACATACATACATGACATATAACTATATGTATAGATATTTGTCTAAGAAGGAATATAAAATTCTTGGATTTTTTTTGCAATAAATTATATTTGAAAGGACGCCTTAAATTATGCTGTAAAATATTGATGATATTTCTTACATTAAATATGTAATAGTTTACATTAAATTTAATAAATAATTCATTAAATAAAATTGATGCTAAATGATGTTTCGTTACTACTAATCACTGGTGGTGAAATGAGTTAGGAAATCTTGTGGGACTAGATGAGAGTTTAGGTTTAAAATATATACCGACAGTTCACGTTATTGACGTAGTTTTTTTACATTTTACAGACATAATAACCGGTTATTAGGACTCACAAGGTCTTCTTATAGATCACCACAAATTATTTTTAAGGAAGCCCACAGTGTCTTCTAATAGAAGACAATATTATCTTCTAATAGAAGACCCCAATATCTTCTAATAGAAGACCATAATATCTTCTAATAGACGATCATATATTATTTAAGTTGTCTCCTACAATGTCATCATCCTTTATGGATGTCTCAAAAAATGTCAACAATTTATTTACTATTAAAATATTAGGTTTTAAAAAATATCCTTTTCAAGAAGCAATTTTTTAAATATTCTATGAAGGGTTACCTAGCTTGTCGTATGCAATGAATATCTAAGTCCTTTTGTCTTTGGCCATAAAATATAAAAAACAACAACCTGAAATAAAAATACCTTAACAGAAACACCAACAACAACCGAAAAATTTCATAATAAACACATACCTGTGACATTTTTGTTGTGAAAGGACAATTTAATTTGAAAAATATGAGACAGAGTCATGAAATGAATGTAGACAAGCTGAGGCAAACTGTTTGGACAGGACTTGGATGAAATGGGCAACTTTAAATTCTTTACATTTTGCAACAACAAACCTACGAGAATGGGTATAAGTGTATGTGTGTGTGTTGTGTGAGATGAAAGGCAACACCTTAACAAAAGGCCTTTAACCATTATCGTCTACATGTTACCCAAACATCTACACTCACAACAACAGACCATACATTTTCTGTGAATGTGTCCATGTACAAAGACAATACAACTGTTAAGGTTACACCCTAGTTTTGTTGCCCCAAAGAAGTGTAGAACTCAATTTAGTATTACATTCCAATGGACAAGAAAACAAAAGAGTTACATTCACACTTGGTAGGAAACACTTGTTAGGTTAGGTGCTACAACACCTTTGAACTTTTGAATTTGGACGCACACACACACACATAATGAGAGTGCCACAGTTACACTTGAATGCTTACAGGATAATGATACATAACAAACCCCATTCATTGAATGTCTTGTGTTGATGACTACCATGGTTACAATCTACCATAGCAATGTCCCCAAAAAGCTTCAACATTTTCATTAAATTTGTCAATAGTAGGAAAGTTGGGGAATTTTCTGCAAAACCAAAGGGTGAACAGGACAATAACCGTAGTGACATATCAAGAAATTTTTGTCTAAAAAGGGGTAGACCTCTCTCTCCCCTACTCATGGGACAATGTATGGTATTTCAACATCTGGAGACATTGATATTCATATTTTGTGTAAATGTGTATGTAATTTTGGAACAATACACACACAAATTATGCTGAGATACCGTATCATGTTTTTGGGTTAAAAACAAATAAATTTTCAAAATCATTCAAAATGTCAAAGGAACAAAAGGGAATTTTATTTATTGGGGGTGGCCGTAAGATTTTGTAAAAATAATTATTAAAACATTGAAGCCTGGTCGACCTTGTAAAAATATTTATTAAAAAATCCAATCCTGTTCGACTTTGTAAAAATATTTATTAAAAAATCCACGCTTGTTGGACTTTGAAAAAATATTTATTAAGAAATCCACGCTTGTTGGACTTTGAAAAAAATATTTATTAAAAAATCCACGCTTGCTGGACTTTGAGAAAATATTTATTAAAAAAATCCAGGCTTGTTGGACTTTGAAAAATACTTATAAAAAAAAATCCAGGCTTGTTGGACTTTGAAAAGATATTTATTAAAAAAATCCAGGCTTGTTGGACTTTGAAAAAATATTTATTAAAAAAAATCCAGGCTTGTTGGACTTTGAAAAAATATTTATTAAAAAAATCCACGCTTATTGGACTTTGAAAAAATATTTATTAAAAAGTCCACGCTTGTTGGACTTTGAAAAAATATTTATTAAAAAATCCACGCTTGTTGGACTTTGAAAAAATATTTATTAAAAAATCCACGCTTGTTGGACTTTGAAAAAATATTTATTAAAAAATCCACGCTTCATGGACTTTAGAAAAAATATTTATTAAAAAATCCACGCTTGTTGGACTTTGAAAAAAATATTTATTAAAAAATCCACGCTTGTTGGTTTTTGAAAAAAATATTTATTAAAGAAATCCACGCATGTTGGACTTTGAAAAAATATTTATTAAAAAAATCCACGCTTGATGGACTTTGAAAAAATATTTATTAAAAAAATCCACGCTTGATGGACTTTGAAAAAATATTTACTAAAAAATCCACGCATGATGGACTTTGAAAAAATACTTACTAAAAAATCCACGCTTGTTGGACTTTGAAAAAATATTTATTAAAATAATCCACGCTTCATGGACTTTCAAAAAATATTTATTAAAAAATCCACGCTTGTTGAACTTTGAAAAAAATATTTATTAAAAAATCTACGCTTGTTGAACTTTGAAAAAAATATTTATTAAAAAATCCACGCTTGTTGAACTTTGAAAAAACTATTTATTAAAAAATCTACGCTTGTTGAACTTTGAAAAAAATATTTATTAAAAAATCCACGCTTGTTGAACTTTGAAAAAAATATTTATTAAAAAATGCACGCTTGTTGAAGTTTGAAAAAAATATTTATTAAAAAATGCACGCTTGTTGAAGTTTGAAAAAAATATTTATTAAAAAATCCACGCTTGTTGAAGTTTGAAAAAAATATTTATTAAAAAATCCACGCTTGTTGAAGTTTGAAAAAAATATTTATTAAAAAATCCACGCTTGTTGAAGTTTGAAAAAAATATTTATTAAAAAATCCACGCTTGTTGAAGTTTGAAAAAAATATTTATTAAAAAATCCACGCTTGTTGGACTTTGAAAAAAATATTTATTAAAAAATCCACGCTTGTTGGACTTTGAAAAAAATATTTATTAAAAAATCCACGCTTGTTGGACTTTGAAAAAAATATTTATTAAAAAATCCACGCTTGTTGGACTTTGAAAAAAATATTTATTAAAAAATCCACGCTTGTTGGACTTTGAAAAAAATATTTATTAAAAAATCCACGCTTGTTGGACTTTAAAAAAAATATTTATTAAAAAATCCACGCTTGTTGGACTTTGAAAAAAATATTTATTAAAAAATCCACGCTTGTTGGACTTTGAAAAAAATATTTATTAAAAAATCCACGCTTGTTGGACTTTGAAAAAAATATTTATTAAAAAATCCACGCTTGTTGGACTTTGAAAAAAATATTTATTAAAAAATCCACGCTTGTTGGACTTTGAAAAAAATATTTATTAAAAAATCCACGCTTGTTGGACTTTGAAAAAAATATTTATTAAAAAATCCACGCTTGTTGGACTTTGAAAAAAATATTTATTAAAAAATCCACGCTTGTTGGACTTTGAAAAAAATATTTATTAAAAAATCCACGCTTGTTGGACTTTGAAAAAAATATTTATTAAAAAATCCACGCTTGTTGGACTTTGAAAAAAATATTTATAAAAAAATCCACGCTTGTTGGACTTTGAAAAAAATATTTATTAAAAAATCCACGCTTGTTGGACTTTGAAAAAAATATTTATTAAAAAATCCACGCTTGTTGAACTTTGAAAAAAATATTTATTAAAAAATCCACGCTTGTTGAACTTTGAAAAAAATATTTATTAAAAAATCCACGCTTGTTGGAGTTTGAAAAAATATTTATTAAAAAATCCACGCTTGTTGGAGTTTGAAAAAAATATTTATTAAAAAATCCAAGCTTGTTGGACTTTGAAAAAAATATTTATTAAAAAATCCACGCTTGTTGGACTTTGAAAAAAATATTTATTAAAAAATCCACGCTTGTTGGACTTTGAAAAAAATATTTATTAAAAAATCCACGCTTGTTGGACTTTGAAAAAAATATTTATTAAAAAATCCACTCTTGTTGGACTTTGAAAAAATATTTATTAAAAAATCCACGCTTGTTGGACTTTGAAAAAAATATTTATTAAAAAATCCACGCTTGTTGGACTTTGAAAAAAATATTTATTAAAAAATCCACGCTTGTTGGACTTTGAAAAAAATATTTATTAAAAAATCCACGCTTGTTGGTCTTTGAAAAAATATTTATTAAAAAATCCACGCTTGTTGGTCTTTGAAAAAATATTTTTTAAAAAATCCACGCTTGTTGGTCTTTGAAAAAATATTTTTTAAAAAATCCACGCTTGTTGGACTTTGAAAAAAATATTTATTAAAAAATCCACGCTTGTTGGACTTTGAAAAAATATTTATTAAAAAATCCACGCTTGTTGGACTTTGAAAAAATATTTATTAAAAAATGCACGCTTGTTGGACTTTGAAAAAAATATTTATTAAAAAATCCACGCTTGTTGGACTTAAAAAAAATATTTATTAAAAAAATCCACGCTTGTTGGACTATGAAAAAATAGTTATTAAAATTTTAAATTTAAACTACTGCTAAATCAATTAAAGCATACTTTTATGTTGCCATTCTTTTCATGCAAACGGTCATCATGGCAGATCAAACAGAAACATATTTTTAGGGGAAAACTTATTTAAATAACCTACAATATAATTATAGTCTAAAAGATAAGAAGGTTGATGAAACCGGATGGGAGTGGTATGCTACCAAAGTAAATAAATTTGGGGAATGTTAAATACCGCCAGTGGTTGTAAAATAATTTATTTACTTTATAATTTTAAAATTGTTTGGGGTAAAGAACAAAACGAGCCAAATAACTTTTTAATGATGTAGCTGGCAAGTAACTCAATAAAGTTTTCAAGGTTTCTTGGAGCAGGTGATATTGTCGTTATGCGGGTTTGATGTTTGTTAAAAAAAATTGTGTATTTTTTGTAGAATTAACAGTTAAATTGTTGATATATTTATAAAATTACAAATTAATGCTCTAAAAATATTTAAAATTAGCAGCTTTTCTGAGAATACGATTTTTTCCTTTAGTTTGATGTCTTGTCATCAGCGAGGGAATTATTAATTCTCTTACTAAATATGCTGAGTGATGCGAACATATTTTCTACATTACCTGTCATGAAAATGTGAAGATGCTTTCAGGAACACTAATGTCCTAAACTTTGCAGTGTTTCCTGACATCATTGCAATGGGAATTATTGCCTCACTACCATTTCTCCTTTCCCCTCCTCCCGGACTGTTCTAATTTTCCATTTCCAGCCATAAGGCATCTAATTAAAAGTTTTCATTTTTTGTGCCTTTGCCTAAACAGAGTACCTAGCAAGCAATTTGTGAGCAAATAAAACGAAGTCAAAATAAAATTTCAACAACCTTCTTCTTGTTCTGTTTTCAATTTAAATATGAACTTTTCTATTGATTTGAAACTTTACAAAAAAGTAAAATACGAACGAACGACAGAACAAATATAATTGTGCTGCTCTTTTGAATTTGTGCCCAAATATGCTGCAGACATTGAAGTAATTGTGTCAAATTGTTGTTGTTGTATTTGTCGTCAAACACAAATACGTACACAACAGGTATTCGTTTTTTTTTTTTTTTTGGGAAAAACTAAAAAGTTGTTCATATTATTTGGTTGACAATTTACCTAATGAGTTCGGTAATTACCTGCAAAAATTGCATACTTTTAGGAGAAGAATAGAAAAGAAATTTTGTTTAGTTTGTTTAATGAGAATAGATTTTGAAAATAAATTTAAATTAAAATAGTTTGGAAATTTGTTCATTATTTATTTGGTTTATATTGGAATCCCACCTTTTGTTTGTATCCTTCAAAATTTGTTCAATATTAATTGAAATGATATTTTTTTTTTTCACTTTTTGTTTCAGAATCCTTCAAAAAGCCCATCGCAAGCACCACATCAACATCAATTGTATGGATCCCCTGGGCCGTCGTGCCCTCACCCTGGCCATCGATAATGAAAATCTCGAAATGGTTGAGTTGTTGGTAATAATGGGTGTTGAAACCAAGGATGCCTTGCTGCATGCCATCAATGCTGAATTTGTTGAGGCTGTGGAGCTGTTATTGGAACATGAAGAGTTGATATACAAAGAGGGTGAACTATATGTAAGTAGAAAAATTGCTTGACAAAGAGAAAGGGAGTAGCATAAAAGAAAAAGATGTTTGTCTTATCGAAAACAACCAATTTAAAGTACATTTACATTTTCCAAGGAAACATAAGTATATAGCAATGGAAATTAGTTTTTCTTTTGTTATTGCCTCTAAACCAGGAAGTTGTATGTTGAAGAAAAAAATGCCATACCATTCTTTGTCTAATCTTTAATTAGACATCAGTCATTAGACACGTTTTAAGGGAGTCACACACATATAACAATGGGTGTTGGTTATGTTTGCAATTCCTTTTTGTTAAAAAATTTGTTGGGGTTTGTCATCAACACCTTGGGCTGTACTCTCACATTAATTTCCTGTTCTTTTCGTAATGAAGTGTAGAAGTGCTTTTGGGGGTGGGAGGAAAATACTAATTTTGCACAAATATTACATACAATCATCTTTGGTGGTATTGCTCGTAGATGTGTGTGTGTGAAGCAATATAAAATATTCAAACGAAAGTACTTACAGGAACAGAAAAATTGTCCCATAAACCTAACTAAGTGGCGAGTATCAATTATCACTGACTAAGGACCTGTCAGAAGTACTATTTTTGAGATAATAGACAATCCGGAACATCTTATAGGGAACAGTCAGGTTATAGGGAACAGTCAGATTCATTATCTCAGATATAAGGGACAGTCAAACTTGCGATCTTTGAAACAGGGTCCAGTCATGACAATTATCAATGAGATAAGGGGCAGTTAGGACAATTATTACTGATTTGGGGCAAATCAAGTCCATTATCTATAAGATAAAGGCCTGCCAGAACCATCAAGTCTGAGAAAGCGGCCAATCAAGTAAAGAAAAAAATTATCTATGAGATAAGGGTCATACAGGAAACGTTTCACTGACATACGGGCCCGTCAGCATCATTATCTCAGATATAAGGCACAGGTTGGACAATTATATATGAGATAGTAGATAATCAGGGCCACCATCTATGAGGTAAGGATCAGTTTGATCAATTATCTATGAGAAAGTGGCCGATCAGAACTATTATCTATAATATAAGGCCAAGCTTAGGCAATCATCTATGAGATAGCGGTCATTCAGAAACCTTATCTGTGAAAAAAGGAACTGCAGCTTAGACAATTATCTATGAGATAGTGGCCAATCAGGGCTATTATCTATGAGATAAAGGTTTATTTTGATAAATTATCTATGAGATAAGGGTAAACTTGATTAATTATCTATGAGATAGTGGCCAATCAGGGCCATATGGGGCAGATTGATCCATTCTTTATGAGAGTGTTGCCAATCAGTGAAATTATCTATGAGATAAGTCCCAGATTACACAATTATCTACCAGATAGTGACCAATCAGGGCTATTATTTATGAGATAAGGCTCAGTTTACACAATTATCCATGATATTATGGGCAATCTGATACTTTATCTATGAGATAGGTCCCAGACTTGACAGTTATCTATGACAATATGCCCAATTTAGACAATTATATATGAAACACTGGCTAATCAATACCATTATCTATGGGACAAGGGGCTGTTTGACCAATTATCTATCAGATAGTGGCAGATCAGGGCCATTATCTACGAGAAAAGGCCCAGCTTATACAATTATCTGTGAGATAATGGTCAACAGTGTCATTATCAATATTATAAGGCTAATCTTAGACAATAATCTATGATATAGTGAGAAACATTATCTATGTGATTAGGCCTTGGTTGGACAATTATCTACGAGATAGTGGCCAATCAGGGCCACTCTCTATGATTTATACCCATCTTAGTCAATTATCTATGAAAAAGTTGCCAACCAGGGCCATTATTTATGATATAAACCCATTTTGGACAATAAGATATGATATAGTGGTCAATATAGAAACATTATCTTTGAGATAAAAGTCAGCATGATCAATTACACTGCTCAACAAAATTGAAAAAGTTGAATGTTTCAGACGAAGTTGAGTTGTTTCTAGATGAAATCGGCGAGTTATTTTCAAATCCGGTCCCTGTTTTTCTCCATCAGCTCTTGTTTTTCAGATATAGCTCAAAATCTGTTTTTACGAGTTTAACCCAGACTTTCGTTATTTTCGGCTACAAACAAATATTTTTTTGTGGGGTTTTCGACATTAATATATTAACGAGATGTTGTACGCTCGATACAAATCGTTTTTGAAATAGTTATGGTGAGTATATATCAAAAAATATAGAAAATATACGACGGACCTTGTAAAAATTGCTTATTTTGAGTACTTTAAGCTGTAATTACGTCATCGGGGGAAGTCATAGGATCTTCATATGGCAATGCGGATATGCTTAGGGTGTCTACTATATAGTCCAGTATTCAAATATATAATATAAAGTGCATAGCCCCCATGATTCGGACATAACCTAAAAATCATCATGAAGACTGCCATTGAAAAGTAAATGGCTTATGTGGTCATGAATCACTGGTAAATTATTTCCCTTTAGCAGTCTTCATGGCGATTTTTAGGTTATGGCCGAATCATGGGGGCTATGAACCTTATATTATACATTTGAATACTAGATTATATAGTAGACACCCTAAGCATATCCGGAGTACCATATGAAGATCCTATGACTTCCCCCGATGACGTAATTACAGCTTAAAGTACTCACAATATGCAATTTTTACAAGGTCCGTGGTATATTTTCTATATTTTTTTGATATATACCTACCATAACTATTTCAAAAACAATTTGTATCGAGCGTACAACATCTCCTTAATATATTAATGTCGAAAAACCCACAAAAAATATTTGTTTGTACTCGAAAATAACGAAAGTCTGGGTTAAACTCGTAAAAACCGATTTTGAGCTATATCTCAAAGAGCTGATGGAGAAAAACCGGGACCGGATTTGAAATTAACTCGCCGATTTCATCTAGAAACAACTGCAACTTCGGTTGAAACAAAAGTCCTGTTGACCAGTGTTATCCATGAAAAGGTAATCACTCAGGGGCATTATCTATAAGGAGAAGCTCAGCTTAGACAGTTAGTGGAGAATCGGAAATATCTGTGAGGAAAGCGCCATATTACACAATGAGAATTATTAGTGGTCAATGAGAATTGTTAGCTATTAGATAAGGGGCATCTCGATCATCAGATCGATCATGCTTATATAACCATATATAAGATAGTGGCGAATAAAGACCATTATCTATTAGATAAGGGACAGTTTGATAAATTATTTATGAGATTGTTGTCAATCAGGACCATTATCTTTGAGATAAGGCCCAGCTTGGACGAGTATCTATGAGATAGTGGCCAATCAAGGCTCTTATCTATGAAATTATGACCAGCTTAGGCAATTATCTTTTAGATAGTGGTCAATCAGGACCATTATCTCGGAAATAAGAGCCAGAGTAGGAAATTATCCATGAGATTGTGGCAAATCAGGACCATTATCACTGCGATAAGGGGCATCTTGATCATTTATCTATAAGAAAATGACCAATCAGGGCCATTATCTATGAGATATGGCCCAGATTAGACAATTATCTATGAGATAATAGCCTACTAGCGTCAGTATCTATTAGACAAGGCTAATATTAGACGCTTATCTATTTTATAGTGGCCAATCATGAACATTATCTATGAAATAAGGCCAAGCTTAGCCTACTAACTATGAGGTAGTGGCCAATCAGGGCCGTTTTCTAAAAGATAACGCTCAGCTTCGACAGACATCTACGGGTCATTATCTACGAGATAAGGCCCAGTCAGGACCATTATCACTGATTTAAGAATTATTAAAGACCGTTATCTATGAAATAGGGGCCGGTCAAGACAATTATCTCTTAGATAGTATCCTGCTTGGGCATTTAGCTATGAGAAAGAGGCCAATCAGAGCCCTTATCTATGAGATAAGGCAAATCTTTCACAACTATATATGAGATAGTGGTCAATGAAAGCCATTATCTATAAGATAAATGGCAGCTTCATCATTTATCTGTGCGATAGTGGCCAATCAGAGCCAATATCTATGAGATAAACACCAGTTTATACAATTATGTATGAAATAGTGACCAATAAAGGACATTATCTATGAGATAAGTCCCCGATTGGACAACGATCGATGAGATAGTGGCAAATCAAGGCATTGTGAATGAGATAAGGCCTCGAGTGTACAACTATTATGAGATAGGGGGCAATAAGGTTCATTGTCTATGAGATAAGGCCATGCCTAGCCAATTATCTGTGAGATAGCGGCCATTCATATAACTTATCCAATCAGGAACATTATCTGTGAGGTAAGATCCAGCATGGACAATTATCTATATATTAGCGGTCAATCAAGGGTATTGTCTAAGAGATACGGTCCCGCCAATATAGTCATGTTTATGGTTGGAGAGTTCTCTTAAATAAACCACGCCCATAGAGCCAAGGTTGGGCTTTTAAAGTTCTCACGCCCATAGAGCGAAGGTTGGCCACCACGCCCATAGAGCGAAGGTTGGGCTTGGAAAATTCTTTTAAATGAACCACGCCCATGGAGCCATTGATGGGCCCATAGAGCGAAGATTGGCCACGGAAAATTCTTTTAAATTAACCAGGCCCATGGAGCCATGGATGGGCTTGGAAATTTCTTTAAAATAAACCAGGCCCATGGAGCCATGGATGGGCTTGGAAATTTCTTTAAAATAAACCATGGCCATGGAGTCATGGGAGGGATTGTACAATTCTTTAAAATAAACCACGCCCATAGAGCGAAGGTTGGCAATGGAAAATTCTTTAAAATAAACCACGCCCATAGAGCGAAGGTTGGCAATGGAAAATTCTTTAAAATAAACCACGCCCATAGAATGAAGGTTGAGCTTGGAAAATTCTTTAAAATACACCACGCCCATGGATGGGCTTGGAAAATTCTTTAAAATACACCACGCCCACGGATGGGCTTGGAAAATTCTTTAAAATAAACCACGCCTATGGATGGGCTTGGGAAATTCTTTAAAATAAACCACGTCCATGGAGCCATGGATGGGTTTGGATAATTCTTTCAAATAAACCACGACCATGGAACCATTCTTTAAAATAAACACTCTTACTGGGCCATGGATGGTCTTGGGAAATTCTTTAAAATAAACCACGCCCATAGAGCCATGGATGGGCTTGGAAATTATTTAAAATAAACACGCTTATAGGGCCAAGGTTGGGCTAGGGAAATTATTTTAAATAAACCACGCCCATAGAGCCAAGGTTACTTACTTATTTACGTATCTGTCCCATTACAGAACATTTGTTCCATAAGCTGAACTAAGAAAAGATCTCCAACTCTCTCTGTTTAGTGCTTCGCTTTCTGGAATACCGCGCCTTTTCATCTCTTCATCCACTTGTTTGCGCCATCTATTTTTTGGCCTGCCAATTCTGCCTGCACCACCATGCGGCCCGAATTTATACGCCTTTTTAGCGGGTTCATCAACGCTCATTCTTATGATATGGCCTAGCGTTGTGTAACAGATACAGACCGTGGTGCATACCTGCCTTGACTGCTTGCGCAAATACCCAAGCTTCTGAACCATACATCAGCACGGGTAGTATCAATGTTTTGTTTGACTTGATGTGGCTTTATTCCTAAACTACTTACTCAGCCTGAAGTAGCATCTGTTGGCCAACACTATTCTTCTTTTATTTCACAACTGATGTTGTTGGTTGTGTTTACGGCGATGCCGAGGTAACCGAAGTCCTTTACTACCTCAAAATTATAGGAACCAACGCCAACAGTTGCCCCGATCTCTATGGACGCATTGCGCGACGACACCATTAACTTTGTCTTCTCGCCGTTTACCGCCAGACCCACTTTAGCAGATTCCCTTTCGACTTTTTCAGAGGTATCAGTTACTTCCTTTACCGATCGACCTATGATGTCAATGTCATCGGCATAAGCAAGTAACATATGGCTGTTTGTATATAT
Source organism: Musca autumnalis (assembly GCF_047663935.1). Classification (NCBI taxonomy): domain Eukaryota; kingdom Metazoa; phylum Arthropoda; class Insecta; order Diptera; family Muscidae; genus Musca; species Musca autumnalis. The sequence continues at coordinate 197,999,219 of NW_027412088.1, forward strand.
TGTGCCAATTCTTTTCTCCTTCGCATCCCGTATAACCTTTTCCAGCAGAATGTTGAAAAGATCACACGAGAGGCCATCACCTTGTCTGAAACCTCTTTTGGTACCAAACTCTTCGGAGAGGTTCTTTCCTATTTTAACTGATGATCGAATATCAGTTAATGTTATTCTACAAAGCCGGATGAGCTTTGCAGAGATACCAAATTCAGACATGGTTTGGAAAAACTTTGAACGTAGGGGGCTGTCGAAGGCTGCATTGTAATCAACAAAAAGGTGGTAAGTGTCGATCTGCATCTCTTGGCTCTTCTCCAGGATTTGCCGCAGGGTAAATATCTGGTCAATGGTGGATTTGATCATCATTGACCATAGGCTTTAGTCGTTCGAACATTATCCCTGACACTATCTTGTAGGAAATATGGAGAAGACTTATGCCCCTATAGTTAGAGCATACAGTCTTATCTCCTTTCTTGTGGACAGGGCACAGGCCAGATGGTGCTAACTAGCTGATGAATACACCTTATCAGCGTGTCGCCTCCGGTTTTGAACAGCTCGGCTGGTAAGCCATCGGCTCCTGCTGCCTTATTATTCTTCAGCCGACTTATTGCTGTCTTTACCTCATCTTGGCTGGGCGGTATACATTCAATACCATCTTCTGGGATTGGATCTGTGGTATCTTCGCCGTCTTCGCTACTATCGGATACCAACCGTTTCGAGAAATGTTCTTTCCATATTCTGAACACACTATCTGTATCAGTTACCAAATTACCTTGCTGGTCTCTACAGGAAGATGCGCCTGTACCAAAGCTATCAGTTTGATGTTTTATTTTTTGGTAGAACTTTCGGACTTCATTCTGGCTCCTGTACATCTCGATTTTTTCACATTCCCGTCTTTCCATTTCTCTCTTTTTCCTACGGAGAATACGTTTCTCCTCTCCCCTTTTCTCCCGAGTGGAATATGCTGTGGCTATCTGTTGTGTTTGCAGCTTTTAATCGAATTGCAGCGAGTCTTTCATTCACTGGGGTGAAGCTGGAGACCAGATGTTTTAACCCCCGACCAACTACAAATCCGCAACCAAACTCATGCTTTGTGTCATGGCAGCTATAATACAATGCGTCAACTTGGGGTGTTGCTGTGACGCCTTTCCCAATCCATCGTATTTCCTGTATGGCAGTAATGTCGGCCTTGTACTTTTCAAGTACATCTACCAATGCGTAAACTGCACCTTTTCTATAAAGAGTGCGAACATTCAGGTGCAGATTCACAGTTCATGGTCCTTAAAACGTTTGCGGGGTTCGTCAACATTAGAGGGGTTTGTTTTTCTTTTCATTCGTTTTTCAAAGTAGGCTGCTTTTTCTAGGGGAGGGTTACCTGCCCGACACCCAAACCCAAGTTCTTAACGTTCTTGTGGGTGAACGCTCGGCACATGTTAGCTCACTATTTTTAACGGGTGTTAAAGGCAGCTCCCCAGGTGACACCACGGGGAGGTCAGTGTCCACTTGGGATGAAAGAGGGACCAAGATAAATCCTGGGCTTTGCCATGTTAAAGCCGGTCAGGACCGTTCCTTGGTATCTTCCATCCCATACGTCACCCAAATTCGTTACATGGAAGAAAAGTACGTAACATTTGAACGAAAATACCTGATTAGTTTTTGAGGTCATTTTTTAAATATTTATCTGATTTAAAATACGACATAACAGAATGTCCTAGATTTCAAAACTCTCCCTACATTTGTCAATGTTTTCTTTAATCTTTCTCAAATGTCTTCCATAAATGTGTCACATATCCTCAACGTTGCCTTAAAATCTTAAAACGCCGGCAATATATATTCATAATCATAGGCAATTTAGTAGCATTTGTTCGTATCATGTTTTCATGGGGTTTCATCTGTCTGTTTCTTCTCCTAGAGAAAAGACAAAGAGACAAAGATAGGCACAAAAACAAAACTGTAACGATATCCCACAATGGCTGCATAAAAGCCTATAGCCTAGCACGAATGACTGCCTAGTCATATAGTCAGCTGTTTGTATGCCTTTATAAGGATCCGGAACGATGACAAACAACAGCAGCAAAAAAAAAAAAAAAAAGAAATGGAATGACATGAATGTTTGCTTGATTAGGCACTTAATGTACCACAAATGTTACGTTTAAGCTACTTGTTTGTGTTTTATTTTTTTCCTTTCCTACTACTACTTAAACTTCTTCGATGATGCTTGAGATGTTTGGCTTTAGAGAAAATTTTAATTTTCCATGCTTTGTGCAAAAAACGAAAAAAAGTGCTGTAAGGGGGAGTGGGTACACACACGCCCTTGACTTCATTATTCATGTGCATGAAATGTTTAGCAATAGCAAAGAACAAAAAACGAAAGGTTGCAAAGTTCTAGAGTCTGTCTCAGGCATTTTCATTTCATTTCGTTTTTTTTTTGTTTGGCAAACAAATGATTCGCATTTTTGCTACTGAATTGAAACTTATCTCTTTTGTTGTTTTTGAAAGACACACACACACATACAAAATTTACTTTTCACTTTTTCTGCCGCATTTGTTATTCTCGATGTTTTCCTTTTAGCAGTTTTACAACTAGGTTTCCTTTGTTTTTTCGTTTCTCTTTGCTAACTTTCTTTCTTGTTCTTCTTCCTCTAGAGTTGGCAAAAAGTTGACATTAATACAGCCATGTTTCCGCCGGATATAACACCTTTAATACTGGCAGCTCACAAAAACAATTTTGAAATCTTAAAAATTCTTTTGGACAGAGGTGCTGCCGTCCCAGTACCCCATGATATCAGGTAAGTTTTGTTAAGCATATCTTCATGCTGCTTTGTGAAAAGAGATAGCGTTGAGAAATGGAATATAGTTATGACAGTTACAGAGGAAATTCCATGAAAGGGTTGGGGGAAATATTTTCTGGGGATTTTGTTGTTTAGCGGAGTTTTAGAGTAATACCTTACATCTTTCGTTGTCTCCGAGACACAAGTCCAATTGGTTAAACTATATAAGGGTCATTTAGGAGACAAGGACCATTATCTCTGTGATAAGGGCCAGTCAGGACCATTATCTCTGAGATAAGGGCCAGTCAGGACCTATAACTCTGAGATAAGGGTCAGTCAGGACCATTATCTCTCAGATAAGGGCCAGTCAGGACCATTATCGCTGAGATAAGGGTCAGTCAGGACCATTATCTCCGAGATAAGTGTCAGTCAGGACCATTATCTCTGAGTTAAGAGTCTGTCAGAACCATTATCACTTAGTTAAGAGTCTGTCAGGGCTATCATCTCTGAGATATGGGTCTGTAGGACCAGTATCTCTAAGATTAGTACCAGTCAGGACCATTTTCTCTGAGATAAGGCCCGTCAGGACCATTATATATAGATATGAGCCAGTCAGGACCATTATCTCTGAGATAAGGGCCAGTCAGGACTATTATTTCTGAGATAAGGACCAGTCAGGTCCACTATCTCTGAGATAAGGGCCAGTCAGGACCTATATCTCTGAGATAAGGGCCAGTCAGGACCATTATCTATGAGATAAAGGCCATTCAGGACCATTGTCTCTGAGATAAGGGCCAGTCAGGACCATTGTCTCCGAGATAAGGGTCAGTCAGGACCATTATCTCTGAGATAAGGGTCAGTTTAAACCACTATCTCTGAGATAAGGATCAGTCAGGACCATTATCTCTGAGACAAGTGTCTGTTAGGACCATTATCTCTGAGATAAGGGTATATCAGGGCCATTATCTCTGATGTAACGGTCTCTCAGGACCATTATCTTTGAGGTAAGGGTCAGTCAGGATCATCAGGTCTGTGATAAGGGTCAGCCAGGACCATCTTCTCTGAGATAAGGGTCAATCAGGACCATTATCTCTGAGATAAGGGGCCAGTCAGTACCATTATCTCTGAGACAAGGGTCAGTCAGGACCATTATCTCTGAGATAGGAGTCTGTTAGGGCCATTATCTCTGAGATAAGTATCTCTCAGGACCATTATCTCTGAAAAAGGGGTCTCTTAGGACCATTAGTTTGGGCCGGCATGGAAGATTACCGCTGAGAAAAGGGCCAATCAGGGCCATTATCTCTCAGATATCGGGAATTTTGAAATGAGGGCCACTCAAGAACCTTATCTTTCAGATATGAATCTGTAAGGACCATTAACTTTGATATAAGGGCAAGTAATGACAATTTCTCTGAGATGAGGGTCAGCTAGGACCATTACTACTGAGACAAGGGTGTGTCCGAACCATTATCTTTAAGGTAAGGGTCAGCATGGACCATTATCTCTGAGATAATGGCCAGCTAGGACCATTATCTCTGAAATAAGGGCCAGTCAGGACTATTATCTCTAAGATAAGCGTCCGTCAGCACCATTATCTCTGAGATAAAGGTCAGTTAGTACCACTATCTCTGAGATAAGGGCCAGTCAGGACTTATAACTCTGAGATAAGGGCCAGTCAGGAACATTATCTCTCAGATAAGGGCCAGTCAGGACCATTATCTCCGAGATAAGTGTCGGTCAGGACCATTATCTCTGAGTTAAGAGTCTGTCAGGACTATTATCTCTGAGATATGGGTCTGTCAGGACCAGTATCTCTAAGATAAGGACCAGTCAGGATCATTTTCTCTGAGATAAGCCCCGTCAGGACCACTATCTCTGAGATGAGGGCCAGTCAGGATCATTATCTCTGAGATAAAGGCCATTCAGGACCATTATCTTTGAGATAAGGGTCAGGACCATTATCTCTGAGGTAAGGGCCAGTCAGGACTATTATTTCTGAGATAGGGACAAGTCAGGTCCATTATCTCTGAGATAAGGGCCAGTCAGGACCATTATCTCTGAGATAAAGGCCATTCAGGACCATTGTCTCTGAGATAAGGGACAGTCAGGACCATTATCTCTGAGATAACGATCAGTCAGGACTATTATCTCTGAGACAAGGGTCTGTTAGGACCATTATCTCTGAGATAAGGGTATATCAGGGCCATTATCTCTGATATAACGGTCTCTCAGAACTATTATCTTTGAGATAGAGGTCAGTCAGGATCATCAGGTCTGAGATAAGGGTCAGCCAGGACCATCTTCTCTGAGATAAGGGTCAATCAGGACCATTATCTCTGAGATAAGGGTCATTCAGGAAGATTATCTCTGAGATATGGGTCAGTAAGGACCATTATCTCTGAGATAAGGGTCAGTCAGGACCATTATCTCTGAGATAAGGGTCAGTCAGGAACATTATCTCTGAGATAAAGATCAGTCAGGACCACTATCTCTAAGATAAGGGTCAGTCAGGACCAGTACCTCTTAGATAGAGTTCAGTCAGGACCATATCTGAGATATGTGTCGGTCTGTCAGAACCACCATCTCTGATATAAGTGTCTGTCGGGACCATTATCTTTGAGATTAGATCAAGTTAGTACCATTATTTCTAAGATAAGATTCGGTCAGGACCTTTATCTTTAAGATTATGGCCAGTGAGGACCATTATCTCTGAGATAAGGGTCAATCAGGACCTTTATCTCTGGGATAAGGGCCAGTCAGGACCATTATCTCTGAGATAAGGGGCAGTCAGGACCATTATCTCTGAGATAAGGGCCCGTCAGGACCATTATCATTGAGATAAGGGCCAGTCAGGACTATTATCTCTGAGATAAGGGTCAATCAGGGCCATTATCTCTTAGTTATGGGCCAGTCATCACCATAATCTATGAGATTAAATCCAGTCAGGATCACTGAGAAAAGGGCTAATTTGGAACAATATCTCTGAGATAAAGGCCAATAAGAACCGTTATCTATGAGATAGGGGACAGCCAGTACCATTGTCTCTGAGATAAAAGCCTTTCAGGATATTTCTGAGGAAAGGGTGAGCCAGGACCAATATATCTTATCTAATGTCCAATCTGGACCATTATCTCTGAAATAAGATCCAGTTAGGACCATTATCACTGAGATAGGGCCAGTAAGGACTGACGTCTAAGGGATCATGGCTAGTCTGTGCCGTATCTCTGAGATAAAGAGATGTTAATACTCTTATCTCTGAGATAAGAGCCATCCAGGACCATTATCTCTGAGATAAGAGCTAGACATGACTATAATCTGTAAAATAAAGACCGGTCAGGACTATAATCTCTGAGGAAGAATAAACATCGTCGAGATAAGGGCCAGTCATAATCACTATCTTTGAGATAAGTTTCTTTTCTGAACCATTATCTCGAAAATAAAGGCCATACTTGTTGCAATAAGGCATTGTCAGGTCATTGTCTTTCAGATTAAGCTCGCTTATGACTATTATCTCCATGATAGCCTTAAAAAGTTCTTCGAAACCTCTACAAAAATCCCTAAACTTATGTTCCTTTCTATTCAGATGTGGTTGTGATGAGTGTGTGCGCATGTCCACGGAAGATTCTCTACGTCATTCCTTGTCTCGTGTAAATGTTTATCGAGCCCTATCCAGTCCATCGCTGATCTGTTTGACTTCTCCAGATCCAATTATGACATCATTTCAATTGTCATGGGAGCTGAGGAATCTTGCAATAACGGAACAGGTAAAAACCAAATAAATTACAAAAATAAGAAAATTCATTCCAAAATGTAATGTTTTTCCCCACAGGAATCCAAAGCAGAATATGTAGAACTCCGAAGACAATGTCAACAATTTGCTGTTGATTTGCTGGATCAGACTCGAACCTCCAATGAATTGGCCATTATATTAAATTATGATCCGGATATATCATCATATCAGCCGGGGGATCGGATGTCGCTGTCACGTCTGACCCAGGCGGTGTACTACAAGCAGAAGAAGGTGGGTTTAAGGTGTGAAGGATTTCGAGAAGATATTTTAAAGTTTTTGGTTCTTTACAGTTCGTTGCCCATTCCAACATCCAGCAGCTCTTGTCGGCCATCTGGTATGAAGGTCTACCGGGTTTTCGCCGCAAAAGCCTTTTGGAGAAAATGATTTGCATTGCCCAGGTGGCCGTCTTGTTCCCCATCTATTGCATGATCTACATGGTGGCACCGAATTGTAGAACGGGCGAGCTAATGCGTAAACCTTTTATGAAGTTTCTTATTCATGCCTCTTCGTATCTCTTCTTTTTGTGTAAGTAGAAGCGGCAAATGTCACAAAGATTTTGAGATGTTTTTGTTTGTCACAAACAAGCATAATTGAATATCATTCATGGGCTACTCTTAAAGGAATGGGGAGAGGGACGGGGGATGGAGAGAGAGAGAGAGGAAGCATAAGATAGTTTCTGAAAGCAAAAAGCTGGTAAATGACAGACTCCATTTTCAATTTTCTACTTTTCATTCATTTATCACAGAGAATTTTTAATTCAAATGTTTAGGTGGAAGGGATGTTTTAGAATGCACACACACGAACTCCCACTGGAATCTATTTCGTTGTTGTCTGTTAACGTTGACTCCAAAGTAAAATCCACTTCCTTTTTATTACAACTGAAAGCTGCAGCTGGCTTGGTAGGGTGGAGAGGACTTTATGTTTTCCTATTTGTTTAAATGACATGATGACTCTACTGGTTTTTCAACAACTGTGACAGCTGTGAACTGAAGGCAACCCCATGGAATGGAAGATGATGATGTCTTAAAACCATTTGTGGACATTATCTAATCTCATAAAGCAACGACAGCATCATTCGATGTTCTACAACTACAATAATAATAATAATAACTGAATGGTGGCAAACAGTGGTAATGGCAGAGGATCTAGGAGGATTTCTTAAAGTTTTTTTACCTAGCCAAAGAAGTCTATTAGGTTAGAGTATATAAAGACCCTTGCTGCAGAGGAGTGGAAGGTCGTCTTTAATAACCGAACTTCAGGGACAAAGTGTTGTAATTTTAATGAATATTTTTTGGTTCGAGTAGCCAAAATAAGGTCCAGCATGCAGAATAGTCTCTTTCTTTAACATAAGGCTCAGTCAGGATCATTACCCTTGAAATCAAAGAGATAGAAACGCCCTTTCTATGGAAACGCCCTTTCTTTCAGGGGTCTATAGAAGCACCCCTTCTTTCAAAAAGGTCTATAGAAGAACCCCTTCTTTAAAAAAGGTCTATAGAAGCACCCCTTCTTTCAAAAAGGTCTATAGAAGAACCCCTTCTTTAAAAAAGGTCTATAGAAGCGCCCTTTCTTTCAGGAAGGGTCTAAAGAAGCACCCTTTCTTTCAGAAAGAGTCTATAGAAGCACCCATTCTCTCAGATAGGGCCTACAGAAGCACTCTTTCTTTCAGAAAGGGTTTATAGAAGCACCCTTTCTTTCAGAAAGGGTCTATAGAAGCAGCCTTTCTTTCAGGAAAAGATAGGCTTTTCCACCCTTTCTTTCAGGAAGTGTCTATAGAAGCACCCTTTCTTTCAGGAAGTGTCTATAGAAGCACCCTTTCTTTCAAGAAGTGTCTATAGAAGCACCCTTTCTTTCAGGAAGTGTCTATAGACGCACCCTTTCTTTCAGGAAGTGTCTATAGAAGCACCCTTTCTTTCAGGAAGTGTCTATAGAAGCACCCTTTCTTTCAGGAAGTGTCTATAGAAGCACCCTTTCTTTCAGGAAGTGTCTATAGAAGCACCCTTTCTTTCAGGAAGTGTCTATAGAAGCACCCTTTCTTTCAGGAAGTGTCTATAGAAGCACCTTTTCTTTCAGGAAGTGTCTATAGAAGCACCCTTTCTTTCAGGAAGTGCCTATAGAAGCACCCTTTCTTTCAGGAAGTGTCTGTAGAAGCACCCTTTCTTTCAGGAAGTGTCTATAGAAGCACACTTTCTTTCAGGAAGTGTCTATAGAAGCACCCTTTCTTTCAGGAAGTTTCTATAGAAGCACCCTTTATTTCAGGAAGTGTCTACAGAAGCACCCTTTCTTTCAGGAAGTGTCTATAGAAGCACCCTTTCTTTCAGGAAGTGTCTATAGAAGCACCCTTTCTTTCAGGAAGTGTCTATAGAAGCACCCTTTCTTTCAGGAAGTGTCTATAGAAGCACCCTTTCTTTCAGGAAGTGTCTATAGAAGCACCCTTTCTTTCAGGAAGTGTCGATAGAAGCACCCTTTCTTTCAGGAAGTGTCTATAGAAGCATCCTTTCTTTCAGGAAGTGTCTATAGAAGCACCCTTTCTTTCAGGAAGTGTCGATAGAAGCACCCTTTCTTTCAGGAAGTGGCTATAGAAGCACCCTTTCTTTCAGGAAGTGTCTGTAGAAGCACCCTTTCTTTCAGGAAGTGTCTATAGAAGCACGTTTTCTTTCAGGAAGTGTCGATATAAGCACCCTTTCTTTCAGGAAGTGTCTATAGAAGCACCATTTCTTTCAGGAAGTGTCTATAGAAGCATCCTTTCTTTCAGGAAGTGTTAGAAGCACCCTTTCTTTCATGAAGTGTATATAGAAGCACCCTTTCTTTCAGGAAGTGTCTATAGAAGCGCCCTTCTTTTCATTACCCTTGAAATCAAAGAGATAGAAACGCCCTTTCTATGGAAACGCCCTTTCTTTCAGGGGTCTATAGAAGCACCCCTTCTTTAAAAAGTTCTATAGAAGCACCCCTTTCTTTAAAAAAGGTCTATAGAAGCACCCTTTCCTTAAAATAGGGCCTATAGAAGCACCCTTTCTTTCAGGAAAGGTCTAAAGAAGAACCCTTTCTTTCAGGAAAGGTCTAAAGAAGCACCCTTTCTTTCAGAAAGAGTCTATAGAAGCACCCATTCTCTCAGATAGGGTCTATAGAAGCACTCTTTCTTTCAAAAAGGGTCTATAGAAGCAGCCTTTCTTTCACGAAGTGTCTATAGAAGCAGCCTTTCTTTCAGGAAGTGTCTATAGAAGCACCCGTTCATTCAGGAAGTGTCTATAGAAGCACCCGTTCATTCAGGAAGTGTCTATAGAAGCACCCTTTCTTTCAGGAAGTATCTATAGAAGCACCCTTTCTTTCAGGAAGGGTCTATAGAAGCACCCTTTCTTTCAGCAAGTGTCTATAGAAGCACCCATTCTTTCAGGAAGTGTCTATAGAAGCACCCATTCTTTCAGGAAGTGTCGATATAAGCACCCTTTCTTTCAGGAAGTGTCTATAGAAGCACCATTTCTTTCAGGAAGTGTCTATAGAAGCATCCTTTCTTTCAGGAAGTGTTAGAAGCACCCTTTCTTTCATGAAGTGTCTATAGAAGCACCCTTACTTTCAGGAAGTGTCTATAGAAGCACCCTTTCTTTCACGAAGTGTCTATAGAAGCACCCTTACTTTCAGGAAGTGTCTATAGAAGCACCCTTTCTTTCAGGAAGGGTCTATAGAAGCACCCTTTCTTTCAGGAAGGGTCTATAGAAGCACCCTTTCTTTCAGGAAGTGTCTATAGAAGCACCCTTTCTTTCAGGAAGTGTCTATAGAAGCACCCTTTCTTTCAGGAAGTGTCTATAGAAGCACCATTTCTTTCAGGAAGTGTCTATAGAAGCAGCCTTTCTTTCAGGAAGTGTCTATAGAAGCAGCCTTTCTTTCAGGAAGTGTCTATAGAAGCACCCTTTCTTTCAGGAAGTGTCTATAGAAGCACCCTTACTTTCAGGAAGTGTCTATAGAAGCAGCCTTTCTTTCAGGAAGTGTCTATAGAAGCACCCTTTCTTTCAGGAAGTGTCTATAGAAGCACCCTTACTTTCAGGAAGTGTCTATAGAAGCACCCTTTCTTTCACGAAGTGTCTATAGAAGCACCCTTACTTTCAGGAAGTGTCTATAGAAGCACCCTTTCTTTCAGGAAGTGTCTATAGAAGCTGCCTTTCTTTCAGGAAGTGTCTATAGAAGCACCCTTTCTTTCAGGAAGTGTCTATCGAAGCACCCTTTCTTTCAGGAAGTGTCTATCGAAGCACCCTTTCTTTCAGGAAGTGTCTATAGAAGCACCCTTTCTTTCAGGAAGTGTCTATAGAAGCACACTTTCATTCAGGAAGTGTCTATAGAAGCACCATTTCTTTCAGAAAGTGTCTATAGAAGCACCCTTTCTTTCAGGAAGTGTCTATAGAGCAGCCTTTCTTTCAGGAAGTGTCTATAGAGCACCCTTTCTTCCAGGAAGTGTCTATAGAAGCACCCTTTCTTTCAGGAAGTGTCTGTAGAAGCACCTATTCTTTCAGGAAGTGTCTATAGAAGCACCCTTTCTTTCAGGAAGTGTCTATAGAAGCACCCTTTCTTTCCGGAAGTGTCTGTAGAAGCACCCATTCTTTCAGGAAGTGTCTATAGAAGCACCCTTTCTTTCAGGAAGTGTCTATAGAAGCACCCTTTCTTTCAGGAAGTGTCTATAGAAGCACCCTTTCTTTCAGGAAGTGTCTATAGAAGCACTTTTTCTTTCAGGAAGTGTCTATAGAAGCACCCTTTCTTTCAGGAAGTGTCTGTAGAAGCACCTTTCTTTCAGGAAGTGTCTATAGAAGCACCCTTTCTTTCAGGAAGTGTCTATAGAATCACTTTTTCTTTCAGGAAGTGTCTATAGAAGCACCCTTTATTTCAGGAAGTGTCTATAGAAGCACCCTTTCTTTCAGGAAGTGTCTATAGAAGCACCCTTTATTTCAGGAAGTGTCTATAGAAGCACCCTTTCTTTCAGGAAGTGTCTATAGAAGCACCCTTTCTTTCAGGAAGTGTCTATAGAAGCACCCTTTCTTTCAGGACGTGTCTATAGAAGCACCCTTTCTTTCTGGAAGTGTCTATAGAAGCACCCTTTCTTTCTGGAAGTGTCTATAGAAGCACTTTCAGGAAGTGTCTATAGAAGCACTTTCAGGAAGTGTCTATAGAAGCACCCTTTCTTTCAGGAAGTGTCGATAGAAGCACCCTTTCTTTCAGGAAGTGTCTATAGAAGCATCCTTTCTTTCAGGAAGTGTCTATAGAAGCACCCTTTCTTTCAGGAAGTGTCGATAGAAGCACCCTTTCTTTCAGGAAGTGGCTATAGAAGCACCCTTTCTTTCAGGAAGTGTCTGTAGAAGCACCCTTTCTTTCAGGAAGTGTCTATAGAAGCACGTTTTCTTTCAGGAAGTGTCGATATAAGCACCCTTTCTTTCAGGAAGTGTCTATAGAAGCACCATTTCTTTCAGGAAGTGTCTATAGAAGCATCCTTTCTTTCAGGAAGTGTTAGAAGCACCCTTTCTTTCATGAAGTGTATATAGAAGCACCCTTTCTTTCAGGAAGTGTCTATAGGAGCGCCCTTCTTTTCAGAAAGGGTCTATAGCAGCACCCATTCTTTAAGAAAGGGTCTATAGATTCACCCTTTCTCTCAGAAAGGATCGATGGTAGCCAATTTCCTTTAGAAAAGATCTATAGAAGAACCCTTCTTTTAGAAAGGGTCAATAGAAGTACCAATGTCATTCAGAAACTTGTATAGTAGCACCCTTTCTTTCAGAGAAAGTCTATAGAAGAACCCTTTCTTTCAGAGAAAGTCTATAGAAACACCCTATTTTTAAAAAAAGGGTCTATATAAGCAGCCTTTCTTTGAGAAAGGGTATATAGAAGCATTCTTTCATAAAGAGTCTATAAAAGCACCCTTTTTCAGAAAGGGTCAACAGAATCACTGTTTCTTTTAGAGAGGGTCTAAAAGAGCAGCCTTACTTAAAAAAAACGGTCTATAAAAGCTCTTACCAATCTCCCTGTAGTGAAGTTGTAAGAAATCTCCTAATGGCTACTAGAACCACAACCGCGATTTTTTAATTTGTTTGATCATACACGTTCTTCCTTCGCATTTGAGCTTCTGAGCACCCGTTATTCTGAACACGTATACCTTACCCATAACTTCTAAATGAATTGCATATATAAATTACCTAAAGTCATTTAACTTTCAGAAGCCCATTGACCCTTCTTCTCATACAAAATCGACTAAAACGTGTTGTTATATACTCTGACCACTGTGTCCAGAATCTAACACTCATAAGATAACGGAATGCTAAGCTTATTTTCTTCCCTTTTGTTTTAATATCAACTCAACTTCCGTTTGCTTACACATTCACATTCCGTCTATAAAACTCTTACATTTCAGTGACAACCACTAAGCCATCACATAATACTAACATTTAATACTACTACCACTACCACCATCACCATTATTATCCTACTGACCACATAACATAACCACACCAATACATATACATAGTACAACCGCAACCACATATCCACATACACACACCAACACCATCAAATCATAGACTATTATTATTCTATTTAAAGCATATCCGTGCCACCAGTTGTGGTTATTGTAGGTGTACACGAGAGATTGTGGCTGCATGTAAGGATGCGTAGAACATAGAATGTCCTTGTACTTGACCAAAAAGGATATGTTTTTTTTTATTACACACACACACAAATACACAGACATATATGAGGATTTACTATTTAAGAATAATCTAACAAAGATAATGGCGACCACAATCTTATATGGGAATTTATGTAGACATCGTCTAATGCTAGAAGTTCCACACCATTCCACATGCACTGCCAATAATAGTTTTGTGAGCGCATAAAAAAAGGACAATAAAAAGTCAGGACAATCGATATTGTTGTTGAGTTATTTTAAAATTACGTGACAAAAAGCATCACCTTCAACTTTGCGTTGTTTCAGACAATAGGGTTAGGGTAATGGGTTTGCAGGTCAAGGAGTATTCTTTGAGATACGATTTTTTTGATAAAAAGTCCAGTAAGGACCAAGATACAGGGCAATAATCTCTGAGATTGTATTTAGTCAGTACAATTTTCTTTGGACCGCTAGTCTTCGGTAGATAAGATAAAGTCAAGTCAGGACCTTTATATCAGAGATGGTGGACATACAAGGACCAGAAATAATGGCATGTGTCAGTCAGAAATATTTTTTTCTAAGTTAAGGTTGAGATAAAAAGTTTTTACTCAGGTCAAATTTCTGAAAAAAAAACGTCAAATACGGATAAGATCTAATGAGAAGAATAATCTCGTAGACATGGTCCAGCTAGAACCATTATCTCTGAGATGGGAGACAGACATGATCGTTAGGTCTGGTATGAGTTTCAGTGAGGATACTCTTCTCTGCTCTCAGAGAGAAGCCTAGTTTTGCATGATAAGATCTTTCGCTGTGTATCTCAGCTCTATATCAAGAGATAGGCAATTAACTTGTGAAGTTAGTGCCAGTTATGTTATTATCCCGATCCGACAGGACCAATATATTAGAAAAAATGTGAGTAAGAAAATTTGTCTCTGTCATCTCCGAAATAGGGAAGAGAAAGGACTAGTATCTCGGAGATGAGGATAAATAACAGCCACTCTGGACCAACCAAAAAATACTACGACTTGTCAGTTAAGAGGGCTAGTGAGGGTCATTGTATTTTAGGTTAGGGTCAGTCAAGGCCTTTACCTCTGAAGTAAGCACGATTTCTGACCGTTATCTCCAATATAGGGGCGAGTCAAAACCAATATATGAGATGAAAGCCAGGAGAGACAAGGCCAATCAAAGTCATTCAGCTCTGTAATAAAGGCCAGTCAGGACCTTTGTCACTAAGATAATGTTCAGTCTAAACTATTATGTCCAAGATAAAGCCAGTCTGGTCGAATTATTCTGCGGTAAGGGAGAGTTTGGACTAACATATCTAAGAATAAACCAGTCAGGTAAATTTTCTCTGAAATAGGGTTCAGTCAGTTCCATTATGTCTGCTAAGGATATTACCCTTCCGATAAAAGACAGTCAGAACTATTTTCTTTGCGATAAAGGTCACTCTGAATTATTGTCCCTAAGATAAAGCCAGTCAGTCAAATTTTTTCTGAAATAAGATAAGTGTCAGTCGGACCCATTCTCCCTGCAATAAGGGCCAGTCTGGATTACTATGTTTAAGATAAAGCCAGTCAGGTCAATATTATCTGAAATATGGTCCAGTCAGGACGATTATCTTTGACAAAAGTATCTGTCATGACTATAACCTTTGAGATAAGAGCCAGTCGGAATCATTTTCTCTGCAAAAAGGGTCTGCAAGGGTCAGTCAGTCCAAGATAAAGCCATTTAGGTCAATTTTATCTGAAATAAGGTCCAATCAGGACTATTATCTCTAATAAGAGGGTCTGTAGGGGCAATTATCTCCAAGATAGAGCCAGTCAAGTCAATTCTAACTAAAAAATGTCCAGTCAGGACCATTGTCTCTGACAAAAATGGCTGTCAGGGACATAACCTCTGCAATAAGGGCCAGTCTGGACAATTATCTCCAAGATCAATTATATCTACAATCAGTCAGTACCATAACCTCTGAGATAAGAGGCAGTCAGCAGCATTTTCTCTGCGATAAGGGTCAGTCTGCATCAGAGGTCCGCAAAATGCCACTCGCTTTTAATGCATATTCGCGATTTCGTGCTTTTTTCATTGCTTGCTATTGCCATCTCTGTTTAATGCTATTGCTTGCTTTGCCTTTACTTTCATGAGTGTGTGCCAATTGCACACACACAACACACTACAAGAGCTTGTTGCCTTTTTTTTTGCACGCTGCCTTCGAAAAAGCACGTTGCATTACAAAAAGCAGTAGATATTTCTGGTCAAATTTACATGTTAATAAACATAAAAAAATTTATGTTAAGACAATAAAACCAATTACTAGTTTAGTTTATCCTATTATTAAAGAAACTCCAAGGAAAAGCGAAATTTGGCAAATGTATTCATTTATTCAAACAGAAGATGGTACGATACTGTGTGGTGGTATGCAGTATTGTGCATACTGCATTTGCGAATCGTGTGAATACAAATGTAAAAGCAAGCAAGCATACACTAAAGCAGTGAATCATTTTTTGGGGTGAATCTGCTTTTTGCACATTCATATTTTTAATATGCAAGGCACTGCACTATTCGCTTTTGGGAAAAGGCAATAGAGTGTGCCTTTTATATGCATTTTGCGGACCTCTGGTCTGCATTATTATGTCTAAAATAAAGTCTGTCTTTATCTTAGACATAAATAAGGTTCACTCAGGACCATTATCTCTGACAGCAGCATCTGTCAGGTCAATAACCGCTGAAATAAGAGCCAGTCATCACCGTTTCCTCTGCGATAAGGACCACTCTGGATTATTATGTCTAAAATAAAGCCACTCAGGTCAATTTTATCTGAAATATGGTCCTTTTTTGGGAGATAATGACCCTGATCTCAGAAAAAAGTGGCTGTCAGGTCCGTATAATCTGAGATAAGAGCCAGTCAGAACCATTTTCTCTTCGATTAAGGCCAGCCTCTACTATTATATCTAAGGTAAAACCAGTCAGGTTCCTTTTATCTGAAATAAGGTCCGGTTAGGACGATGATCTCCGACAAAAGTGCCTTTCAGGACCATGACCACCGAGATAAGAGCCAGTCAGCACCATTTTCTCTGCGTTAAGGACCAGTCAGGACAATTTTGTCTGAAATATATTCAAGTCTGGACAGTTATCTCTGACAAAAGTGTCTTTCAGGACCATGACCATTGAGATAAGAGCCAGTCAGCACCGTTTTCTCTGCGTTAAAAGCGAATCTGGATTATAATGTGGAGATAAAGCCAACCAGCTCAATTTTGTCTAAAATGAGTTTCAGTCAGAACCATTATCTTTGACAGGAGGGTGTGTCAGACCCATAATCTCTAAGATAAGGGCCAGTTAGGACTATTGTCTCTGCGATAAGGGCCAGTCTGGACTATTTTCTCTAAGATAAAACCAGTCAGGTCAATTTTATCTGCAAAAAAGTCAAGCCAGGACCATTATCTCTATTAAAAGGGTCTATCAAGGTTATATCTTCTGAGATAAAAGCCATCCTGGTATATTATATCTAAGATAAAGCCAGCCAGAAACAGCCTGGACTACAATCTCTGAGACAATGGTCAAAGTCATTATATCTGAGATAAGGGTCAATATGCACAGAGCAGTTAACTGTGAGATACGTCCTAACCATTCTAATTATATCTGAAATGCAGATCAGTCAGGACTAATATACCTGAGACAAGGTAAAGGACTTTTATGTTTTAAAAACGTCATTCAGAACCATTATCTCTGCGATGAGATCCAGTCAAGACCGAAATATTTGAGATAATGGTCGGTCAGAAACGTTATTTCAGTCGCGGCAATTATCTATGGAATATTGGATGTCAGGACCATTAACTCTGAAATAATTCCAGACATGGTCTCTGAACTCTGACGTGAGGGCCACTTAGAACCATTATGTTCGCGGAAAGAGCCAAATGCGATGAATATATCTGACAAAATAGCCAGTCAGGGCTTTTGTCTCTTAGATTATTTGTTGTTTGAGGACTAGGGTTATGAGTTTTTGACATTTTTTCCCAAAAATAATTTCCAGTAGTGAGAATAAATGAACTTTTGCCTACCAATGCCTAGAATAACATTCATTCCATTTTATTAAAAAAGGTTCTGAAGCTATGAAGGGAAAAAATATTTACTGTTGCATTAAAGGTTTTTTTTGCGGTAGCTTTTTTACCGAATCACTTAATAATTAAGATTTTATGTAATCTCTTCACGCTATGATACAGGGATATGAGGTTGTTAAAAAGTCATAACCTTAATGAGGACCATGGCTATTATTTCTTAGCCATGGACCATCAGAACAATCATTACTGAAATCAGGGTCTATAAGGAATATTGTCGCTCTTATAAGGGGCATTCGCGACCTGTATTTATAACAATTGATCAGTGGAGGCTATTACCTCTAAGATAAGAGAAATTGAGAACGATTGTCCCTGAGATATTGCCCAACCGGGTTAATTTCCTTCAAGAAATGGGTCGATTATTTCTGAGATAAGGGTCAGTCATGAACCAGATCTTTGAGATAAGAATCTGGTATTACTCCAAATACGAAGACCAGTTAAGACCATTATCTCCATGAAAAGGTCAAGTTAGCACCATGACTTTAAAGACAAGAACGAGCTAGGACCCTTATTTTCGAGATAAGGACAAATTAGAGATATTATTTATGCTATGAAAGGCATTCCGGGGATGTAAAGGGGCCAATCAGGATTTTACCTCTGAGATTAGGGCCATCAAAAACGATTATCTTTGGGATAATGCCCAGTCAAGTCAATTTTCTTTAAGAAACGGTCCAATCGGGACAATTGTTTCTGGTCTAAGGGCTAGGAAAGACTAACATTTTTGTACATGTAGTTCTCAGATTTGAAGTCCGGAAGAATTAGGTCAATTACTTAAATAAATGGCTAGTCCGCACCATTACTACTGAGGTGAGGCCTAGTAAAACCATCACTTTGGCTTTGAACGGGGGATAATTCAGATCAGATAAGGCCCCCTCAGAGCAATCATCTCTGAGATCGCACCAGATCACCGTTTGTATCGTCGGTATTTCTGTATCGTGGAAAAGGACGATAAGGATTATTGTCTATCAGAGGAAACACCATCCTTTATATGTAGAAAAATATTCCTGAGGAGCATAGGTAAGAAATTAATGTCTAATAAGCATTATTTTCTTTGACAACAGATTCAGTTAGGACCATAAGGTTCACTCAAGACGATTGCCGAATTAAAAAATGGTATTGTTTTAGTGTTGCTCCCCACAGAACCTTTAACTCATAGATAAGGTAAAGCCAGGGCTTAAGACAAGGTCTTAATTATTGTTGCTTAGAATAAGTACCTGAGTTAATTAGTTTTTAGTCCATGCTGTATCAAACATGGCCCCATTCGGACCGTTACCATTCGTTTCAAGAAGTATCTGTAGAAGCACCTTTTCTTTCAGAAAGGGTCTATAGAAGCCACTTTTCTTTGAGAAAGGGTATATAGAAGCAGATTTTCTTTCAGAAAAGGTCTACAGAAGCACCTTTTCGTTCAGAAAGGGTCTATGGAAGAAACCTTTTTCAGAAGGGGTCTATGGAAGAAACCTTTTTCAGAAGGGATCTATGGAAGAAACCTTTTTCAGAAAGGTCTGTAGAAGCACCCTTTCTTTTAGAAAGGGTCTGTAGAAGCACCCTTTCTTTAAGAATGGGTCTGTAGAAGCACCCTTTCTTTGAGAAAGGGTCTGTAGAAGCACCCTTTCTTTTATAAAGGTTCCTTAGAAGCACTCTTTCTTTCATTAAGGGTGTATAAAAGCAGCCCTTCTTTCGGAAATGGTCCATAGAAGCACACCTACTTTGTCTGTAGAAGCACACTTTCTTTGAAAAAGGGTCTGTAGAAGCAACCTTTCTTTGAGAAAGGGGCTGTAGAAGCACCCTTTCTTTGAGAAAGGGGCTGTAGAAGCACCCTTTCTTTGAGAAAGGGTCTATAGAAGCACCATTTCTTTGAGAAAGGTCTGTAGAAGCATCCTTTCTTTTAGAAAGGTTCTATAGAAGCACCCTTCCTTCAGAAAGGGCCTATAGAAGCAGCCTTTCTTTCAGAAACGGTCTGTAAAAGAACCCTTTCTTTCAGAAAGGGTCTGTAAAAGCACCCTTTCTTTGAGAAAGGGTCTATAAAAGCACCCTTTCTCTGAGAAAGGGTCTATAAAAGCACCGTTTCTTTGAGAAAGGGTCTATAAAAGCACCCTTTCTTTGAGAAAGGGTCTATAAAAGCACCCTTTCTTTGAGAAAGGGTCTATAAAAGCACCCTTTCTTTGAGAAAGGGTCTATAGAAGCACCCTTTCTTTGAGAAAGGGTCTATAAAAGCACCCTTTCTTTGAGAAAGGGTCTATAAAAACACCCTTTCTTCTAGAAAGGGTCTGTAGAAGCACCCTTTCTTCCAGAAATGGTCTGTAGAAGCACCCTTTCTTTAAGAATGGGTCTGTAGAAGTACCCTTTCTTTTAGAAAGGTTCCGTAGAAGCACTCTTTCTTTCAGTAAGGGTGTATAAAAGCAGCCCTTCTTTCGGAAATGGTCCATCGAAGCACCCCTTCTTTGAGAAAGGGTCTGTAGAAGCACCCTTTCTTTGAGAAAGGGTCTGTAGAAGCACCCTTTCTTTGGGAAAGGGTCTGTAGAAGCACCCTTTCTTTTAGAAAGGTTCCGTAGAAGCACTCTTTCTTTCAGTAAGGGTGTATAAAAGCAGTCCTTCTTTCGGAAATGGTCCATAGAAGCACCCCTTCTTTGAGAAAGGGTCTGTAGAAGCTCCCTTTCTTTGAGAAAGCGTTTATAGATGCAACCTTTCTTTCAGTAGGGGTCTAAAGAAGCAGCCTTTCTTTGAGAAAGTGTCTACAGAATCAACTCTTCTTTCAGTATTGGTATATAGAAGCATCCTTTCTTTCAGAAAGTGTCTACAGAAACACCCTTTCTTTCACAAAGAGCCTATAGAGGAACCTTTACATTCAGAAAGGGTATTTATAAGCATTTTTTCTTTCAGAAAGGGTCTATAGAAAGGGTCAATAGAAGCACATTTTCTCTTAGAAAGGGTCTACAGAAGCACCTTTTCTTTTAGAGAGGGTCTATAGAAGCACATTTTCTTTTAGAAAGGGCGTATAGAAGCACCATATCGTTGAGAAACGGTCCACAGAAGCACCTTTTCTTTGAGAATGGGTCAATAGAAGTACACTTTCTTTCAGAAAAGGTCTACAGAAGCACACTTTCTTTCAGAATGGCTCAATAGAAGCACCTTTTCTTTCAGAAACTGTTTACAGAAGCAACCTTTCTTTCAGAAAGGGTCTATAGAATCACTTATTCGATTAGAAAGGGTCTGTAGAAACACCTTTTCTGTAAGAAAAGTTCTATAGAAGCAACCTTTCTTTCAGAAGGGATCTATTGACGCACACTTTCTTTCAGAAATAACTTTTTTTCAATAAGGGTCCATAGAAGCATCCTAAAATCTCAAATGGTCCATATAACAAAGATAGTGGCCCCTAAAAATCCTCATTCCGGAGACAATCGTGGGCATCCGTCATTTATATAATAGATTGATAGATAACGATCTTGAGGGGTACCAGTCTCAGGAATAATAATATACACCTTAAGTTAATTAATTTTTAGACCACGCTTTATCAAATACGGCGCCATTCGGACCATTACACTTGCAAGAAGGCTTCTGATGAAAGTCTCTGAGATAATCTTCCATTGTTCCTGATTGCTGGGGTTATCCGGATCTGTTTCTGTCTCATCTCTGAGGTAGGGTTCCATTGTCCGTGGGTTAGGTTCTGGTCAGAACTATTTAATCCAATATTCAGGGGAGAGAAGGTAACATTTCGGGCCAAAGTTCTTTCCTGAAGGTAAGCACCAATTGTCCATCGTGTAAGTTCTAGTCAGAACTATTGTATCCAATATTTAGGATTATTATATATGAATTACGGCCCCATTGGGAACCATTGTTTCGAAAATATTTTAATCCCAGGCCCTTAACTAACTGATATCTATCTATGAAAAGTTGGTCCCAATTGACAGTTATCTTCGAAATAATGGCCCAACCCGACTTGATTCTCAGATATAATGGTCTTAACAGTCCTTAATTTAGGCAAACGTGCCTAGGCTAAGCATTTTATCTGAGATAAGGTCCAAATAAGACCTAGTTTCTGGTATTTGTTTCAGAGTAAGTATCAAAGCTGGTCCATATCTCCAATATAAGGCCCTTAAGTAGCTCTTACTTCACAGACAAGAATCGTCACTAGACCTTGTTTCAGTGATAATAGACCTAACTGGGGCTTATCTTGTAGAGTTGTGTCAAAGGAACTATATGGAACTATCTAGTTCAATTCGTAGTTCCAATAGCCCACATTTTTTGTATGAACAAACTGCGTATACTTAATATCACACGTTAAATTTTATGATGTTAGTCATACGTTTTGGAACTAGTGCAAGGAACTAGAAACTAGATTACCCAACTCTATTATCTTGGTGAAAACTATTATAGAAACCCCTTTCTATCAGGACTATTGTCTCAGAGAAAAGGTCTTATTAGCACCACTGTATCTGCGATAAGGATGACAGGGCCATTTGCTCCTATCAGGACTATTTTCTCAGAGAAAAAGTCGCAGTAGCACTACTGTATCTGAGATAAGGTCTCATTAGGTCATTTTCAACGACATCTGGTCCCACCAGGACTATTCTCTCGCAAAAAGTTTCCATTAGCACCACTGTATCTGCGATAAGGTCCCATCAGGGCCATTTGCTCTGACATCAGTTCCCACCAGGTCTATTGTGTCTGAGAAATGCTCCTGTCCGGACTATTGGCTCAGAGAAAATGTCGCATTAGCATCAGTGTGTCTGAGGTAAGGTCTCATCAGGACAATTTTCTCTGACATCTGGTCCCATCAAGACTATTGTCTCTGAGACATGCTCCTATCAGGACTATTGGCTCAGAGAAAAGGTCTCATTAGCATCACTGTATCTGAAATAAGGTCCCATCAGGATAACTTTCTCTGACATATGGTCCCATCAGGACTATTGTCTCTGAAACATCCTCCTATCAGGACTATTGTCTCAGAGAAAAGGTCCAAGTAACACCACTGTGCCTGAGATAAGGTCTCATTAGGACCATTTGCTCTGACAACAGGTCCCACCAGGACTGTTGTCTCTGAAACATGCTCTTATCAGGACTATTGTCTCAGAGAAAACGTCTCAGTAGCACCTCTGTATTTGAGATAAGGTCTCATCAGGACAATTTTCTCTGACATATGGTCCCATCAGGACTATTGTCTCTGAAACATCCTCCTATCAGGACTATTGTCTCAGAGAAAAGGTCCAAGTAACACCACTGTGCCTGAGATAAGGTCTCATTAGGACCATTTGCTCTGACAACAGGTCCCACCAGGACTGTTGTCTCTGAAACATGCTCTTATCAGGACTACTGTCTCAGAGAAAACGTCCCAGTAGCACCATCAAGGTCTCATCAGGACAATTTTCTCTGACATATGGTCCCATCAGGACTATTGTCTCAGATAAAAGGTCCCAGTAGCACCACTGTGTCTGAAATAAGGTCTCATTAGGACTACTTGCTCTGACATCTGGTTCCACCAAGACTATTGTCTATGAAACATGCTCCTATCTGGACTATTGTCTCAGAGAAAAGGTCCCATTAGCATTACTGTATATGAGCTAATGTCCCATCAGGACAATTTTCTCTGCCATCTGGTCTCACCAGGACTATTGTCTATGAGACATCTTCCTATAAGGACTATTGTTTCAGAGAAAATATGCCAGCAGCACCACTGTATCTGAGATAAGATCTCATTAGGACCATTTGTTCTGTCATCTTGTCCCATCAGGTATATTTCGTCTGAGACATGCTCTTATCAGGAATAATTTCCCCCTTTCTCCGATATCGGTTCCAACAAGGATCAGTATTTCTGAGTTGTAGTGTTATTAGGACCATTGCATCCACATGGGTACATGGGATCTCTTCGTAATATATGTAAGTCCCTGTCTGGGCTTATGTAAGTCCCTGTCTAAGGTTAATATATATTATATACACTCTGTGATATTATCCTGCTAGGGTCATTATAACTGATATAATACCTCTTGTTTTGTCTTTTCATCCTCTGCCTCTCTCTCTCTCTGTCTTTGATTGCCTTTTAATGTGAAATATTTGCAAACAAGTCACATATTTTGCTGTTTTTTATGTCTTTCCATGTTCCTGATGCTGCTGCTACGGTTGTTACTGTGCATGTGACATTCAACAGTTATCCTTATACTGGTCTCCCAGCGTGCCGATGAAGATGTGATACGCATTTTGGGCTCTGAACGTATGAAGAAACAATTGCACGAAGAGAATATGCGTCAGCGTGGTAGGGGTCCAACTAAACTGGAACTAATAGTGGTGATGTATGTCTTTGGCTTTATGTGGGAGGAGGTGCAGGAGATATTCAATGTTGGCATGAAATGTTACCTAAGGAATATGTGGAATTTCATTGATTTCTTGAGAAATAGTTTGTACATAAGTGTGATGTGCATGAGGTAAGGAAAGAAAATATTTTTACTATTTAAAAATAATAGGGTTTAAATTTTGTTTCTTCCAGGACCTTTGCCTATATCCAGCAATCTCGAGAAATATCCCGCGACCCCAAAATGGCATTTGTACCACGCGAACAATGGGATGATTTTGATCCGCAGTTAATAGCAGAGGGATTATTTGCTGCAGCCAATGTTTTCTCCGCCCTGAAGCTGGTTCACATGTTCTCCATAAATCCCCACTTGGGTCCCTTGCAGATCTCTCTCGGACGTATGGTCATTGATATTGTGAAATTCTTCTTCATCTATTCCTTGGTATTGTTTGCCTTTGCCTGTGGCCTAAATCAGTTGCTGTGGTATTTTGCTGATTTGGAGAAAAGCAAATGTTACATTTTACCCAATGGGGAGGCAGATTGGGCTGGCCATTCGGACTCCTGCATGAAATGGCGTAGATTTGGCAAGTTAGTAAATTCAGTAGATGACTAGGGGAATTCCAAAAATAGTTTGGAATATCCTTGTTTGTGATGACATAGTTAAATTCATTGGTCTTAAACGACAGTTTTAAGTACACGAGGAAGTTGATGATGTGACAACAACAGCAACAACACTAACTACTACAACTGACATTCACAAATGTTTGTTTTGTTTTTTTTTTCTTTCTTTTTTCTCCTTGCAGCTTGTTTGAATCTTCCCAATCATTGTTTTGGGCCAGTTTCGGTATGGTTGGCCTCGAGGACTTCGAGTTAAGTGGCATTAAATCCTATACACGTTTCTGGGGTCTGCTCATGTTCGGCTCCTACAGTGTCATCAATGTGATTGTATTGTTGAATCTGCTAATAGCCATGATGTCCAATTCCTATGCCATGATTGATGTAAGTTTGCCGAAAAAACATACTTCGAATGTTAAGGGCCAAACAGAAATCTCTTTGCAATACACAGCAAAACAAAACAAAAAACCAAACAACAAGTGAAAGCTATCTCCAAGGATATCAAACGATTTTGAAATTTAGGCACGTGTATTTCAAGGGGATTCTTGCTGGCATTTAACATTGTTATGGCTTCTGACTAAGTGTGCGGTTACTGTTGTTGTTGTTGTTGTTCTATTTCTACTTGTTAACATTTTGCAGGAACATTCCGATACCGAGTGGAAGTTTGCACGTACCAAATTGTGGATGAGCTACTTTGAAGACAGTCCCACCCTACCGCCACCCTTTAACATTCTACCCTCCGTTAAGTGGCTCATTAGGCTGTTTAGGAAATCAAGCAAAGATATCGATCGCAAACGTAGCAAGGTAATGGTCGTCGTCAACGGTTTACATAACTTTAGACTGACAATAATTCATCATTCATTTGCTTTGCTTTGCTTTCGTTTCATAGAAACGTCATGCCAAGGAGCAAGATAATGCCTATGAAAGTATAATGCGTTCATTGGTTTGGCGTTATGTGGCTGCCCAGCATCGCAAGTTTGAAGATAATCCTGTTACGGAGGATGACATCAATGAGGTTAAGAGTGAAATTTCGACAATGCGTTATGAAATGTTGGACATCTTTGGAAACAGCGGCATGGATGTGACATCAGCAGCTAAAAAGGAGAAACGTAAGAAGGATTTTTGTTCAGTAGCTAAGGACTTTTAAGATTTCCAATATCACACATAATAGTAATTTCTTCCAACCGTCCTTCAGGCCCTTTCTATTAGACAAAAGACCCCGAATGACCAAAATATGTCAAAGATAGAGTTCTAAAAGGACCTTATATCAAAGATAATCGCCCCCAATCTTCAGAGATGGGTTGATGCAAATGTCAAAAAATAACGATATTTAGCGGCCCCAGTCTCAGAAATAAAGATCTTGATGTGATATATTTCGGAAAATAAGGTCCTGGTCCTTACGTCTGGTATAATCGTCTTCACTAGCCTTTATGTAAAATATTATGGTCACGAGTGCCTGATCTTTCAGGAATAACCTTCCCGGCCTTGCTGGCCCTCATTGTGATTCCACAAAGCCCTTTTCTTAGAGATAATGGTCCACTATTGACATAACTCAGATATACCAGTCCTGGCCCTTTATATAAAAGATAAGTGTCCTAAAAGGCTCTTACTTTCTAGATTATGGTCTTGACAAGCCCTTATCTTGAATATAATTTTCCTGGAGGTGACTCAAAGGCTCCAACGGACGTTTCAAATAGATATTCGTCTTTGTGTGAATTTTTCCAAAATATAATTGTCTTTCGGTGATCTTTTCTCAGAGGCAGTGGTCCATCAAGACCTTGTTGAAGAAAAAAGGTCATAACAGGACCTTAGCTGGGTAATTGTCCTGTCTACTTCATTTATCGAAGAATGGCTCGTTATCTCGGAAACAAACAAATCGATGTGAGTTTTTCTCTGATAAAAGGTCCTGATGTGACCAGAGTAGATGGATCTGATGGAAAAATGGTCCACATGGACCATTCCTTTGAGACAATTTTTTCTGAGACAGTAGTCCCGATAGGAGCATATCTCAGACGAAATAGTCCTGATGGGACAATATGTCTGAGAAAATGGTCCTTATGATCTTAGATAAAGTGGCACCTTTTCCCTAATGAGACCTAATCTCAAATACAGTGGTGTTACTTGGACCTTTTCTCTAAGACAATAGTCGTGATAGGAGGATGTCCTTATAGGAGGATACCTCATAGACAATAGTCCTGGTGGGACCAGATGGCAGAGAAAGTGGTCCTCATGAGACCTTATGTTAGAAACAGTGGTGCTACTGGCACCTTTTACCGGAGACAATAGTCCTGATAGGAGATTGTCTCATAAACAATAGTCCTGTTGGGTCCAGATGACAGAGAAAATGGCCTAATGAGACCTTATCTCAAATACAGTGGTGCTACTTGGACCCTTTTTCTGAGACAATAGTCCTGATTGGAGGATGTCTCAGAGACAATAGTCCTGGTGGGACCAGATGTCAGAGAAAATGGTCCTAATGAGACCTTATCTCAGATACAGTGGAGCTACTTGGACCTTTTCTCTGAGACAATAGTCCTGATAGGAGGATGTCTCAGAGATAATAGTCCTGGTGGGACCAGATGTCAGAGCAAATGGCCCTGGTGGGACCTTATCGCAGATACAGTGGTGCTAATGGGAACCTTTTTCTGAGACAATAGTCTTGATAGGAGGATGTCTCAGAGACAATAGCCCTGACGGTATCAGATGTCAGAGAAAATGTTCCTGATGGGACCTTATCTCAGATACACTGATGCTACTTGGACCTTTTCTCTGAGACAATAGTCCTGATTGGAGGATGTCTCAGAGACAATAGTCCTGGTGGGACCAGATGTCAGAGAAAATGGTCCTAATGAGACCTTATCTCAGATACAGTGGTGCTACTTGGACCTTTTCTCTGAGACAATAGTCCTGATAGGAGGATGTCTCAGAGGCAATAGTCCTGATGGGACCAGATGTCAGAGAAAATGGTCCTAATGAGACCTTATCTCAGACACAGTGGTGCTACTGGGACCTTTTCTATGAGACAATAGTCCTGATATGAGGATGTCCCAGGGGCAATAGACCTGGTGGGACCTGGTGTCAGTGCAAAAGGCCCTTACCTGCAGATACAGTGGTGCTAATGGAACATTTTCTGCGAGACAATCGTCCTGGTGGGACCAGATGTCAGAGAAAATGGCCTAATGAGACCTTATCTCAAACAGAGTGGTGCTATTTGGACCCTTTCTCTGAGACAATAGTCCTGATTGGAGTATGTCTCCGAGGCAATAGTCTTGGTGGGACCAGATCTCTGAGAAAATTGTCCTAATGAGACCTTATCTCAGATACAGTGATGCTAATGGGACCTTTTTACTGAGGCAATAGTCCTGGTGGGATCAGATGGCAGAGACAATAGTCCTGGTGGGACCAGATGTCAGAGAAAATGGTCCTAATGAGACCTTATCTCAGACACAGTGGTGCTACTGGGACCTTTTCTATGAGACAATAGTCCTGATATGAGGATGTCCCAGAGACAATAGACCTGGTGGGACCTGGTGTCAGTGCAAAAGGCCCTTACCTGCAGATACTGTGGTGCTAATGGAACCTTTTCTGCGAGACAATCGCCCTGGTGGGACCAGATGTCAGAGAAAATGGCTTAATGAGACCTTATCTCAAATACAGTGGTGCTACTTAAACCCTTTCTCTGAGACAATAGTCCTGATTGGAGGATGTCTTAGAGACAATAGCCCTGGTGGGACCAGATGTCAGAGAAAATTGTCCTAATGAGACCTTATCTCAGATACAGTGATGCTAATGATACCTTTTATCTGAGCCAATAGTCCTGATATGAGCATGTCTCAGACGCAATAGACCTGGCCCTGACCTCTGAGAAAATAGTCCTGATAGGAGGATGTCTCAGAGACAATAGTCCTGGTGGGACCAGATGTCAGAGTAAATGGCCCTGGTGGGACCTTATCGCAGATTAAGTGGTACTAATGGCACCTTTTCTTTGAGACAATAGTCCTAATAGGAGGATGTCTCAGTGACAATCGCCCTGGTGGGACCAGATGTCAGAGAAAATGGTCCTAATGAGACCTTATTATCTGAGATAATAATCTCATCTGACATCTGGTCCCTACTTGGACCTTTTCTCTGAGACAATAATTCTGATAGAAGGATCTCTCAGAGACAATAGTCCTGGTGGTACCAGATGTCAGAGAAAATAGTCCTAATGAGACGTTATCGCAGATACTGTGGTGCTAATGAGACTTTTTCTCTGCGACAACATGTAGTCCTGATAGGAGCATGTCTCAGGTACAATAGTCCTTGTAGGACCAGATGTCAAAGAAAATGGTCCTGATTGATTATTTTTCCAAAGGAAATATTCCTGTTCCGCCCATATATCAGAGACAATAACCCTGATTAGAGACAATAACCCTGATGCTAATGGGACCCTTTCTCTGAGCCAATAGTCCTAATAGGAGCATGTCTCAGAGGCAATAGTTCGGGTGGGACCAGATGTCAGAGCAAATGGCCCTGTCCTAGACCTTATCGTGGTACTAATCGGACCTTTTCTTTGAGACATTAGTCCTGTTGGGACAATGTATTAGATAATAGGTTCTTATGGGAGTCTTTTGTTATAGACTATTGTCCTGATGGGTCCCGTATAGCAGAGAAAATGGTCCTGGTGGGTTCATTCCTCGGAAACAATAATCAAATTGAACTCATATTACCGAAATTCGATCCTGGTGGCACCTTTCTTCGAGACAATGGTCCAGGTGGACCTTCTTCCTGAGGCAATAGCCCTGGCGGGACAATATCTCAGAGAACATGTTCCCGATGAGATGTTATTTCGGTCCTGATGATAGCTTAGTGCTGAGCTATTGGCCCTTGGATCCTTACGCCATTTGATCTCAGAGACAATAGACTCGACCTTCGATATAACTGTTCTGGTGAACTCTATGAGAATGGGAACTGTACTGAAGGGCTCTTATCTCCGAGACAATGTTACTGATGGGTCCAAAGATGTCTTCTCTGAGCCAATAGCCCTGACAGGATCATATCTTAGAGAAGATAGTCGCGAAGAGATTTTTGGTGGTCTTTGCTTTTACCATTTAATTCACATATTGGCCCTAAAGTACCCCATAGGATGGACAATAATTCTGACGGACCTGAACTCAGAGACAATGGTCTTGATCTTGGATATAACTGTTCGGAGCAGAAAGGCAACGGAACTGAAGCGTAACTAACTCCGAGACAATGCTCTAGATGGGTCCGAACGTGTCCTTATCTCTAAGTTGGCTCAAAGATAATGTTTGTAAGGCATGGTCCCGTTTGAAGACATATTGGTCCTGAATGCCTTTTCTCAGAGTCAATTGTCCTGGCGGAACTTTTTCTCAGAAATATTGGTCCTGACTGGATTTTCTTAGGAATAATGATATTCGAAAGGTTCTTATCTCCGAGGTATCGATCCTGGTTAGACCTTATATCACACACAATGGTCCTAACGCGACCTTATTGTGAAGACATTAGATCTGGAGAGACATTGGCCTGACAGTGTATTATCTCGGTGATTATGGTGCTGATGGGTCTTTATTTCAGACGTAATAGTCCTGGATGGACCTTATCTCAGAGAGATTGGACCTAACGAGACAATATCTCGTGAACAAGGGGCCCAAACTATTACTTATTTTAAACACTCTCAGCTGGTCTTTATTACGCAGATAAGTTTCCAACCTACCCTTATCTTAGATATGGCCCAGAGATAGGGGTCATTACTGGCTTTTTTATCGAAGAATGTGGATCTGGCTGGCATTAAATTTCCCTTGTGGCAGAGATAAAGTCTCTTTTCAGATCTGTATTTCACAAATAAGGGTTCTAACTGACAATAATCTCAGAAATATGGTTCCTGACTGATGTATTTCTTAGAAATAAGAGCCTTAACTGATTTGTATTTGGGTTATATAAGGTTATCTATAAAACCTCCAGTTTTAAAGATAAGGGTACGAACTGACCATTGCTGGTTCATACCTCTTACATTATGGTCGTAGATGTACCTTTGCTCTGATGTTGTAGAACTAAATTAACTTTATCTTGACGATAATGGCCTGAATTGCCCCTCTCGGATTTCTTAATACCTTTCTTTTACTTTTTGTCTACCCAATCGCTCTGTTAACTATTATCATTTTGTTTGATCCCATAGCCTGTCGTGCCCGCAAAACCAAAGTCTGGGAACGTCGCCTAATGAAGGGTTTCCAATTGGGACCGGTGGAAAATGTGAATGATGAAAAGCTACCAACTAATGGCAACGTCAATGGTGCAGGGGATATAAATGAAATCAAAATTGAAAAAGAAGCCTCTCGCCCGGCACAGGAAACATCTAAACAAAGATTCCAACGAGTGGCAAGACAAGTGGCAGCCCAATCAACAGCTCACAAATGGAATGTGGTTATACAAGGCACCCTTAAAAATTCGCAGATTGGGAGAACTAATCAAGATTCGGCAAAGAATTTGGAACAGCTACACAAGGCCATAGAAGAGGCAAGGAAGTAAGTTAAGAAGTAATAAAAGTATTTTCAGTTATTTAACGTTTTATGTTGTCTCTTGCAGATTAATTTTACAGACCCCTACACATGTGTCGGGACGTGATTCACCAATTGGCGTGGAGTTTGAAGATGAAAAGGCGGAAACACTTCTGGAGCTGCTAAATCAAATAAGTGAAGAATTGTCAAGCAAGCAGACCACGGCTGACCGCACCTGTGTAGAAGAGGTGCGGAGGAAATTCCTGCAATATCAAAAAACTCCACCCGGATCGGAGGCCAAACCTATTCTAAAGGATACTCAGACAAGGGCAAAATCGCCATCTAGCAAAACGGTGGCAACAAGATCTCGCACGCAGCCGGAAATGCAACTGAATAAAAATCTAGGTGCGGTTAGTCACAAATCTAGAAAATCGGATGAAGGAGCGTCGATGGCAGCAGGTCATAGATCCAAGAAAATTGAAGAGTTGACATTATCGGCAGGCAAATTGTCATCTATGAAGAAATCAGCACCACCACCTGTTCCAAGTGCCCCACCCAGATACCAGGAATCTTCTACC
Source organism: Musca autumnalis (assembly GCF_047663935.1). Taxonomy (NCBI): domain Eukaryota; kingdom Metazoa; phylum Arthropoda; class Insecta; order Diptera; family Muscidae; genus Musca; species Musca autumnalis. Next base: position 198,030,493 of record NW_027412088.1, read on the forward strand.
AGAACTCCCTTCTCTGTTGAAGTTGGCAAGGCGGGCCGCAAACATGGTTACGACAACAAAACTTTGGTTTCAACCGCCAATGTGGATTTCAATGTGGTCGATTTGGATGACTACGACAATGGCATGATGGATAATATCTCACAGTTCAGTGGCGATTTGCCCTAGAGGAGAAGTTCGGAGAAACAAAAAGACGTTAGTGGGTAGGAAAAGTGCCTTCGAATTTATATTTTTTTTGGAAATTTATAGCAAAATAAATTTATTGTGATAATATTGAAATTTTATAAAAAGAAATAAAGAAGAAAAAATATATACATAACAAAGGCCGTAGTCAACATAAAAGAGGGTTTTATTGTTATTGGATATCCATAGAGAAAGAAAAAAAGAGTGGGAATTTAGGAAATAAAAGAGTAATGGGGTACGGAAGGGAAGATTGTCTCAGGACATTGCTTCTGATTGTGTTATCATTGTATTATCTCTGATTTGTCCGAGAGAAAAGGGCTCTAATTGAGAGACCATACTCCTGAGTGCAGACCTATTGGTCCTGACTTACAGAGACAATAGGACTAAACGTGTCTTCATCTCTGACATTCCTCAAAAAATGGGATTCTTATTGAAAGGTTACTGATGTGATATTTGAAAGAAAGGGTCTATAAGATCACCCTTTCTGAAAGAAAGAGTCTATAAGAGCACCCTTTCTGAAAGAAAGAGTCTATAAGATCACCCTTTCTGAAAGAAAGAGTCTATAAGAGCACCCTTTCTGAAAGAAAGAGTCTATAAGAGCACCCTTTCTGAAAGAAAGAGTCTATAAGAGCACCCTTTCTGAAAGAAAGATTCTATAAGATCACCCTTTCTGAAAGAAAGAGTCTATAAGAGCACCCTTTCTGAAAGAAAGAGTCTATAAGAGCACCCTTTCTGAAAGAAAGAGTCTATAAGACCTGAAAGAAAGAGTCTATAAGACCTGAAAGAAAGAGTCTATAAGACCTGAAAGAAAGAGTCTCTAAGATCACCCTTTCTGAAAAAAAGAGTCTATAAGAGCACCCTTTCTGAAAAAAAGAGTCTATAAGAGCACCCTTTCTGAAAGAAAGAGTCTATAAGAGCACCCTTTCCGAAAGAAAGAGTCTATAAGAGCACCCTTTCTGAAAGAAAGAGTCTATAAGAGCACCCTTTCTGAAAGAAAGGGTCTATAAGAGCACCCTTTCTGAAAGAAAGAGTCTATAAGAGCACCCTTTCTGAAAGAAAGGGCCTATAAGAGCACCCTTTCTGAAAGAAAGGGTCAATAAGAGCACCCTTTCTGAAAGAATGGGTCTATAAGAGCACCCTTTCTGATAGAAAGCGTCTATAAGAGCACCCTTTTTGAAAGAAAGGGTCTATAAGAGCACCCTTTCTAAAAGAAAGGGTCTATAAGAGCACCCTTTCTAAAAGAAAGGGTCTCTAAGAGCGCCCTTTCTGAAAGAAAGGGTCAATAAGAGCACCCTTTGTAAAAGAAAGAAAGGGTCTATAAAAGCACCCTTTCTGAAAGAAAAGGTCTATAAGAGCACCCTTTCTGAAAGAAAGGGTCAACAAGAGCACCTTTTCTGAAAGAAAGGGTCAATAAGAGCAACCTTTCTAAAAGAAAGGGTCTATAAGAGCAGCCTTTCTGAAAGAAGGGTGCTTCTACAGGCACTTTGTGAAAGGAAGGATGCTTCTGTAGGTCATTTCTGAAAGAACGGGTGTTTCTATAGACCCTTTCTTTTAGAAAGGGTGTTCTTATAAACCTTTTCTTTTAGATCCTTTCTTTCAGAAAGGGTTCTCTATAGAAGCACCCTTTCCTTCTGAAAAGGTCTATAGGACCACCCTTTCCTTCTGAAAAGGTCTATAGGACCACCCTTCCCTTCTGAAAAGGATTCAGAAAGGATTTATAGAAGCACCCTTTCCTTCAGAAAGGGTCTATAGTAGCACGCTTAATTCCAGAAAGGTTCTATAGTAGCACGCTTAATTCCAGAAAGGTTCTATAGAGCACCCTTTATTTTAGATAGGGTCTATAGAAGCACTCTTTATTTTAGATAGGGTCTAAAGAAGCACCTTTTCTTTCCGAAAGTGTCTATATAAACACCCTTTCCTTCAGAAAAGGGTCTAGAAGTACACTTTCTTTCAGAAAGGGTTTATACGAGCACCCTTCTTCTTTAAAACGGTCTATTTAGGGCGCTTCTTTCCGAAAGGGTCTGTAGAAGCACCCTATGTTTGAGAAAGGGTCTATAGAAGCACCCTATGTTTGAGAAAGGGTCTATAGAATCACCCTGTGTTTGAGAAAGAGTCTGTAGAAGCACCCTATGTTTGAAAAAGGGTCTATAAAAGCATCCTTTATTTCAGAAATGGTCTCTTGGAGCACCCTTTCTTTCAGAAAGATTCTATAGGGATTTTGTGAATATCTCTATGGCTTCATTTTATGTTATCCCCTTTAACCCTCTCTAAAGAATATATACAAATCCTTTTTATAGTCCTTGGAATCTCATTTAGATTATTACATCAATTTGAAAATCACACAGTACAAACCAAGCCAAATGGCAACAAAGAATGAATGTGTCGTCTCATAAACATTTTGGCCAATAATCCCGAAACAGTCATAACATCGTTTTTCTGCAGCAAACGTTCTAGCCAATCTGATGATGATGGTTGTAAATAGACGTCTATGTGTGACATTTTTTTTCTTGTGCAAATCTCTTAGATTTGGCAATGAAAGTTATACAGACAGTTAGTTATTTAAAAGAAGTCAGCTGAATTTCACACATCTGTTTATTGGTGTCCTCAGTATCATCAGCAGCACCCACTCCGCCACCAAAAAACAAACAAATAAACTTTCCTTTCTTTTTACAATCCTTGTGTCAAAGACAATCATGTGTAAACATATCCTGTTTCCCGTTTTGGCTCCAACCATCACTGATAAGTGAAAATCGAATAAAACACAAATAAAAGAGAAGCAGTAGAAGAAAGGATCAACACGAAAAAATCGCTGTTTATATGTGTCTGTCCGTCTCACTGTCTGATTGTGTTTTACAATTCCTTTTGTTTGTCTCAGATATCCGTTTGTTTATTAGGGAAATGTAATGTCTAAATATATTTTGGCACAACTGAATCAGTAAAATCACCAAACAAGTGGGAAAAAAGATAAATGTGTAAAAAAAAACAAAAACCGTTGAAAGGGAGAGTGAGTTATTTATTGTAGATTTTATTAAATGGGGATTTTGGTTTCAAATTCCAGGAATTTGTTTTATTCTTATTCACACTTTGTGCATTTAGGCTATTTATGATGTCCATGGCTTAACATGGGTTTGTAATGAAACGTTAAAATCCCTAGAAATGAACAGGATAAAGTAGAGATTGTGTTAAAAACAAATAATTGAGAATGACTGAATTTATGGTGACTTGTTTATGTCACTCTTTAAGGCCATTATCAATTGTTTAGCTACTAAAAGCTGCTAAAAAGCAAAGCAGCAATATCCGGTATTGTATTGGAGAAAAAGGATTCAGTAAGGAGCTCTGGGTGCCGGGGGGTACAATGATTGGCGAGGGAACTTTGCAGATCTTATGTTACGAACTGGCAACCCCAGCATTTTTGAGATTATATGTAAGAAATGTGGGCTTTATGACCATCGAGAGGACATAAAGCTCAAAGTAAAATTGGGGTTTATGACCGTTAACCAGGCCGCCACAATTTTTTTCTGTGATAAGAAACAGTTTAGATTATTTCCAATTAGGTAGGGCACAGGTCATAACTACGTTTTCTCAAATAACTAAGGACAGTATGATACACTTTTCCAGACGTAATATATCGCCAGAACCCTTTTCTCAAAGATAAGGATGGGCTAGGAAATTTTTTGTCAGATAATCTTCGAAGATGAAGATTTTTTCCTTAGAGAAATTCCATACACAAACTTATTTATGTTTATTTTGCCTAAAATTGGCAGACAACCAGACCGTCGTGCATGAGATTGTTTATGAGATAAGGTCCCATCTGGAGAAGACCAAGTTTATGGTGTCGACGCGCAATGCGTCCATTGAGATCGGACCAACTGTTGAAGTTGGTTCCTATAATTTTGAGGTAGTAAAAGACTTCGTATACCTCGGCACCGCCGTAAACACAACAAACGACATCAGTTGTGAAATAAAACGAACAATTGTATTGGCCAACAGATAATACTTTGGTTTAAGTAAGCAGTTTAAAAACAAAGCCACCTCTCGTCAAACAAAAATAAAGCTCTACAAAACACTGATGTATAGCTCCGAAGCCTTGGTACTTGCGCAAGCAGATAAGGCAGTGCTTGGAATGTTTGAGAGAAAATTTCTTCGAAAGATCTACGGACCAATCTGCGTTGACGGTGAATATCGACGTCGTATGAACCACGAGCTGTATCTGCTATACAACGACATCAGTATGGATAAACCTATCGAGATGCAGCGATTGCATTCGCTAGGCCATACCATAAGAATGAGCGATGATGATCTCGCTAAAAAGGCGTATCAATTCGGGCTGCATAGTGGTGCACGCAAAATTGGCAGGCCAAAGAATAGATGGCGCAAACAAGTGTATGAAGGGATGAAAAGGCGCGGTATTTCAGAAAGCGAAGCACTAAACAGAGAGAAGTGGAGATCTTTTCTAAGTTCGGTCTATGGAACAAATGTTCTGTAAGGGCCAGCTAAGTAAGTAAGTATCTTCGAGTATCTGGCTGGTAGGCCAATATTTCTGCGCGAGGAGACAATCAGGATCAGCATATAAAAGTTAAGGGACCCTCACGGACGTTACCCCTAGGATATATTTGATTCAGATCCTTTTCTGTAAGTTAGTCTATCAGGATTTTTACTTTAGTTAAGTGAAGGTCAATGCTATTATATGTGAGTTTTATTCCGATCGGGATAATAATCCCTGAGTTGGGAGATGGTCAGTGTCACTATACATATAATGGACGTCCAGGATCATTATCTTTGGGATGCACGTGCCTCAGAGCCTTTATGCCTGTGTTAAGGCCTATCTAGGCCAATAAAGGTAGATTAGAGCCTTTATATGAGAAGTCTGGTGGTGACCATTATATCTGAGTAAGGGGCCTGTCGGGATGAGTATATCAAAGTAAAGCGCTGGCCAGGACTGCCGTCTCTTATAGAAGGGTGCATTAGAATCCTTATATCTGATTTAAGGGCCGAACAGTACCAAATAGATAGTAAAACACGGGTCGTAGGGTAAGTAAGGGACGGTGCTCTTTAACCAACTTTAAATGAAAGGAGCTTACACCTGGGAAGTTTTTGGGTATTCTGAAACTACAATGTTCATAGATGAGGAAAATCAAAAAACTAAAAAAATCGCCGAAGCGCTTCAACCGCAAGTCCTATCGAAACGGGTCTTAATAAAATGTTTAGCATTGAAAATTCTCTATTATGATATTTTCGTAGGTTTTACGATTTTTGAGATATACATAGCTGAAATTGAGACAATGCACACTGGTCCTGGATCAGCAAATCTCTGGAACAATTCAGCAAATTTCTGGTCGTTTCAGTGAATATGCCGTATTACTGTATTCTGAGTTTCTTCTCAGTATTCTCTTACACTATACCAGTTAAATACGTTTTTTGACCACTAAGAACTCCAAATAGCAAATTACAACCAATTCGAACCGAAAATGTAGATAAAAACCTCAAAATAACTGAAATAGGGAGGTACCGTAATAAGACCACAATTTTTGGAGAAGAAGGTTTTTGATCATTGAGAACTCCAAATGTCAAATTACACCCAATTCGGACCGAAAATGTTGATAAAATCTTCAAAATACCTGAAATCGAGAGGTATTGCAATACGAGAGCTATACCGAAACCTGGACCCAAGGCCACAATTTTTGGCGCAGAAGGTTCTTGACCATTGCTAACCCCAAATACCAAAGTACAGCCAATTAGGGCCGAAAATGTAGATAAAAGCTTCAAAATACCTGAAATCGGGTTGTACCGCTACATGGGGGCTATAGGAAAAACTGGACCCATATTGATGATTTCTTGGCTAAAGTATTTTTTACTTATTTTTAGCATATATTGAAAAAATCAAATTGATCCGACGATTATAAATATTTTTGTAGCACCTTCCCATACAAGTGGGACCACTGTGCAATGCACTGACTGTATCGCCTCCTTATAAAACTTCTATATCTCAAAAATGGTAAAACCTACGAAAAATATCATAATGGTCAATCTTGTAGAGAATTTTCACAGCTACAATATTTTCTCTAATCCCATTTCGATAGAACTTGCGGTTTCCAAGCAAAATCGTGAAAACCTATTTATTTATTTAAAAAGCCCTCCGGCGATTTATTTATTATTATTATTTTTTTTTTGATTTTTTTCATCTATGAACATTGTAGTTTCAGAATCTGCAAAAAGTTTCCAGGGGTAAACTTCTTGCATTTAAAGTTGATTCTAGAGCATCGTGAAGGTCCTCTATTGTAAAAAATATGTGCTGTGGGGTATTGTACAATAAAGTGGGTGGGCCGTTGGGTCGTCTACGGTAAAGTAGATGGGCCGTATGATCGGCTACGTTGAAGTAGATGGACCGTAGTATCGTTCCCTTTAAAATAGATGGGCTGTAGGTTGTCTACTCTTAGGTAGATGAGACGTAGATTCGTCTTTTGTAAATTAGATGGGCTGAAGGGTAGGTTGCAGTAGGCTCATCTAATATCTTCGGGTCATCTACGGTAAAGTGGATTCGTCGAAAAGTCGTCTACGGTAAAGTAAATGGGTCGTATGATAATCTATGGTAAAGTATGTGGACCGTAGAATCGTATACGGTAAAATATATCGTACCGTAGGATCGTCTACAGTAAAGTAGGTTGGCCTTAGGATCGTCTGCTCTAAGTGGATGGATCTTAGGGTCGTTCCCTGTAAATTAGATGGAACCTTGGCTGTCTTCTCTAAAGTTGATGGGCTGTAAGGTATCTACTCTAAACTAGATGGGCCGTTGTGTCGTCTTCTGTAAAGTATGTAGGCAGAAGGATAGGTAGGCAGTAGGCTCATCTCCTGTAAAGTGGACGTTATCTACTGCAAAGCGGCTGGGTCTTAGGGTCATCTATGGTAAAGAGAATTGGCCGAAAAGTCTATTGTAAAGTAGATGCCCGTGGGGTCGTCAAAGGTAAATTAGATGTAAACGAGGTTAGAATGTTGCCCAATAAATAGGCCGTAGCTTCATCTACTATAATGTTGAAACGCCTAAGGGTCGTATACTGTAAAGTAGATTGGCCATATAATTGGTTACTGTAAACTAGATAGGCCGTAGAGTCGTCTACTAAAAAGTAGAAGGGCCGTAGGTTGGTCTACTGTAATGTAGGTGGATTGAAGTTTCGTCTGCTTTAATGCAGATTGGCATTAGAGTCGTCTACTATGAAGTAGATGGACCTTAAGTTTATCTACTGTAACGTTAATGGACCGTAAGGCAGTCTACTTTAAAATGTAAAGGGTCTTAGGGTTGTCTTCTGAAATGTAAATGGCCCGAAAGTTCGTCTACGATAAAATAGATTAGTCGCAGGGTGTTTAACTTTATGGTCGTAGATGGTCGTCTTGTGGCGTAGGTTCGTCTACTGTAATACAGGTGGGCCTTTAAAATGTAAAGGGTCTTAGGGTCGTCTACTGTAACGTAACGCCTTTAGGGCCTTAATGTGTAAAGTAGATGACCCGTATGGACCTTCTACTATAGACTAGATTGGCCGTAGGGTCGTCCATAAATGAACCGTAAGCCCATCTACTGTAAAATATATGAGCCATAGTGTCGTATACTTAAATATAGATAGTCTTTAGGGTCATCTACTGACAAGGTGATGACCGTAGTTTCGTCTACTATAAAGAAGATTAGTCGTAGTGTCGTCTACCATACCGTAGATGGGCCGTATGGTCGTCCATTGTTATCTAAATGTGTCACAGGTTCGTCTGCTGTAATGTAGGTGGGCCGAAGTTTCGTCTAATTTAATATAGATTGGAATTAGAGTCGTCTACAATGAAGAAGATGGGACTTAGGGTTGTCCATTGTAACGTTAATGGGCTTTCTACTGTAAAATATAAATGTCCTTAGGGTCGTCTTCTGAAAAGTAAATGGTATTTAGGGTCATCTACTAAAATGTAGATGGCCCGAAGGTACCTCTACTATAAAATAGATAATAGATTAGTCTAATTTACAGTAGATGGTCTGTAGAGTCATCTACTATACAGTAGATGTTCCGTATACTGTAATGTAGGTGGGCCGAAGATTCGCCTACTGTAATGTTGTTGTTGTAACCGTGTTTGTTATTATGTTTGTATGTTCGTTCTTCTGTTCAATCTGGCTCTGGGTCTATCTCCAGTTCCAGGATAGTGGCTGCTTCGATGGGATGTAACCACAGATCCACTGGAGTTAGATGAGTAGGTTTGACTGGGCAGTTGAAGAGGTGTTTTGTGTCGTGCGGGCCCATGCCACATACTGGCAGATGTCTTGCACGGCGCGGTCAATTTCCGCCCAATAAGAATTTAGGCGACTGCAATATCCCGAGCGTAGTTGAGCGAAAACTACTCTAGTTTGTCATGGCAGCTGACGCTACTCAGCTGCAATAGATGGGGGATGTATTTCGTATTTATTGTATTTATTTACACTACAATTGCTTAAGGCCTTGGCAACTGCATCCATGTGAATACTATTTATACCTGCTTGATACGCTTGTTGATCTAGGGGTTCTCTCCTGTATCGTTGGACCTCTCCCTCTAGAGCATGGATATCCTTCCTGATCTGCCTGAATGTGTCGGTCTACCCACAAGATGGTGATTGGGATGGCTCACACGATAACACCAAGCAGGTACTGCAACGAAAGCGTCTCATTGTGTTGCTTTACTGGAAGAATCTTTGCCTCCTCATGTAGATGGTCCACTGAAGATTTGAGGAGACACCCTGTTGCTGTTCTCAGGGCGGCATTCTGGCAAGTTTGAATCTTTTTCCAATTCGTATCACATAATCTCGGGGACCAGACTGGCGCCGCATAGCTTACCACAGACCGACCTATCGCGTTATATGTGGTCAACAAGGTTTCTTTATCTGCACCCCAAGTGCTGCCGACTAGGGACTTGAGGACCTTGTTCCTACGTTTCAGTTTGTCGCAGATAGCTGTGGCGTGCGCGCACAACTTGAAAGTAGTGTCGAATGTGAGCCCAAAAATTTTGGGGCAGTTTGTGGTCGGAATTCTGCTACCGTCGACGACGACATTCAATTCTCTTCCAAACTGCGCTGCCCATGTGGTGAACAGAGTGGCTGTTGATTTTGTGGCGGAAATCTGCATATTCCTCGAAGGAAAAAAGGTGGTAAGATCGGTAAAATAGTTGTTCAGTCTCTCACAGATGTCATCAGGATAGAACCCCGACGCCAGGATCGTGCAATCATCCGCATACGTTACGATCTCGATGCCGTCTGGAGGGGGCGGAATACAGGAGAGGTAGAGGTTAAACAGTTCCGGAGATATCACCCCACCTTGGGGAACTCCCTGTTTCACTCTACGGGGTTTGGACTTCTTGTTCCTGAATTCCACGTACGACTGGCGTTCACACATATAATTGACTATCCAACGTATCAAAGGCTTTTGATAAATCAAGCGACACCATCACTGTTCTATCGCACGGCCGTCTCTGGTTGAGTCCTTGACAAAATGTGTGGTAATGGCGTGCAGCGCAGTTGTCGTGCTGTGCTGCTTACGGAATCCATGCTGATGATCGGCAACTTGATAGCTATTTCTGATACTGGGGAGGACTAAGGCTTCAAGGGTCTTTGCTACGGGCGACAAATTCGAAATCGGCCTGTACGATTCACTTTTACTGACATCCTTGCCGGGCTTCCATAGTGGGACCACCCTGCCAAATTTCCAGACTTTGGGAACAATGAGGGTGTATAGCGACAAGTTGGGAACTTTAGTGAGATACTCCACTCCCGGTTCATCCAGCTGCTTCAGCATTATCATGGAGATACCATCAGGGCCCAACGCTTTGGATGATTTAGCGTTCCTGATGGCATTGGCAACATCATCCATTGTAAACTGTGGTGGTTCCTTCTAGGCAGGAAGAGATCTGATGCGACGTAATACTCTTCTCTTCGCCCTGTCACTATCGGGGTGCTCGACAAACTGTCGATTGAAATAACTTGCGCACCTCTTCGGATCAGTCAACGTAACGTCGCCAAACGTGACTGAGGTCCTATCTTCCCTTCTTCCAAGGTTCGTGACTTTACCGTTTCCCACAATTCACTTATACCGGCTCCAATGTTGCAACTCTTCAGATGATTTAACCCCTTATTCCGCTTAAGATCGCCGACCAGCCTGTTAACTTCCAGTGTCAGCTCCCTGACTCTGGGGTCATTGGGGTTGGTTCGGCGAAGCGCATCACGCTCATGTGCTAATCTCGTCGCCTCTGCTGGGAAGTTTGGTGTTACTTCGGGTATTCGACCAGCAGGGATATGGCGAGCGGCTGTCTCGGAACGTCCTTTCCGCTACTCGAACATCAGAAGGATTGAGCAGTTCTCTAAAGCGGTGATTAGTGAACTCTCTGAAACCCGGCAAAACAGCTTTCTTATGATTGACGAATGTGCGGCGTTCAGAGGTAATGAAATCGGGTTGTCTGCTAATGGAGACAATTGTCAGACCAGGTGACACGATGGTTATGTCTGGCGAGCTGTGACACTCTCACCTAATTCTGGTAGGGGCCTCCTCATTGACCGTGCAAAACGTATAGCTGTCAATCTGCTCAGCCAGCGCCGTACTTCTCTGGTCGTTTCGAGGGCCGAATGCCACATCTCATGATGCGCATTAAAGTCCCCCAGCACCAGACTATTATGAACTTCCAAAAGCGGGCTAATGTTAGGCACGTAATCTGAGATACAGCTATTTCTCGGCGGGATCTATACGTTCAGCAACTCTATCTCGACTGTTCCACACCTGACTGCTACCCACATACATTCCATGTACGGGTCATTAGAGACAGGCTCAAGCGAGATAGGTCTGTATTGGACAGACTGGTGCAATGGGACAGCTAATCCCCCACTTCCACTTCTGGTGGTGGTCATGATATCTACTATTTACTCTATCTTAACTCGGAGTCCATTGCAATTAAATTGCAAAAAGGATGCATTTTCCGGGATTGGGACAACAACAGCTGGTGTTAAAGGCTGCATGTGCGGATGTGACATACCGAGCACAAATATATTGGTCCTGGGTTTTCCTCCGTCCCGGCACGGACCAAAAGTATTCGGAGCAGGCATTCCGGGATATGCTGCTCCCAACACAGAAAAACGCAACAAATACAAACATATGTACACTGAGGTGGCAGCCGCTGGCCGGAACAATGATGTTGTGTAGTTCCGGGTCAATCCGGTACAAAGAACCCGCTGCCGTGGGAATGTAATGTAGACTGACATTACGGTAGTCAACTGTGAAGCAGATGTGCCTCAGGTATGTCCACTGTAAAGTAAATGGTCCGTACGACTGTCTCCTGTAAAATATATAGGCTTTAGGCTCAAATAAATAGTCTTTATGGTCGTTTAATGATATGTAGATGGCCCGTAGATTGGTCTACTATAAAGTAGATAAACAGTTGGGTCGTCGATTATCAAGAAAATAGGTCGTAGCTTCGTCTACCATACAGTGGATGGGCAGTAGCTTCGTCCGTTGTTAAATAAATGGTCGTTGGTTTGTCTACTTTAATGTAGATAGGACGAAGGTTCGTCGATTTTAATAAATGGAACGTAGGGTCGTCTACTGTAAAGTAGATGGGCCGCAGAATGGTCTGTTTTAAAGTAGTTGGACCGTAGGCTCGTCTACTGTAAAATAGATGGACCGTAGGGTCGTCTTCTGTAAAGTATATGGGCCGTAGTCTCGTCTACTGTAAAGTAGATGGGCCGTTGGCTCGTCTACTGTAAAGTAGATGGGCCGTAGGCTCGTCTACTGTAAATTAAATGCGCCGTAGGCTCGTCAACTGTAAAGTAGATGGACCGTAGGGTCGTCTTCTGTAAAGTAGATGGACCTTTGGGTCGTCTACTGTATAGTAGATGGATCGTAGGGTCGTCTACTGTAAAGTAGATGGACCGTAGGGTCGTCTACTGTAAAGTAGATGGACCGTAGGGTCGTCTACTGTAAAGTAGATGGACCGTAGGGTCGTAGTTGGCCCGGAGGTTAGTCTACTGTCATGTATGTTGACATTAAGGTTGCCTATTGTGAAGTAGATGGGCTTTAAGGTCGTTAACTGTATCGTAAATGGACCGTATGACAGTCTAATATAGAATATACGGGCCTCAGGGTGGTATACGTTAAAATAGATAGTCTACTGAAAATTAGATGGCGCGTAGAATCGTCTGTAGATTAGGTGTAGGATCGTATACCATACAGTAGATGGCCCGTAGTTTCGTCCATTGTTACATAAAGGGACCGTAGGTTCGTCCATTGTTAAATAAATGGGCCCAGAGTCGTGTACTGTATTGTAGGTCGTCGAAGGTTCGTCTACTGTAATGTAGGTGAGCCTGAGGGTCGTCTACTCTAACGTAAATGGATCGTAGGACCGTCTACTGTATATATCGCTTATTTACTCAAAGAGTGGCATATCTCAAAAAATGCGTTTTCTAAGTTAGCAATTTCTATTTTTTCTACGACTTCTATTTTACTTTGTGTCAAATTCTCATGTTGATATCTCTAAAACTCAACAAGTTACAGCTCATTTACTACGAGTTTGGCATAATTCAACAAAAAGGTTTTTAGAGTTTTTGAAGCACTAAAACACTTCAAATCATGCTTGATCTTGCACAGAAATTTAGCAGTGATATATGGCTAGCCTTTTACAAAATATGGTCCACGTGAACGTATAGTTTAAAATAGATAGCCTTTACTATAAAGTGGATTAGCGACAGGGACGTTTTACTATAGAGTAGATTGGCCGTAGGGATAGGAGATGGGCCCTAGGCTCGTTTACTGCAAAGTAAATGGACCGTAAGGCCATCTAATGTAAAATATATGGGCCTTAAGGCACATACAGTCCTTTGAGTTTCGCCTTACAACAACCACATAAAAACTTCAATAGCTAACTTGGCATCACTTAAACATATTTCATGTGGTTGTTGTTTTTGACGCCTAACGCGCAACTCAACGGACCGAATGCGCCGCGACCTTCAGTGTCGTATACTTTAAAGTAGATCGTCTTTATGGTCGTCTAGACTACCCACTATACAGTATATAGGCCGTATGGTCTTCCATTGTTTCATTCTATTTATCTACGCTTTAAATTTGTTCTGAGTCCGGTTACATGACGTCAGCACATTAATACCAGTTTTTTCTGGATATTTGATAAGTTTTTCAATAAAAGTAATGCAACATTCCAATAACTCTAACCCAACTATGGCATGTGTGTGTGTGCGTTGTATGTTTTAATGCGAAATTCAATTTTGAAAAAGCTATTGTATTGACCCAAAAATAAATATAAGTTTTAATATTGCAAATATACATATATGGACAATGGGTGGGAACGAAAAAAATTACTAGAAATAAATGACGAAATGTAGATAAAAAAATTTTATCCTAAAAATTCACACAAGGAGAATGGAAGATGTATCTCATACCAAAGATTCCAAAGACTAAGCATCTGTTTATCGATGAGTTCTAAAGTATTGGGCATAGTACCATCCGCTTAAAGTAGGGCTTTACTTGGATGAAATTTTTAGCAAAATTGCTCTGGGTATTGGATTATGTAATGTCGTTTGACTTGTACCACACCAATATCCTTAAAATATTCTGCGTTGCTATTTGATATGTACATTGACCTCTTGATATGCTACTCGATATCCTTGCTTGTTAGTGGTTACTGCTGCTACTGCTCGCATTTACCGAAAGTATCTCTTTCACATTTCAATTTTGGAGAAATGTAAGGTAATATGAATTGTAGATTATTTGTTATGAAATTTATTGATATTGATGGATGAATAAGAGAAGGCAGACATGCACACAGGGTTAAGCCAAATAACAGTATTTGGGTAAATATGATTATAGAATCATTTATGTGCTATTAGGAACGGATACGAACGTATGTTTAAGTGTGTTGTAAACACACAAAAATATTATAAATACATAAAAATGAAATTTTATTGAATGAAAATGATTCGAAATCTAATCTAAAGAATGTTGTAGGATATTAGGGAAGTTATTATTCACATAGGCATGGAGTGGGTGTCTTTGTTATTTTATTTCAACGATTGGTTATATAATTTTCTATGTTTGCCGGCCACATTCAATGAGCTAAACTGTCAAAAATTGTATATTTGACTAGTCATTCGCCGTCCAATTTCATTGAGAAATAATCACTTTTTCGAGTACTTTAGTGGCATTTAGTAGTACATCCTATATGTATCCAACTACAAAACAATTTCAATAAACAATCCTTTCAATATGCGGACGGCAGAGTTTGCAAAATTTATACAAAAATTTAATTTTATTTATCTTGTATTTTGTAAATATTTTATTCAATCTACAATTTAGGTATACAATATATGTATAATTGTGGTACAAAACTAATTCATGTTGATATGGTGTGTTGTTGTTGTTGTTTTAACATAATCAAATACTATACTAAATCTGCATGAAATACCAAACGTACACACAAACACACACAGGCAGAGAATTTTTCTATGTAAAAATTGCCAAATGAAATTTCAATCATATCAAATTCAATCTTGACCCAAGGTAAATAAACAAGAAAAAGCAGCAGATTTTGGTATGCAAAGTATGTTTCAATTATGCAAATATTCTAAACCAACAACAAATATAGAAGAAAAAAACAACTAAAACAACAAATGAAAAAATTGAATATAAATTGGGATGATCTGTGTTGTTTGAATGGCTAGTTTAAATAAAACATGATAGAATTATGGGCTTAATTTTTTTGTTCTTTTTCTTTATAGTGTGAATGAAATTTAAATTAAATAATATATGCATGTCATATTTTGGCAAAAATACATAAAGACATGTGTAAATATGTATTGTAAAGCAAGAAAAGACAAACAACAATTTATGAAAATAAATTTAAATTATGAAATATATTACAGAAATTTAAAGAAAAATAAGTAAGAATTTTTAAAGCCTCCTCTGAGGTCGTTCAGGGGTCGCTAGGGTCATCTATTATAAAGCGGTTGCACCGTAGCATCATCTACTGTATAACAGTTGAGCCCTAAGGCCGTACTGTAAAGTAGACAGGCAGTAGGGACGTAGGACGTAAGTTGTCGGATCGTTAACTGTGAAGTATGTGGACCGTAGGATCGTCTACTGTATAGCACATGTGCCGAAGGGTTATCTACTGTATAGCAGATGAGCCGTAGGGTCGTCTACTGTATAGCAGATGGGCCCTAGGATCATCTATTGTAAAGTAGATTGAATTAGGGTCGTCTACTGTAAACAGATGGGCTCTAGGGTCATCTACGGAAAAGAAGATTGGCTTTAGGGTCGTCTACAGTAAAGTAGATGGGCCATAGGGTAGTCTACTGTATATCAGTTGGGCAGTAGGGTCACCTACTGTATTGTAGATAGGCCGTAGGGTCTTATACAGTAAAGTATATGGGCCGTAGGTTCGTCTACTGTAAAGTAGATGGGCCGTAGGTTCGTCTACTGTAAAGTAGATGGGCCTTAGGGTCGTCTACTGTAAAGTAGATGGGCCTTAGGGTCGTCTACTGTAAAGTATATGGGCCTTAGGGTCGTCTACTGTAAAGTAGATGGGCCTTAGGGTCGTCTACTGTATAGTATATGGGCCGTAGGGTCTTATACTGTGAAGTATATGGGCCGTAGGGTCGTCTACTGTAAAGAAGATGGGCCTTAGGGTAATCTACTGTAAAGTATATTGGCTTTGGGGTAGTCTACTCTAAAGTAGATGGGCCGTAGGGTCGTCTACTGTAAAGTAGATGGGCCTTAGGGTAACCTACTGCATAGTAGATGGGCCGTAGGTCTTCTACTGTAATGTAGATGGGCCATAGGGCCTTAGGGTCGTCTACTTTGAAGTAGATTATCCTTAGGGTCGTCTATTGAAAACATATGGGCCCTAGGGTCATCTACTGTAAAGTATATTGGCCTTAGGGTGGTCTACTCTAAAGTAGATGGGCCGTAGGGTCGTTTACGGTAAAGTAGATGGGACTTAGGGTCGTCTACTGTATAGTATATGGGCCGTAGTGTAACCTACTGTATAGTAGATGGGCCGTAGGTTTTCTACTGTAATGTAGATGGGCCATAGGGCCTTAGGGTCGTCTACTTTGAAGTAGATTATCCTTAGGGTCGTCTATTGAAAAGCATATGGGCCATAGGGTAGTCTACTGTATATCAGTTGGGCAGTAGGGTCACCTACTGTATAGTAGATAGGCCGTCTACTGTAAAGTCTACAGTAGATGGGCCGTAGATAGTAGATGGGCCGTAGGGTAGTCTACTGTAAAGTAGATGGGCCCTAGGGTCGTCTACTGTAAAGTAGTGGGCCGTAGGGTCGTCTACTGTAAAGTAGTGGGCCGTAGGGTCGTCTACTGTAAAGTAGTGGGCCTCTATTGTAAAGTAGATGGGCCGTAGGGTCGTCTACTGTAAAGTAGATGGGCCTAAGGGCCTCAGGGTCGTCTACTTTGAAGTAGATTATACTTAGGGTCGTCTACTAAAAAGCATATGGGCCATAGGGTCGTCTACTGTATAGTATATGGGCCGTAGGGTAATCTACTCTAAATAGATGGGCCGTAGGGTCGTCTACTGTATAGCAGATGGGCCCTAGGGTAATCTACTGTAAATAGATGGGCCGTATGGTCGTCTACTGTATAGCAGATGGGCCCTAGGGTAATCTACTGTAAATAGATGGGCCGTATGGTCGTCTACTGTGTAGTAGATGGGCAGTAGGGTAACCTACTGTATAGTAGAAGGACCGTAGGTCTCCTACTGTAATGTAGATGGGCCATAGGGCCTCAGGGTTGTCTACTTTGAAGTAGATTATCCTTAGGGTCGTCTACTAAAAAGCATATGGGCCATGGGGTCGTCTACTGTATAGTATATGGGCCGTAGGGTAATCTACTCTAAATAGATGGACCGTAGGGTCGTCTACTGTAAAGTAGATGTGCCGTATGGTCGTCTACTGTGTAGTAGATGGGCCCTAGGGTAATCTACTGTAAATAGATGGGCCGTATGGTCGTCTACTGTGTAGTAGATGGGCAGTAGAGTCGTCTACTGCGTAGTAGATGGGCAGTAGGGTCGTCTACTGTAAAGTAGATGGGCCTTAGGGTCGTCTACTGTATAGTATATGGGCCGTAGGGTAACCTACTGTATAGTAGATGGGCCGTAGGGTCGTCTACTGTATAGTATATGGGCCGTAGGGTAACCTACTGTATAGTAGAATGACCGTAGGTCTCCTACTGTAATGTAGATGGGCCATAGGGCCTCAGGGTCGTCTACTTTGAAGTAGATTATCCTTAGGGTCGTCTACTAAAAAGCATATGGGCCATAGGGTCGTCTACTGTATAGTATATGGGCCGTAGGGTAATCTACTCTAAATAGATGGGCCGTAGGGTCGTCTACTGTAAAGTAGATGGGCCGTAGGGTCGTCTACTGTAAAGTAGATGGGCCGTAGGGTCGTCTACTGTAAAGTAGATGGGCCGTAGGGCCGTCTACTGTAAAGAAGATGGGCCGTAGGATCGTCTATTGTAAAGTAGATGGGCCGAAGGGTCGTCTACTGTAAAGTATATGGACCGTAGGGTCGTGTACAGCAAAGTAGATGGACCGTAGGGTCATCTACTGTAAAGTATACTGGCGTAGGGTCGTCTATTCTAAAGTAGATGGACCGTATGGTCGTCTACTGTAAAGTAGAGGGGCCGTATGCTCGTCTACTGTAAAGTTGATGGGCCGTAGGGTCGTCTACTTTAAAGTAGAGGGGCCGTATGCTCGTCTACTGTAAAGTTGATGGGCCGTAGGGTCGTCTACTTTAAAGTAGATGGGCCGTAGGGTCGTCTACTGTAAAGTAGATGGCCCGTAGGGTCGTCTACTGTAAAGTAGATGGCCCGTAGGGTCGTCTACTGTAAAGTAGATGGACCGTAGTTTCGTCTACTGTAAAGTAGACGGACCGTTACGTCGTCTACTGTAAAGTAGATGGGCCGTAGGCTCGTCTGCTGTAAAGTAGATGTTGTCTTAGAGAAGCTTTGAAAAATTCTTAAAAAATTCACGTTTTGTGGCCTTAGAGGAGGTTTAAAAAATTCTTTAAAAAATCAACGCTTTGTGTCGTGGAGGTTTGAAAAATTCTTCTTTTAAAAATTCTTTAAAAGATCCAGGCTTTGTGGCATTAGAGGAGGTTTGATTTTTTTTTAAATCCACGCTTTGTTGCCTTAGAGGAGGTTTGAAAAACTCTTAAAAAATCCATGCCTTAGAGGAGGTTTGACAAATTCTTTGAAAATTCCACGCTTTGTGTCCTTAGAGGAAGCTTGAAAAATTCTTTAAAAAATCCAAGCTTTGTGGCCCTAGAGGAAGTTTGAAAAATTCTTTAAAAAATCCACGCTTTGTGGTCTTAGAGGAGGTTTGAAAAATTCTTTAAAAATCCACGCTTTGTGGCCTTAGAATAGGTTTGAAAAATTCTTAACAAAAATCAAAATCCAAACCTCCTCTTTTTTACCATCAATCTGCCTACACTTGTTGGTATGGGGAAAAATGTCTTTGATATTTTCTAGTATAAAAAAATAGATTCAAATCTCTTAGTTATGAAAATTTATTAAATTTGTTTATTAATCATAAACAATGTCCTTTATATCCTTAATATTCTTAATACCAATCACAGAAGTTAACAAACCAAATTTAAAGATGAAGAAAAAAAGAAAAACCACGTCCCTTAGGTCTCATGCATGCTAATGAGGCTATTGATGACAACTTTAGTGTGTTGTCACTAAACATGTTTGGAAAAATAAATTCAATTTGTATAACGAAACAGAGAAGACATTATAAATAAAAAATCTACCCAAACCCCAATGCTAAAAAAAGTTGAAAAATCTTTCTCTCCTACTCCCCCCCCCCCCCCCCCCAAAAAAAAAGGAGATTTTTTATGATATGTTGAGGTGGGCGTTACATTGGCTGTCTATTAAAAAACTCCAAAATCCCTTAAGGACTTTAACTTAACAATTTGGCAGCTTCTGTTGGGCTTGTGTAGCTTGTATATGTGTATTGGTGTTATTTGTGCTGTCATCAATACCAAACACCCAATATCAGTGCTGTTGGTGTTGTTTTCGTATTTTTTCTTCTTTATTGCTTTCAATACTTCCGGTTATAAAATGTCGTCGTTCGTCCAAAGAGGGCTTAAGAACATGTAAAAAATGATTCAAGGGGAGTTTGGCCGTTTAAGTTTTTAAGCACGTATTTAAGGTCGTTTTTCCAATGTCCCAGTCCTCGTGATGTTTGATTGGTAATAAGGAAGGGACTTATTTTTTAATATCTTCTTGTTAGCCAACTAATCCGGTGTATTGAGTTCGACGCATAAAATCTGTCCCTTTTTTCATTCATGTGTAGTATATATATGAGTGTATTTGTGTGCGCGCGTATTAGTGTTCAGAAGGTCGTTTATTTTATCTCAACATAAAAAAGAAAACAAACGACATCAAAAATTTGTCATGAATTCTAAATTTAAATTTTGTTGACTTCCCAGCCTAAGGACATCGTTTTAACAGTTTATTTGGTTTATTAACATTTGCATTTAAAAAAAAGAAGGTCGCATAAGGGCTGTCGTATTGGAGTCGGGAGGTCTTAATTTAAATGTTGAAATTTGTGTTTTTTTTTTTCATTGTGTTTCCCCAAAAGTTATGTTTTGTTTTCTTTTTAGAAGTGAACGTTTTGTTCTCCAGTAATTAAGATACAAACCAATGTTAACTTGTTTCCTAAAAAAATTAAATAAATTGTTTCAGTGATAAAATGTATATAAACTTTAAGGGCCTACCTCTGGCGAATGTCAATAAAAATTTGAAATGCTTTTAAATATTTCAATATTATTTGGATACAAAAATATTTAGTAACTTTTTTTGATTTTGATTTTGACTTAAGGCGAAATTCCATCCTGGGGCTCAATTCTGTTTCTGTGAAATGGAAACTTTTATAAAGGAAAAAATTGTCAAATGAAAAAATATAAAGAAAATACATTTCATTTCAAATTTTCATAGAACAAGAATCCTGCCCCTGGATTCGTGATTTGTCATAAAACGAAAATTCCAGATAAAACAGCACATGCTGAAATCGGCAATATGAGTTAGATGACCACAAGAGGCTGGGTGACGTCACTCATATCAAGTACAATCTCTTACTAGGTTCGGATATAGACTGTATAGGGTCCATCCTTTTGGGTATCTCCCTCACAAAAATTCAAAATTTTTCGCAAAGGTTATTTTCAAGATCATGTCTCAGATAGGTCTATAGAAGCCTTTTTAATGGGGTCTCCTATCTATAGAAGGTCTTTAAAGGGTTCTTCTATATATGACAGATCCTCTAAAGAGGCCTTAGCTTTGTAGAAGACCCTATTAGGGGGGCCTTCTACCTACCGATGTCCTAATTCTTACGGCTGTAGAAGGCCATCTAAATTGATTTTTTATCTACAGAACCTCATAGACTATCCATCCTTAGAAGACTCTCTTAAGGGATATTCTATATGCAAAACCCCCTCTAAAGAGGTCTTCCGTCTATTAAAACCCCTTTAAAATTGTCATCTATCTATAGAAATTGTTTCCTTCTAAAGGGATCTTCCATCCGTAGGAGCCCCTCTAAAGGGCTATTTAATCTATAGAAATTGCTCCAAAGGGGTCTATTTCTATATAATCCCCGTTAAATAGGCCTTCGGCCTATAGAAACCTCTCTAGTAAAGAGGTAATCTAACAATATAAGCTCCTATTAAGTGGTCTTATGTTTATAGAAGTTACTTTAAAGAGGTTTTATTTTTATAAAAAACATCTGCAAAGGGATATTCCATCCATAGGAGCCCCTCTTACGGGACCTTTCATCTATAGAAACCGCTCCCAAGGCGACTTCTATCTAGATATACCTTTAAAGAAATCTTCTGCCTATAGAAACTTCTCTTAAGGCATCTTCTATCTATGGAAGCTCCTTTAAATTTGAAGGGATGGATTACATAACCTAATGTTTGCACAAATTACGAACATAACGTTTTGAAAATTAATTTCCGACACAATGGAGACTGTCGCCCGACATAACATACTTATTTAAGGCCCAATGACCCGACTTATTTTAAATATATTACGTCTACAACACTACTGAACCGATTTTCCTGGAATATTCAAAGAAAGTACAGGGATGGCCCCCAGTAAAAATTGGCTATATATTTGGTACACCTTCTCTATTCTCGATTTTTTAAAAACGCAATATTTGCAAAAATTATGGATGTATCGTTTTAAAAATTAAGCTACTAGACTAGTTGTGTCTTCGACCTTACGTACTTATTTAAAGTCTGCAGACCCGACCAACTAGGGGATGGGGTTCCTCCTCTGTACCCTATTATTTAAAACGCTATATTCGAAAAAGGGGATTACATCTCAGAATCTAGGTACTTCTCGGGGACTAAAGACCCGACCACGCCCACTTTTTAAGTGCGTTATTCTCAAAAAGTACTGAACCGTTTTTCATGAAATTTACAACAGATGTTCAAGATTTGTCAGTGGTAATGTCTGTTTTTATGAATTTCGTGGGAGGTGGGGTACCTTCCCCACGTGCTATTTTTTCATAACCTCCATCATAGTATACGAGGGCATATCAAGATTGGTTTTTCTATTTGTAACGCATTGAAATAATTATTTGCGACGCTATAAAATCTATAGAAGCATTCTTTCTTTTAGAAAGGGTCTACAGAAGCAACCGTTCTTTCAGAAAGGGTCTATAGAAGCACCCGCTTTTTCAGAACGGGTCTATAGAAGCACCCTTTCGTTAGAAAGGGTCAATAGAAGCACCCTTTCTTTAGAAAGGGTCAATAGAAGCACCCTTTCTTTAGAAAGGGTCAATAGAAGCACCCTTTCTTTAGAAAGGGTCAATAGAAGCACCCTTTCTTTAGAAAGGGTCAATAGAAGCACCCTTTCTTTAGAAAGGGTCAATAGAAGCACCCTTTCTTTAGAAAGGGTCAATAGAAGCACCCTTTCTTTAGAAAGGGTCAATAGAAGCACCCTTTCTTTAGAAAGGGTCAATAGAAGCACCCTTTCTTTAGAAAGGGTCAATAGAAGCACCCTTTCTTTAGAAAGGGTCAATAGAAGCACCCTTTCTTTAGAAAGGGTCAATAGAAGCACCCTTTCTTTAGAAAGGGTCAATAGAAGCACCCTTTCTTTAGAAAGGGTCAATAGAAGCACCCTTTCTTTAGAAAGGGTCAATAGAAGCACCCTTTCTTTAGAAAGGGTCAATAGAAGCACCCTTTCTTTAGAAAGGGTCAATAGAAGCACCCTTTCTTTAGAAAGGGTCTAAAGAAGCATCCTTTCTTTAGAAAGGGTCTATAGAAGCACCCTTTCTTTAGAAAGGGTCTATAGAAGCACCCTTTCTTTCGTAAAGGGTCTATGGAAGCACCATTTCATTCAGGGTCTGTAGAAGCACACTTTCTTTCAGGAAGGGTCTATAGAAGCACACTTTCTTTCAGGAAGGGTCTATAGAAGCACACTTTCTTTCAGGAAGGGTCTATAGAAGCACCCCTTCTTTCAGGAAGGGTCTATAGAAGCACCCTTTCTTTAGAAAGGGTCTATAGAAGCACCCGTTTTTTTAGAAAGGGTCTATAGAAGCACCCTTTCTTCAGAAAGGGTCTATAGAAGCACCCTTTCTTTAGAAAGGGTCTATAGAAGCACCCTTTCTTTAGAAAGGGTCTATAGAAGCACCCTTTCTTTAGAAAGGGTCTATAGAAGCACCCTTTCTTTCGTAAAGGGTCTATGGAAGCACCATTTCATTCAGGGTCTGTAGAAGCACACTTTCTTTCAGAAACGGTCTTTAGAAGCACACTTTCTTTCAGAAACGGTCTTTAGAAGCACACTTTCTTTCAGAAACGGTCTTTAGAAGCACCCTTTCTTTCAGAAACGGTCTATAGAAGCCCCCTTTCTTTCAGAATCGGTCTATAGAAGCACCCTTTCTTTCAGAATCGGTCTATAGAAGCACCCTTTCTTTCAGAAACGGTCTATAGAAGCACCCTTTCTTTCAGAAACGGTCTATAGAAGCACCCTTTCTTTCAGAAACGGTCTATAGAAGCACCCTTTCTTTCAGAATCGGTCTATAGAAGCACCCTTTCTTTTAGAAACGGTTTTTAGAAGCCCCCTTTCTTTTAGAAACGGTTTTTAGAAGCCCCCTTTCTTTTAGAAACGGTCTGTAGAAGCCCCCTTTCTTTCAGAAACGGTCTATAGAAGCACCCTTTCTTTCAGAGACGGTCTATAGAAGCACCCTTTCTTTCAGAAACCGTCTATAGAAGCACCCTTTCTTTTAGAAACCCTTTCAGAAAGGCTCTACAGATGCATCTATTTTCAGAAAGTGTCTATAGAAGCAGCCTTTCTATCAGAAAGTGTCTATAGAAGCACCCTTTCTTTCATAAACGGTCTATAAATGCAGCCTTTCTTTCAGAATGGGTCTATAGAAGCAGTCTTTCTTTCAGAATGGGTCTATAGAAGCACCCTTTCTTTCAGAATGAGTCTTTAGAAGCACCCTTTCTTTCAGAAATGGTCTATAGAAGCACCTTTTCTTTCAGGAAGGGTCTATAGAAGCACCCTTTCTTTCAGGAAGGGTTTATAGAAGCACCCTTTTTTCGGAAAGGGTCTATAGAAGCAACCTTCGGTCTATGGAAGCATCCTTTCATTTAGGGTCTGTAGAAGCACCCTTTCTTTCAGGAAGGGTCTATGGAAGCATCCTTTCATTTAGTGTCTGTAGAAGCACCCTTTCTTTCAGGAAGGGTCTATAGAAGCACCATTTCTTTCAGGAAGGGTCTATAGAAACACCCTTTCTTTCATGAAGGGTCTAGAGAAACACCCCTTCTTCCTGAAAGTTTCTATAAAGTCACCCTTTCTCTCTTAAAGGGTCTATAGAAGCAACCTTTTTTTCTTAAAGGGTCTATGGAAGCACCCTTTCTTTCAGGACGGGTCTATAGAAGCACCCTTTCTTCCAGGACGGGTCTATAGAAGCACCCTTTCTTCCTGAAAGTTTCTATAGTAGCACACTTTCTTCCTGAAAGTTTCTATAGAAGTACCCTTTTTTCCTGAAAGTTTCTATAAAAGCACCCTTTCTTCCTGAAAGTTTCTATAGAAGCACCCCTTCTTCCTGAAAGTTTCTATAGAAGAACCCCTTCTTCCTGAAAGTTTCTATAGAAGCACCCTTTCTCCCTGAAAGTTTCTATAGAAGCACCCTTTCTTCCTGAAAGTTTCTATAGAAGCACCCCTTCTCCCTGAAAGTTTCTATAGAAGAACCTTTTCTTCCTGAAAGTTTCTATTGAAGAACCCTTTCTTCCCGAAAGTTCCCATAGAAGCACCTTTTCTTCCTTAAAATTTCTATAGAAGCACCCTTTCTTTCATAAAAGGTCTATAGAAGCACCCTTTTTTCTTAAAGGGTCTATGGAAGCACCCTTTCATTCAGGGTCTGTAGAAGCACCCCTTTATTCAGGGTCTATAGAAGCACCCCTTTTTCCTGAAAGTTTCTATAGAAGCACCCTTTCTTCCTGAAAGTTTCTATAGAAGCACCCTTTCTTCCTGAAAGCTTCTATAGAATTCTTAAAGGGTCTATGGAAGCACCCTTTCTTTCAGAACGGGTCTATAGGCGCACCCTTTCTTTTAGAAAGGGTCTATAGGCGAACCCTTTCTTTCAGAAAGGGCCTATAGGCGCACCCTTCCTTTCAGAAAGGGTCTATAGGCGCACCCTTTTTTCAGAAAGGGTCTGTTGAAGTACCCTTTCTTTCAGGGTCTATTTAAGCACCTTTCTTCCAGAATGGGTCTATAGATGCACCTCTTCTTTCAGAAAGGCCCTATGGAAGCACCCTTTCATTCAGAAAGGGTCTATGGAAGCACCCTTTCTTTCAGAAAGGTCTATAGAAGCAGCATTCCATTCAGAATAAAATTCTGTGTCGTTTTAGCCATGTGCGTCTGTTATAATTACCCTATCTTCTGATTGACATTTTGTACGAAGACGGAATGTATTGGTCCCCGCTTTGGCAAAGCCCCCATATTACTGTACCGCCCGATTCTAGGTACTTTGACGTTTTAGATACTTTTTCAGAGCGAATTAAAAATAATTTTACATTTAAACTTTCAAGTGATCAAAGAACTTCTCTACCAAATATTATGAACCTAGGTTTACCTTTTGGTATATCCCCCCTATATATGCACCGCCCGATTTAAGGTATTTTGCCGTTATTTGCTGCATTTCCTGACCGAATTAGCTGTAATTTTGCGCTTAGGGTTTCTAATGTTAAAGGAATTTTGCGACAAAAATTATTGGCATAGGTCCATGTTTTGCAATAGGTACCAACCTATTTTGGGTATTTTGAGGGTTTAAGCTACGTTTTCAGAAAAATTGAGTGCATGGGTACTTTACCAACAGAAAAGAAAACTAATAATTCCATATTGGCTCAGAATAGTTCATGGTGGAGGGTATTAAAAGTTCGATCCGGCCGAACTAAACGATGTTTTACATATTCCTATAAACAATCAGTATTCGAAATACATTTATTTCAGTTCCAAATGTTTTGAAAAGCAAAGTACATGCACGCTTTTCGCTTCATGAAAATACTTACATTTCCACTTAGAGATACCAGAGAATACAAAATAAGATCAAAGGCCTTAAAATATTTTTTCAAAAATTGTTTATTATTTTGTTTTGGGTTTTTTATTTATTTTATTATATTTTATTATTTTCTATAATCCTATTAATATGGCTAACGTTTTTTTTTTTTTTTTTTGTTTTGATTTGATTTAATTGTTTTATTTCGTAACGCTATAAATACACTTTATTTAATTCGTTTACATACATAACTATACAATAACACTATTTTAAATGGTATTTGTTTATATTCAGTTAGAAGTTGATTTTATTTTACACATTATTTCGATTTTTTTCTGCTGTTGACATACACAATAAGTTTTAATTATTTCTTATATTTTTTACAAATATGTTTAGCCATTAACAGGGTATTTCAATTAAGCTAAGAGAGAGTTATTGTAATTACTTTATTTATATTCGAATAAGAATAGGAATAATTGGAATAAGATTTTTCGTTTTTTTAATTATTTTTTTATTAATTTACAAATAGCTTTGTACATATTTTAGTTTAAAGATAGATAGACAAATAGTAATAAAAGAATGTAAATTCTAAAGCAAGGTAGCGTAATTTAATAATTAATCGGGGAAGAGGGTTGTAATGAAAAAGCACAAAAGGACCATACTCACACATGCAAAAATGCGTACATGAATAAATCAGTGTATAGCCCTACACAGGGCTTTGCAATTACCAAAATAAACACAAACATTCTCCAATATCCCGCCTGCGATGTTTGTGGAACAATTATTATTATTATATTAAACACAAACATTACATTTTATTTAATTTTAATTAATTTAGCAATCACGACCAAAGTGGATTTGTATTAAAAATTATATATAGCAAAGTCCCACACATCTAACCAATATGCTTAGATCGTTTAGTGGTTATTCGGTTCATTAGATTTGGAAGTGAGTCTCTCACTCCCTCGCTCAAGACGTCAATGCGGAGACAAGCCAAGGAAGATCGTTGGTGAATTACATAAACATTTTGTATAGCATTGTTGACGTAGGGGATGAGAGATACCAAGGAACGGTCCTGACCGGCTTTAACATGGCAAAGTCCAGAATTTATCTTGGTCCCTCTCTCAGCTCAAGTGGACATTGACCTACCCTTGGTGTCTCCTGGGGAGCTGCCTTTAACACCCGTTAAAGGTAGTGAGCTAACATGTACCGCGCGTTCACCCATAAGAACGTTAAAAAACTTGGGTTTGGGCGCCGGGTTAATAGCCCTCCGGTAGAAAATCAGCCTACTCTGAAAAAAAACGAAAGAAAAGAAAAACAAACCCCTCTAAAGTTGACGAACCCCGCAAACGTTTTAAGGACCATGATCTGCGAATCTGCAACTGGAATATTCGCACTCTTTATAGAGAAGGTGCAGTCTTCGCATTGGCAGACGTACTTGAAAAGTACAAGGCCGATATTACTGCCATACAGGAAATACAATAGATTGGGAAAGGCGTCACAACAACACCTAAAGGTGACGCACTGTATTATAGCTACCATGACACAAAGCATGAGTTTGGTTGCGGATTTGTAGTTGGTCGGAGGTTAAAACACCTGGTCTCCAGCTTCACCCCAGTGAATGAAAGACTTGCTGCATTCGAATAAAAGCTAAATTCTTCAACATCAGCTTTATTTGCGCTAATGCTCCCACTGAAGACAAGGACGAACAGACCAAAGATATATTTTACGAGGGCTTAGAAGAAACATATGACCGTTGCCCTGTCCATGCAATTAAAATCATTCTAGGCGATTTTAAAGCCAAAATTGGAAAGGAGAATGGATATCTTTGGCCCAACAGTCGGGAAATTCAGTCTCCACAGTGAAACATCTGACAATGGTATGAGGCTGATAGACTTTGCAGCTGCAAAAAACATGGTAGTTAGCAGTACCAGATTTAATCATCTCGATATTCATAAGGGCACCTGGCTGTCTCCAGATCAAAGAACAAGTAATCAAATTGATCATTTTGTGATAGATGGAAGACATTCATCGAGCGTGTTGGATGTACGCTCGTTTCGAGGTGCAAACATAGAGTCAGACCACTACCTTGTTGCAGCAAAAGTACGTACCAGATTAAACGTAGCAAACAAAGTGCGAACAGACACAACACGGAAGTTGGACATCGGTAAGCTGCAACCACAACAGATAGCCACAGCATATTCACCTCAACTAGCCCAATTGCTTAATGAGAGCACTCCTCGCCCCGATAACATATCAGGACAATGGCAAAACATGCAAACAGCCGCAAAATCAGTACTTGGATACCAGAGACCTTCACCAATGAATCCATGGTATGACCAGGAGTGTCGTGCTTCTAACGAAGAGGAAAATGCGGCATATAGGCCTACTGTACAATCCGTAGCAACGCGTAGCGCACGAGAGAGATATAGGGAGAAAAGGAGAGAGAAGAAACGTCTTTTCCGCGGGAAAAAGAGAGAAATGGAAAAGCGGGAGTGTGAACAAATCGAGATGTACAGGAGACACAATGAAATCCGAAAATTCTACCAAAGAGTGAAACATCAAACTGATGGCTTTGGAACTGGCACATCCTGCTGTAGAGACCAGCAAGGTAATCTGGTAACTGATACAGATAGTGTGCTAAGGATATGGAAAGAGCATTTTTCCAAACTGTTGGTATCCAATAGTAGCAAACTCGACAAATATACCACAGATCCAATCCCAGAAGATGGTATTGAATGTATACCACCTGGCCAAGATGAGGTAAAGACAGCAATAAACCGGCTGAAGAATAATAAGGCAGCAGGAGCTGATGGCCTACCAGCCGAGCTGTTTAAAATCGGAGGCGACACGCTGATAAGTTGTATGCATCAGCTAGTTAGCTCCATCTGGCAGGATGAACGCGTACCCGACGATTGGAACCTGAGCATCCTGTGTCCCGTCCATAAGAAAGGAGATAACCTTTATGCTCAAACTATAGGGGCATAAGTCTACTCCCTATGGCCTACAAGATAGTGTTAGGGGTATTGTGCGAACGACTAAAGCCCATGATCAACGAAATAATTGGATCATACCAATGCGGCTTTAGACCTGGCAAGTCCACAATTGACCACATATTTCCCCTGGGGCAAATCCTGGAGAAGACCCAAGAGACGCAGGTCGACACCTATCACCTTTTTGTCGATTATAAAGCAGCCTTCGACAGTCCGCTGCGCTTAAAGGTATTCCAAGCCATGTCTGAATTTGGTATTCCCGCAAAGCTCATCCGGCTTTGTAAAATGACTTTAACTGACTCGAGGTCCTCAGTTAAAATAGGAAAGAACCTCTCCGAAGAGTTTGGTACCAAAAGAGGTTTCAGACAAGGAGACAGCCTTTCGTGTGACCTCTTCAACATCCTGCTAGAAAAGGTTATACGAGAGGCAAACGTCAAAAGAAGTGGCACAATCTACACCAATAGTCACATGTTACTTGATTATGCTGATGACATAGACATCATGGGACGATCAGTAAAAGAAGTAACTGATACCTTAATGAAGGTCGAAGGAGAATCTGCTAAAGTGAGTCTGGCGGTAAACGGCAGGAAGACCAAGTTGATGGTGTCGACGCGCAATGAGTCCATTGAGATCGGACCAACTGTTGAAGTTGGTTCGTATAATTTTGAGGTAGTAAAAGACTTCGTATACCTCGGCACCACCGTAAACACAACAAACGACATCAGTTATGAAATAAAAAGAAGAATTGTATTGGCCAACAGATGCTACTATGGCTTAAGTAAGCATTTCAAAAACAAAGCCACAACTCGTCAAACAAAAATAACGCTTTACAAAACACTGATACTACCCGTGCTGATGTATGGTTCCGCAGCCTGGGTACTTGCGCAAGCAGATAAGGCAGTGCTTGGTGTGTTTGAGAGAAAAAATTCTTCAAAAGATCAACGGAACAATCTGCGTTGACGGTGAATATCGACGTCGTATGAACCACGACATCAATATAGTTGGACGTATCGAGATACAGCGATTGCGTTGGCTAGGCCATATAATGAGAAAGAGCGATGATGAACTCGCTAAAAAAGCGTATAAATACGGGCCTCATGGCGGTGCACACAGAATTGGCACAGATGGCGCAAACAAGTGGATCCAGAGATGACAAGGCGCGGTATTCCAAAAAGCGAAGCACGAAACAGAGAGAATTGGATATCTTTTCTTAGTTCGGTCTATGGAACAAATGTTCTGTAATGGGCCAGCTAAGTAAGTAAGAAAATTTCGGCATTTAGGGTTAGTGGTCGAAAAATTTTTGCTCCTTAAATTGGGGCAGGAAAGGAAACTCATTATTACATTTTAGTTAAAAATTATTTTTTGGTGGAGGGTATAAAAGATTCGGCCCGGCTGAACTTAACGACTTTTTATTTGTTTCAATTAAACTCCACTCAGGTCATATCATTAAATTAAAATTAATTAATTAAAAATGTGGTAAAAAATGGTCTCTGCCTTAAAAGGCAAAATAAAATTATCATTTATTTTTTATTGAATATTTTTTTTGCAATAATTTCACTTGATTCCTTTACACCTCTTCCCCCACCTTCAATCTCAAAGCAAAACCAGTAAGGAAAGGATCAAAGTCGGGCGGGGCCGACTATATGATACCCTACACCACTGTGAATATGTAAAATATAAATCGGAGCTATATCCAGATCTAAACCGATTTTGATATAATTTGGCACATTTATTTCCAGACCGAATTCAGTCACACATTCCAAATATCATTGAAATCCGACTTATATAGCGTGTTTGGAGCAGCAAATACGCGAAATCGGCCGAAAATATATATGGGTGTTATATCCAAATCTGAACCGATTTCGATATAATTTGGCACATTTATTTCTAGACTGAATTCAGTCACACATTCCAAATTTCATCGAAATCGGAAATATATAGCGTGTTTGGTACAGAAAATACGTGAAATCGGCCGAAAATATATATGGGAGCTATATCCAAATCTGAACCGATTTTGATATAATTTGGCACACTTATTTTTAGACCAAATTCAGTCACACATTCCAAATTTCATCGAAATCGGACATATATAGCGTGTGTGTTACAGAAAATACGTGAAATCGGCCGAAAATATATATGGGGGCTATACCAAAACTTGGAGCGATATAGCCCATCATCGAACTTGATCTTCCGACGGCTACAAAAATGGTATTCCCCCATTTTCAGCGAAATCGGTCAACAAATGCGACCTGTATGTTGCGAACGGACGGACGGACGGACGGACGGACATGCATAAATCGACTCAGAAAGTGATTCTATGTATATCCCTAGAAGGAACTATGGGTCTATCTCGCTTCCTTTTGTATGTTACATACAAATGCACTAACACATAATACCCCTTACCACATAGTGGTGTAGGGTATAAAAACCCGACAGCAGAGCAATGTTTTAAATAAATTATTACGAAAAATAAATATGCATCTCCTCCTTGATTAATCCTTTACACAAATTGAATACGCTGACCACCGCAGCATCATTCTTTGGTCAATTTCAGTCGCACCGCCAATCGTTTACATTTCCATATCAGTTGCGTTTCCAAAATACTAAAAGACATGGCGACCAGGACCAAGCCCAACAACAAATAGGCACAGCATGCAAACAATTGGATTTCGGGTCCTTGAAAGGTGCGCATTGGCACAAAGTCACCATAACCAATTGTTGTCAGGGTAACAAAACAAAAGTAGGCACCATCGATCAATGACCAATTTTCCCACAGAGCAAAGATAACCGTGCCCAGGCAAACATAGAATACCAAAATGACAAGAACCAATATCAATGGGACCTGAGGTAATTGTTGTTGTTGTTGGGAACTGCATGTGGAATCACCGCCACCATATGAAACCAAAGAATTGTTATCCCCCATATCGTCGTTGTTGGTGGAATGTAAAAGTTTATCAGTCTGTTGTTGTTGTAAATCTTTTAGTTTATACACATTTTGTTGACCCTCCATAAATTCATCCTCATCATCCTCTGAGGTATCCTGATGGTCACGATAACAAATTGCCGAATTTCGTCGTTTGGGTGTTACATGGAGATTACATTCTCCTTTATGGTTGATTATCATTGATTTGCGTTGTATCGTGGCAGCAGCGCCCGAAGAAGGCGGTTGTGTGGTGGTCCTTTGAAAACTGCTGGTGTGCCTTTGGAAGGTAGCCGCTGTGGCTTGTAGAAAACTACGTGTAGACGATTTATCTTCATGGGTGCTGGTTGCCGTGTTACAGGTTAGCAAGGGTACACGTGAGGGGGTTCCATGTGGGCAGTTACTGTAATGAAAGAAGATGAGAGAGGGATAAAGGATTATTTTTTATTTTCCGCAAATAACCAAAATGGAGCAATTTTTATTTATTTTATAAAAGGGCAAATTGCCTAATGTTTGTTTTTGTTGTTGTCTTTTGTTATTGTGTTAAAGAGCCTTGCATAGAATTTAAATTTGCTAATTCAATTAACATATGTGGCGGGAAGGTTTATTTATTGGTTGTTTCAACAAAGGATTAGGGTCAATTAGTAGGAAAAAGGATCGTTACAAATTTGATTTTTATTTGCGTTGTACTATTTTTTTAATTTTAGGTATTTCTTTGTTGCATTGAAATCCCTCTGATAAAAATAAACATAAATAAGTCAATGAAATAAGTTCCAATTTTTTTACCCTCTGCTATGAAGAAAATTTAAGGCTTTAGTAACAGTCAAATTGGGGAGATATACATTATTGTTTAGCGACAAACACCATAAAGATGTAGCCTCCCACTTTGCCAGATATCTTCTTAACAAAGAACTATAAGGACCTCAAAATACCAAGTTACACCCGGTTCCGTAGCAAGACTGGTTCCTCTTCTTCTTCTTATAGAAAACCGGGAGGTCTTCTTAAAGTAGACCAGGTGGTTTTCTTATAGAATACTAGTTGGTTTTCATATAGAAGACCAGAGCGCCTTCTTGTAGCAAACCAAGAGGGTTTCTTATAAAAGGCCAGGAAGTCTTATCATAGAAGACCAGGAGGTTTTATATAAAAGACTAGCAGTGCGATTCCCCAACACATTTTTAGAGTTACCGACAAAAAACTGTAAAATTAAAAGCAAAATTATGTATGAAAAGTTCAAAGGAAACTTGGCAGCACTCTTGCTTTCGATAGACATTTGCTGCGTTCTTTTTTGGTCGCTAACTTACCGTAAATTGCCCTTTATTACGACGTTATAATCGTTTTAATTTTAACAATTTTTGTCGGTAACTCAACCTATTCTCTTAGAATAGCACTTCTGGAAGTCTTTTTATAGAAGACCAGGAAGTTTTATATGTAAGACCAGGAAGTCTTCGTACGGAATACCATGAAGTCTTCTTATAGAAGACAAGAAAGATTTCATATAGAAGACCTGGAAATCTTCTTGTTGAAGAACAGGAGGTTTTCTTGTAGAAGACTAGAAGGTATTCTTATATGTCTTCTTATAGAAGACCAGTATGTATTTTTATGGAAGACAAGGAGATCTTTTCATAGAAAACCAAGAGGTCTTCTTATAGAAGTCTAGGAGGAATACTTATAGATAAGGCCTTCTTATGGAAGTCCACGAGTTTTGCTCATAGAAGACCGATAGGTCTATGTATAGAAAACCATTAGGTCTTCTTATAGAAGTCCAGGACATTTTTATGAAGAAGACCTGAAAGATTTTTCATAGAAGAACAGGAGGTTTTCTTATAGATGCCCAGGGGGCTTTCTTATAGAAGACCAGGAAGTATTTTTTATCGAAGACAAGGAGCTATTTTCATAGAAAAACATGAAGTCTTCTTATAGAAGACTAGGAGGTATACTTATAGAAGACAACGTGGCCTTCATATAGAAGTCGACGATATTTATAGTCGCACCGGTGACTTATAGAAGACTTCTTGTAGAACACCAAGGGGACTTCTTTCCTGACCAGAAAGTATCTTATAGAAAACCATGAGGTCTCTTGTAAAAGACCTGAAGGATTTCCTATAAAATATTGATAAGTCTGTGTATAGAAAACCCGTAGATCTTCATATAGTAGTCCAGGTGGTTTTCATAAGGAAAACCTGTAAGTCTTTTCAAAGAAAACAAGAAGGTATTCCTATAGGAGACCAGGAGGTCTCCTTATAGAAAACCAGGAGATCTTCTTATAGAATTTCTGAAGGTCTTATTATAGAAGACCCTTTCTGAAAGGAAGGGTGCTTCTATAGATCATTTTAGAAAGAAAAGTTGCTCCTGTAGACCCTTTCTGAAAGGAACGGTGCTTCGATGGACATTTTCTGAAAGAAAGGGTGATTCGATGGACCATTTCGGAAAGAAAAGGTGCTTTGGTAGACCCTATTTGAATCAAAGGGTGCTTCAATAGACCCTTCCTGAAAGAAATAGTGCTTCTATGGACCCTTTCGGAAATGAAGGGTGCTTCTATAGACCCTTTCGGCAATGAAGGATGTTTCTACAGACCCTTTCTGAAAGAAAAGTTGCTTCGATAGACCCTTTCTGAAAGAAAAGTTGCTTCGATAGATCCTTTCTGAAAGAAATGTTGCTTCTATGGACCCTTTCTCAAAAAAAGGGTGCTTCGATAGACCCTTTCTAAAAGAATGTGTGCTTCGATAGACCCTTTCTGAAACAAATGGTGTTTCGATAGACCCTTTCTTAAAAAGGGTGCTTCGATAAACCCCTGCTGAAAGGAAGGGTGCTTCGATAAACCCCTGCTGGAAGGAAGGGTGCTTCGATAAACCCCTGCTGAAAGGAAGGGTGCTTCGATGGAGTCTTTCTGATAGAATGGGTGCTTGGATGGACCATTTCTGAAAGACACTTTCTGATTCGATAGAACATTTCTGAAAGAAAGGGTGTTTTTATAGACGCTTTCTGAAAGAAAGGGTACTTCGATAGACCCTTTCTTAAAAAGAGTGCTTCGATAGACCCTTTCTTAAA
Organism: Musca autumnalis; assembly: GCF_047663935.1. NCBI lineage: Eukaryota > Metazoa > Arthropoda > Insecta > Diptera > Muscidae > Musca > Musca autumnalis. The sequence continues at coordinate 198,065,205 of NW_027412088.1, forward strand.
TTTGTGCTTCGATAGACCCTTTCTTAAAAAGGGGTGCTTCGATAAACCCCTGCTGAAGGGAAGGGTGCTTCGATAGACCCTTTCTGAAAGAAAAGGTGCTTCGATTGACCCTTTCTGAAAGAAATAGTGCTTCTATAGATCCTTTCGGAAATGAAGGGTGCTTCTATAGACCCTTTCGGAAATAAAGGGTGCTTCTACAGACCCTTTCGGAAATCAAGGGTGCTTCTATAGACCCTTTCTGAAAGAAAAGTTGCTTCGATAGACCCTTTCTGAAAGAAAAGTTGATTCGATAGACCCTTTCTGAATGAAATGTGGCTTCGATGGACCCTTTCTCAAAAAAAGGGGCTTCGATAGACCCCTTCTCAAAGAAAGGGTGCTTCGATAGACCCTTTCTAAAAGAATGTGTGCTTCGATAGACCCTTTCTGAAACAAAGGGTGTTTCGATAGACCCTTTCTGAAGGAAAAGTTGCTTCGATAGACCCTTTCTGAAAGAAAGGGTGCTTCGATAGACCCTTTCTTAAAAAGGGTGCTTCGATAGACCCTTTCTTAAAAAGGATGCTTCGATAAACCCCTGCTGAAAGGAAGGGTGCTTCGATAGACCCTCTCTGAAAGAAAGAGTGCTTCTATAGACCCTTTCGGAAATGAAGGGTGCTTCTACAGGCCCTTTCTGAAAGAAAAGTTGCTCCGATAGACACTTTCTGAAAGAAAAGTTGCTCCGATAGACACTTTCTGAAAGAAAAGTTGCTTTGATGGACCCATTCTAAAAAAAGGGGCTTCGATAGACCCTTTCTGAAAGAAAGGGTGCTTCGATGGACCATTTCTGGAAGAAATTGTGCTTCGGTATACCCTTTTTAAAAGAAAGGGTGCTTCGGAGTACCCTTTTTAAAAGAAATGGTGCTTCAATAGACCCTTTCTGAAAAAAGGTGCTTCGATAGAACCTTTCTAAAAGAAATCGTGCTTCGATAGACCTTTTCTGAAAGAAAGGGTGCTTTGATAGACCCTTTCTGAAAGAAAGGATGCTTCGATAGAACCTTTCTAAAAGAAAGAGTGCTTCGATAGAACCTTTCTAAAAGAAATGGTGCTTCGATAGACCTTTTCTGAAAAAAGGGTGCTTTGATAGACCCTTTCTAAAAGAAGGGGTGCTTTGATAGACCCTTTCTAAAAGAAGGGGTGCTTTGATAGACCCTTTCTAAAAGAAGGGGTGCTTTGATAGACCCTTTCTAAAAGAAGGGGTGCTTAGATAGACCCTTTCTGAAAGAAAGAATGTTTCGATAGACCCTTTCAGAAAGAAAGGGTGCTTCGATAGACCTCCATTCTGAAAGAAAGGATGCTGCGATAGACCCTTCTGAAAGAAAGGGTGCTTCGATAGACCTTTTCTGAAAGAATGGCTTCTTCTTTCATAAAGGGTGCTTCGATAGACACTTTCTGAAGGAAAGGGTGATCCGATGGACACTTTCTGAAAGGAATAGACCCTTTCTGTATGAAAGGGTGCTTCGATAGACACTTTCTGAAAGAAAAGTTGCTTCGATGGACCCATTCTAAAAAAGGGACTTCGATAGACCCTTTCTAAAAGAAAGGGTGCTTCGATGGATCATTTCTGGAAGAAATTGTGTTTCGGAGTACCCTTTTTAAAAGAAATGGTGCTTCGATAGACCCTTTCTGAAAAAAAGGTGCTTCGATAGAACCTTTCTAAAAGAAATGGTGCTTCGATAGACCTTTTCTGAACGAAAGGGTGCTTTGATAGACCCTTTATAAAAGAAAGGGTGCTTCGATAGAACCTTTCTAAAAAAAAGAGTGCTTCGATAGAACCTTTATAAAAGAAGGGGTGCTTTGATAGACCCTTTCTGAAAGAAAGAGTGTTTCGATAGACCCTTTCAGAAAGAAAGGGTGCTTCGATAGACCTCCATTCTGAAAGAAAGAGTGCATCGGTAGACCCTTTTCGGAAGAATCGGTGCTTTGATAGGCCCTTGTGAAAGAAAGGGTGCTTCGATAGACTCTTTCGAAAGGAAAGGGCGCTTCGATAGACCCTTTCGGAAGGAAAGGGCGCTTCGATAGACACTTTCTGAAATAAAGGGTGCTTTGATAGACCTTTCTGAAAGAAAGAGTGCTTCGATAGACCCTTTCTGAAACAGAGGGTTCTTCGATAGACCTTATCTGAAGGAAAGGGTGTTTCGATAGACCATTTCTGAAAGAAAGGGTGTTTCGATGGTCCCTTTCTCAAAGAAAGGGTGCTTCGTTAGACCCTTTATAACAGAAAGGGTGCTTCGATGGACCCTTTATAACAGAAAGGGTGCTTCGATGGACCCTTTCTAACAAAAAGGGTGCTTCGATAGACCATTTCTGAAAGAAGGGGTGCTTCGATGGACCCTTTCTAACAAAAAGGGTGCTTCGATAGACCCTTTCTGAAATAAAGGGTGCTTCGATAGACCCTTTCTGAAATAAAGGGTGCTTCGATAGACCCTTTCTGAAATAAAGGGTGCTTCGATAGACCCTTTCTGAAATAAAGGGTGCTTCGATAGACCCTTTCTGAAATAAAGGGTGCTTCGATAGACCCTTTCTGAAATAAAGGGTGCTTCGATAGACCCTTTCTGAAATAAAGGGTGCTTCGATAGACCCTTTCTGAAATAAAGGGTGCTTCGATAGACCCTTTCTGAAATAAAGGGTGCTTCGATAGACCCTTTCTGAAATAAAGGGTGCTTCGATAGACCCTTTATAACAGAAGGGGTGCTTCGATGGACCCTTTCTAACAGAACGGGTGCTTCGAAAGACCCTTTATAACAGAAAGGGTGCTTCGATGGACACTTTCTTATAGAAAGGGTGCTTCGATGGACACTTTCTTATAGAAAGGGTGCTTCGATAGACCCTTTCTGAAAGAAATCGAAAATTTCTGAAAGAAGGGTGCTTCGATAGACCCTTTCTGAAAGAAAGATTGCTTCGATAGAGCCTTGCTGAATGAAATGGTGCTTCGATAGACCCTTTCTGAAAAAATAGCTTCTTCTTCTTCCTAAAGAAAGTGTGCTTCGATAGACCCTTTCTGAAAGAAAGGGTGCTTCGATAGAGCCTTGTGATTGAAAGGGTGCTTTGATAGACCCTTCTGAATGAAAGGGTGCTTTGATAGACCCTTTCTAACAGAAAAAGTGCTTCGATAAACCCTTTCTGAAAGAAATGGTGCTTCGGTAGACCCTTTCTAACAGAAAGAGTGCTTCGATAAACCCGTTCTGAAAGAAAGGGTGCTTCGGTAGACCCTTTCTGAAAGAAATGGTGCTTCGGTAGATCCTTTCTGAAAGAGTTCCCTTATTGAGATCTTCCATAGGCAGAAGACTACATTATTAAGGTATTCTGTAGACAGAGTTTTTCTGTCTACATTTTTAGGGAAACATAAAAGTTTTTTATAGGAAAACTCCTTGATTTTACAGTATGTCTTAAATTCTTCTACGATTTTTTTAAGAATGCCAGCTATTTTTCTCAATGAACTTCATGGCGAAGCACCTTTCCTTCATTACTTGTACGCCAACACCTCGTTGCAAAAGTGTTTTGCACCTAACAGTACCAATTGCTTCCACACAACATACATTGCTTGTGTTTACCTCACGTTTTGTTAAATTCAAGCCTCCATCAATTATTCTCCGTTTTTAATTGCTTTCCGTACAATCCTTAATTGCAGGATTCTAAATCTCAATTGTTTTCGTCTAAGCTTCTCGCCAAATAGGCATTAATTAATTAAGTGTTTAAGGTAATTGTTATAAGCTCCGTTAAACAACTCCTTTTCGCCCTACACCCTCCCAACTTCATTCTTGCTCACTTTCAACTCAATCTAATTCGAGAAAAAAAGAAAACCTTATGTTTTTCATGCTCAAATGCCTCGAACATGTGTTCTCTTGGTGAAAAAAGATTTATGATAATCAAGTGATACTTTATGGTCTTATGTTGACGGGCAAAGAAACGAGAAAAACAGCAGCTAAATTACATTACTATAACGGGGAATGAATGCTTTGCTGTAATGGCAAGCAACATTGTGAGCAACCTTTTAGCATTACGCTGCTCCTTCCTCCCCTACCATTTATTAATGCAGCTGTTTAATGGCATAACTTACAAGCTACTTTACAGCAATTGATTGTGATAGGTGGCAGTAGGGTAGACACAACTTTCCACACCACTGGCATGATGCTGTGTCCCTAATAAAGTATGTGTTGTGCATCAGCGTTCTTTCATTGGCCTTTTTCCATTTTATTTCCCAACATTTGACTGGCTCTCCACTCTCTCCTCCGTGGTGTCCATGTTTTGTGTTCGGGTATTGTTGGAAAGTGTTGGTAATTAATTGTAACTTGAGCTTGAATCGGGTCAATTAATTGTCTTCTCACTCTCGCTCGCCATTTTTATATTACATTGCTCTGCTCTCTTGTTGTCGTAAATATAATTTCATACTTTCATTTATTCATTCTATTGCTTTATTTTGTGTTTTTGTTGTTGATGATGATTTTTATGTTGCCACCGATACCCATCTTCCTTCGCTTGTTTGTGTACGCCTGACTGGCTTTGTGTTATAAAGCATTTGCCATTTAATCGGTTAGATTGCTGCTGCAGCGTGAGTGTTCTCACAGCACATAGCAATATAAAGGGATATGGAATGGCAAATTGTGGAGCGTCAAATGAGAACCGAATGTTTTCAAGAGACGTTTTGATATCTCTTTATCTGTTGGGACTTGTGAAAATATGCCTTATTTTTTCACAGCTCTTCTAAAGGAAGAAAAGAGGTATTCTAGAAAAGATCTTCTATTTACAGTTAAGAGGTCTTCTAAACGAAGACCCGAGGCCTATATGAAGACTAGACGCCGATATGAAGAGAAAGGCCTTCTATACGAAGACTAGGCGTCTTCTTAACGAAGACCAGGGGTATTCTTTACAAAGACCAGGGGTATTGTTTACGAAGACAAGGAACTTCTTATAGAAGACCTATACGAAGATCACATGTCCTCTAATTGAAGACACGAGATCATCTATACGACCACAGGTCTTCTATGGGAAGGTCTGTCATAGGTCTTATATAGAATGACCAAGACAAACTGTTTTCTATAGGAAAACCAAAGAGGTCTTCTATACGAAGACCACAGGTCTTCTATACGAAGACCACAGGTCTTCTATAAGTCTTATATAGGAAGAACAAGAGTCTTCTATAGGAAGACCAAGCGTCTTTTATGGGAAGACCAAGGGCTTACTATAGGAAGACCACGGGTCTTATATAGGAAGATCACGGGTCTTATATAGGAAGATCAAGGATCTTCTATTGGAAGACAAAAAATCTTCAATAGGAAAACCAAGAGTCTTCTAAAAGAAGACCAAGGGAAGATCAAGGGCATTCTATAGGAAGACAAAGGGTATTTTATAGGAAGGCCAGAGGTCTTCTCTACGAAGACCAGAGGTCTTCTATACGAAGACAAGAGGTCTTCTATACGAAGACCAGAGGTCTTCTATACGAAGACCCGAGGTCTTCTATAGGAAGACCAAGGGTTTACTTTAGGAAGACCAAGGGTCTTATTTAGGAACACCAAGGGTCTTCTAGAGGAAAGCCAAGGATCTTCTGTATGAAGGCCAAGGGTCTTCTATAGGAATGCCAAGGGTCTTCTATAGGAAGACCAAGGGTCTCCTATAGGATGACCAAGAGTCTTCTTTTATAGGAAGACCAAGGGTCTACAATAGGACAACCAAGGGTCTTATATAGGATAATCAAGGATCTTCTATTGGAAGACAAAAGGTCTTCAATAAGAAAACCAAGGGTCTTCTATAAGAAGACCAAGGGAAGATCAAGGGTCTTCTATAGGAAGACCAAGGGTATTTTATAGGAAGACCAAGGGTCTTCTATAGGAAGAACAGAGGTCTTCTATACGAAGACCAGAGGTCTTCTATACGAAGACCAGGGGTCTTCTATACGAAGACCAGGCGTCTTCTATACGAAGACCAGAGGTCTTCTATACGAAGACCAGAAGACCAGTGGTCTTCTATAGGAAGACTAAGGGTTTTCTTTAGGAAGACCAAGGGTCTTATATAGGAACACCAAGGGTCTTCTAGAGGAAGGCCAAGGATCTTCTGTAGGAAAGCCAAGGGCCTTTTATAGGATGACCAAGGGTCTTCTATAGTAAGACCAAGGGTCTTCTATAGGAAGACAAAGGTTCTTCTGTAGGAAGACCAAGGATCTTCTGTAGGAAGCTCAATGGTCTCCTATAGGAAGACCAAGGGTCTTCTATAGGAATACCAAGGGTCTTATATAGGAAGACCAAAGGTCTTCTATAGGAAAACCCATGGTTTTCTATTTGAAGACCAAGGGAAGATCAAGGGTCTTCTATAGGAAGACCAAGGGTATTTTATAGAAAGGCCAAGGGTCTTCTATAGGAAGACCAGAGGTCTTCTATACGAAGACTAAAGGTCTTTTATACGAAGACTAGAGGCCTTCTATACGAAGTCCAGAGGTTTTCTATAGAAAGACCAAGTTCTTATATAGGAAGACCAAGGGTCTTATATAGGAAGACCAAGGGTCTGCTAAAGGAAGACCAAGGGTCTGCTAAAGGAAGACCAAGGGTTTTCTATACAAAGACAAGGGTTTTCTATAGAAAGACCAAGGGTCTTATATAAGAATAACAAGGGTCTACTATAGGACTACTATAGGACGAACAATTGTCTTATATAGGATGATCAAGGATCTTCTATTGGAAGGCAAAGGGTCTTCAATAGGAAAACCAAGGGTCTTCTATTTGAAGACCAAGGGAAGATTGAGGGTCTTCTATAGGAAGACCAAGGGTATTTTATAGGAAGACCAAAGGTCTTCTATACGACGACTAAAGGTCTTCTATACGAAGACTAGAGGCCTTCTATACGAAGACCAGAGGTCTTCTTTTCGAATACCAAAGGTCTTCTATACGAAGACTAGAAGTCTTCTTAGCGCAGACCAGAGGTCTTCTTAAAAGTAAAGGGAGTGCAGAGATCATCTTAACGAAGACCAGAGGTCTACTAAAAGAAGACCAGATGTCTGCTAAAGAAATACGATAGGTCATATATATGAAGACAAGGTGCTATCAATGCAAAAACCAGATGTCTTATATACGAGGACCGAAGGCAATATATTCGAAGGCCAGAGGTCAACTATGCGGAGGCCAGAAGCCTTCTGTACGAACACCAGCATTTCTACACTAATACCGTACGAAGAGCACAGCTCTTTTTTATGAAGAGCAGATCTCTTTTATACGAAGAGCTGAGGTCTTCTGAACTTAGAGGTGAGGTCTTCTATGCGAAGAGCTAAGTTCTTCTGTACAAAGACCAGTAGTCTTCCGGACGAAGACAAGTGGTATTCTGTAGGAAGATCAGAGATCTTCTATGCAAAGATCAGAGGTCTTTTATACGAAGCCTTAAGTTTTCTATACTTAGACCGATGTTTTTTATAGGAAGACCTGAGGTTTTCTATATGAAGACCATACCATACAAGAATACCTCTGGTCTTCTATAAGAAAACCTCTGGTCTTCTTCAAGAATACGTCTTCTACAAGTAGACCTCTGGTCCTTTATAAGAAAACCTCCGGCTTTCTATGAGAAGACCGCTAGCCTTCTATAACAAAATATCTAACCATCTATAGGAAGATCTGTGGCCTTCTATAAGAAGTCCCTTGGCCTGTTATAAAAAGACCTCTGGCCTTCAATATAATACCTCTGGTCTTCCTGTAGAAGACCTTTGGTCTTCGTGTAAAAGTGTTCGTATAGAAGACCTCTGCTCATCGCATCGAAGACCTCTGGTCTTCGTGTGGAAGACCTCTGGTGTTCTATAAAAATACCTCTGATACTTTATAAGTCAACCTCTGGTCATGTAGAAGACAACCTCCGTTCATCTATAAGAAGACCTCCGGCTTTGTAAGAGAAAATCTCCCATTCTATAGGAAGTCCTCTGATGATCTAGAAAAAGACCTTTGGAGTTCTAAAGGAAAGCTTATAGCCTTCTATAAGAACACCTCCGCTCTTCTATAGGAAGACCTCCGCGCTTCTATAAGAAGATCACTGGCCTTATATATGATTACCTCTGGCCTTCCATAAGAAGACATCTAGCGTTCTATAAAAAGACATCTGGACTTCTATAAGAAGATAACTGGCCTTCTGTAAGAAGACATCTGGCCCCCTTTACAAATACATCAGGCCTTCTATAAGATAAACTCTGGCTGCTGTAAAAAGACCTCGGGTCTATTATAAGATTACCTCTGGCCTTCTTTAAGATGAGCTCTGGACTTCTCTAAGGAGTCCTTCGGACTTTTATACAAAAAAAACATATGGATTTCTTTAAAAAGACCTGTGGCCTTCTATAAGATGAGATCTGGCCCTCTCCTCCTGAGGTCATAATATTGAAAAGCAGAGGCCTTCTTGTAGACGGCCAGAGGTTTTCTTAAGTTTGCTATAAGAAGATCCAGGGACTTCTATAAGAAGATGTCTGGGGTTCTAAGCCCTTCTACAAGAAGATTTCTGGCTTTCTATAAGAAGATCCCTCGCCTTCTCTAAGAACACCTCTGGCCCCCTATAAGATATGGTCCTTCTATAAGATACGCTCTGGCTGCTGTAGAAAGACCTCGGGTCTAGTAAAAGATTACCTCTGGCCTCCTATAAGATGAGCTCTGGACTTCTCTTCTTCCTCGGGCCTTCTATAAGATTACATATGGCTGATGTAAAAACACCTCGGGCCAACTATAGGATTATCTCTAACCTTCTATAAAATGAGCTCTGGCTTCCTATAAGAAGACAAGACCTCTCTCCATCTATAGTAAGAACTCTTACCTTTTGCAAAAAAACTGTTGGCCTTTTTAGAAGACCTTTTTAAGTCTTGCACTTTCTTCCTCAAACAGATTTTCCACAATTTTGCAAATGGTCCAGTGTTGTTGCATTAGCATTATTACAAATAACCGCAGTTGCCATATAACATGAATACAGTTAACCGAATGAAAGAAGAAAAAAAATGCTGGCAACAGAAAACAAATTACGAACCAGACATTAAAATGAAAATAAAAATCACACTCTGAAATATATTGAAAGGTCATAAAAAGCGGAGAGGGAGAACTGATGCTGGTCGGCGACGACGAGGTAATCGCCACTTTAGTTCTTTATTTGATTTTAATATTTATTTCAACGTAATATTCTGTGGTGCATATAAAAAGAGGGCGTGAAAAACCAGATGCTACAATCATATAAAATTAATTACAATATAATCAAGAATTTATTGAATTAATATTCGAACAGCAAGGGTGGTTGTAGGGTAGAGGACATTGAACTTCCCTGTAGAAGTAGAAGGTTGATCAATAAAAAAAAAGAAAATGAAAGTAATTTTCATTACGTTAATGAAGAATTACACAATTGGGGTTTGGTCAGTTTTGTAAGTCTTAAAGGAATAATTGGGGGTTTTAAATGAAAACGGAACAACATACGCCATCATATCTGTGTGATAAAAGATGCTAATTGTTGCAGATACTTCTAAAGAATTTAGCACTGTCTTATTTGTAGTTAGGTTTTCTTAGATTTGAGGATTATTTTGGTTCAACAAAGAACGAGGTGTTTTCACATAAGCACCTTTTAAATAGACCGAAGTAGGGGTTGACCTTTCAATATTAAAAATCGATGAAAAGTGTTACTCAATTCAATGTCCAAATCAATATTTCGGAACCACCTCTTGTCTTTGAAAGGATGTAAAACAAAGTGTATGTTTACATATGGTCACATATGTATGTATTATATTGACCTCAGCAAACGTCACTCTCACTCTAAGCACAAAGGTCACCTATGCGTATTAGTGACATCACTAATACGCAGCAATTTCCTCTATTTAACAAAATATCTACCTTCCATCATAAATTCGTCATTCAATGTCTACCTCACGATTCCTATGGACCATTTTATTATTTACCTGCTTAAAATTCCAACAACTCCGATATTTGTGGTAATTTTCCGTTCGATTAAGTCTCCTTTTTTGCTACTTCAACAAAAAACCCGAAGAGGAAATGTTGAAGCCCATTAGACCTTTTAACTTAACAATGACAAGACAATAAATCAGGCGTGTCCAACATGACAAACATGGCAACATTGAACTACAATACACTCTCACCTTCTCTCTAACACTAACTACAACTATACCTCTCTACCCTATCACATACCTCTCCACTAATTTTTATCCTTATTCTATTTACTTTACATTCCCAATACTCTTTGGCTTCAGGACAAAGGAACAGCAATAGAATATGAGAGTTGAAGCAAAAAAAGTCCCCAACAACTTTGTGGCATTTAAGCTATAAATATTGAACACCTTTCGGACAACAACAACCATGTTAACAAACGAAATAAAAAAGAGAAAAAAAATTCTCCTGGAAAACAGATGACCATCAACAAAAGGTTGTCGTATAAATATCACACCTTAGGTTACAAAATAATTGTAGGTAGTTGTTTTGTTATTGGTCGAATGCCTGCCTGGCTGCCTGCCTGATTACAAGGACATGGTGTTTGCTATCAAATATATTCGGTTCGTTGCCAGCAACCAGAGATTGACCCAACATAACCAATGGGTCGTATAACATTAAACCGACAGAAGTTTCAATTTGTTGACTAAATGAACTTTGCATTGACAGGGACTTTGTTTTGTGTGGTAACAAAGGAAAAAATATAAGACAAAAAGGATAATCTACGTCATTAGATTAGAGTGGGATGGATCGCAATTGAAGGCAAGATCGGGAGTTCCAAAATCTATTCTAGAACAGAGAAAATGATCTTTACAAACGTCCCTATGAATAGAATGGAAGACCTGGTGTAGATTAGAAGAACCAGTGGTCCTCTATTTTAGATACTAATTTATGTTTTAGAACAAAGAACCTGAGGCCTTCTATTGAATAGAATACCCCGAGATCATCCATAAAATATGAGATCCTCCGTTGCTCTATAGTATATATGGCCCTGAGGTACTGTACATAATAAAATACCCTGAGGTATTGTATAGAATAGAAGACCCTCAGGTCTTCTATAGATTAGGAAACTATAAGTCTTCAATAGAATATATGACCCTGAGGTCTTCTATGTGGAATAGAAGACCTTGTGGTCTTCAATAGAACAGAAATTCTGTGGTCATCAGGTTGAGATTTTCATATAGAAAATCAAAAATCGTCTTGTAGAAGGCCAGAATCTTCTTACATAAGGCCAGAAGTCTCCATATAGACTGCCACGGTGTACTTATAGAAGGTCAGAGGTCTACTTATAAAAAACCAGAGGTCTACTTATAGAAGATCAAAGATCTTCTTTTAGAATGCCAGAAGTCTCGCTATATAAGGCTAGAGGTCTACATATAGAAGGCCAGAAATGTCCTTATAGAAGGTCAAGAGACTTCTTATAGAAAGGCAAAGGTCTACTTAAAGAAGGCCAGAGCATTACTTACAGAAGGGCGAGGTGTTCTTATAGAAGGCCAGTAGTCTCCTGATAGAAGGTCACGGGTAGACTAATAGAAGCCAGAGGTTTTCTCATGGAACACCAGAAGTGTTCGTATAGAAGACCAGAGGTCTTCTTATAGAAGACCAGAGGTTTTCTTATGGAACACCAGAGGTCTTGTTATAGAAGACCAGAGGTCTTCTTATGGAACATCAGAGGTCTTCTTATTGAACACCAGAACTCTTCTTATTGAACACCAGAACTCTTCTTATGGAAGGCCAGAGGTCTTATTATAGAAGACCAGAGGACTTCTTATAGAAGACCAGGGGTCTTACTATAGAAGACCAGAAGTCTCCTTATAGAAGACCACAGGTCGACTTATAGAAGGTCAGAGTTCTTCTAATAGATGACCAGAAGTCTCCGTTTAGAAAGCCAACAAGCTTCTTATGGAAGACCAGAGGTCTTCTTATAGAACACCAGATGTCTTCTTATGGAACACAAGAAGTCTTCTTATGGAACACAAGAAGTCTTCTTATGGAACACAAGAAGTCTTCTTATGGAACACAAGAAGTCTTCTTATGGAAGACCAGAGGTCTTCTTATAGAAGACCAGAGGACTTCTTGTAGTAGACCAGAGGTCTTCTTATAGAAGACCAGAGGTCTTCTTATGGAACACCAGAAGTCTTCTTATGGAAGACCAGAGGTCTTCTTATAGAGGACCAGAGGTCTTCTTATAGAAGACCAGAGGTCTTCTTATAGAATACCAGAGGTCTTCTTATGGAGCGCCAGAAGTCTTCTTATGGAAGATCAGAGGTCTTATTATAGAAGACCGGAGGACTTCTTATAGAAGACCAGAGGTCTTCTTATAGAAGACCAGAGGACTTCTTATAGAAGACCAGAGGACTTCTTATAGAACACCAGAGGACTTCTTATAGAAGACCAGGGGTCTTACTATAGAAGACAAGAGGTCTTATTACAGAAGACCAGAGGTCTTCTTATAGAGGACCAGAGGTCTTCTTATAGAAGACCAGAGGAATTCTTATAGAAGACCAGAGATCTTCTTATAGAAGACCAGAGGCCTTCTTAAAGAAGACCAGAGGTCTTTTTATAGAAAACCAGGGGTCTCCTTATAGAAGACCAGGGGTCTTCTTATAGAGGACCAGGGGTCTTCTTATAGAAGACCAGTGGTCTTCTTATAGAAGACCAGAGGTCTTCTTATAGAAGAGCAGCGTCTTCTATATAGTAAGACCAGAGGTCTTCTATAGAAGACCAGAGGTCTTATTATAGAAGACCGGAAGACTTCTTATAGAAGACCAGGGGTCTTATTATAGAAGACCAGAGGTCTTCTTATAGAAGGACAGAGGTCTCCTTATAGAAGGCCAGATTTCTTATTATGTTTTTAAAATACCTCAGGGTTTCTGGTCTATAGTAGACCACGGAGCCTTATGTTCTATAGAAGTCTACCAGGTTATTTTTGTTTTTTGTTTTAGAAAACCACCGGTTCTTTTATTCTTTGGAAGATCACCGGATCTTCCATTCTATTTTGTGTAAGACTTCAGAATAGAAATCCCTGTCTTTTTCTTTAGAATAGAAGACAATGTGGTCTTCTATTGAAAGAACCTGTATACAAGAATTTTGTGGTCTTCTATTGTATGGAAGAACCTGAGGTCTTCCATAGAATATGCGAGCCGGTGTTTTTTTATAAAGAAAATCCGGAGTTCTTTTGTATAAGGCTCGTTGGTCACTTATAGAATAGAAGACCCGTTGTTTTTCTGTAGAATTCATTCTTTTAATTTCCATCCTACCCTCCTTCGTAATAGTGCCTTCTTTGTGTTCGTTCGCCTCTGATACAAGTGGTCACTTAAAGCAATTTATTTTTAAAAGTTCGATTTTGTTCTCTCTCGTTTTATTGTTCTTTGGTTCATCGATTACTTACCCCAGACGTTGTTGTTCCAACTCTTCTTCATCTTCCATGATGTCGACAACCGTTGCCATAGCTGACGTCCCAACACCTCCTCCTCCACCTGCCATACATTGAGCGTTGGCCATATCTCCTGTTGTCGTCGCCGTTGTTGTTGTTGTTGCTATTGGTGTTTGAGTGGAATGATGGGATGACATGTTTGTTAATGGTGTTAGTGACGTTGTTGAATCACAAGCCGCCACCGCCATAGTTCCAGCGTTGCTGTTGTTTAATGTTGATGATGTTGCTCCTACGGTTACCGAACAAATGGCCGGTGTATTGCTGTACAAATTGTTAATGTTTTGTTGTTGATGATGGGTAGTGTATTGTTGTTGTTGCTGCTGCTGTTGTTGATGTGGGTGTTCATTTGACAAGGTGACAGACTGTGATGTCGTTGGTGTTGCTGTTCCAGCCATTGTAACAGATGGTGGTGCTGTTGCCATTACCGATTGCTGATGCTGTTGTTGCGGCTGTTCACCTCCACTTGTGAATGACGACGCCATAGTAGAAGCCTGTGACTGTGATAAATCATTCCTGCAGGATATATCATTTTCATGCAGCAATGTATTGATCTCTGCCGGTAATGGAGGTTTTGTTAAGAATTTCGCACGTCGAATACCTTAAGAAATGAGGAGAAAAGAAAGAAAAGACAAACCAAAGAAATTTAATAATTTATCAATTCTCCATCAAAAGGAAAAAGTTTTATTAATAAAAATTTTTAACCGCATGCAAAAAATATGTTCGAAACTTCTCCTTAATTTCAATATACGTTTTTTAATAAATCTGCAATAATCAATCATTGGTTTTATGTTACGCTTGTCGTTGCCAGCGTTTATTGAACTTGCAATCACTGTTGGTGTCACTGCTTTTTTTGCCTATTTGAACTATGCCACAGCCATGGTTGGTGATGTAGTAACAATGAAAAAAGTTTCCCAAGCAGCCATCACTTGAAGCTTTTTCAATCAGTTTTATTGCAACACATTTTTCTGGCTTTTGCAAATACTTTTTTTGCCTTTAATGGGTGGGGGTATCGGGCATGTCACGGCTTGTCATCATTATCATAATCAATAAAGTAAATATATTATGAAAATGTGTAAAAAATGGGGGATGTTAGAGGGGGCGGCGGCATTTTTGTAAATTGGCTTGTAGGAAAAATTTGCAAATTTTAATACTGAGAAAACTTTGTACAGCAATTTTGGCTAAATATTTTTGTTTTAATTTCTCTTGAATCTTCAGAATTATAGGTTTCCATTGAAGCATTGATGTAGTTGAGCTGGCTTGACTGAAGACATGTCAGTTCCAATATAAGCAACAATAGCAGCTAACAGAAATACCACACAATCTTCGGTAAACATTTCAAAATAACCTTCAAATGGTCCTTAGTCTGCATTTAATTAGACTTTGCTGACGGAGGTAACCGGTCAAGGAGAATACCGATCAAAATATTCTTGAATTTTATCTAAGTTTTGAAGAAACATTGCCAAGTGCTAGGTTTGGATAAAAGCGATCACCCCCTTAAAGTGTTAACGTGCGCTTTTGTCAGCCAGCCAGACAGACAAATAGACGGACGGACATTGCTAAATTAACTTGAAAAGGATACTGTCTTAAATTCCCAGCAAAATTTATTTGAAGTTGTTCCTTGTGAAGTAGTGATGGAATAGCTTTTTTTGAAGCAGTCCACGCAGAGTCATGAAAAATGCAGTCCGTTCTTCACATTTTGACAATGTCCGATTTGAATCCATTTCATAAATTTTTCACATTTTAGAAATTTCAAAATTTTGCAAAAAAAAAACTTAAAAAGACAAAGAACTTAATTTTTTTCTTGTTAATTATAATAACAGCAATATGTTTGCATCCATAAAAAGTAATTTGTATACAAAAAATAATAAAAGTGATTTCGAACTACATCTTTGTTTGTAGCCAAAGAAGTAGTTGAATCATATGTTGTTGTGATTTATTCACTACAAAGAAGTAATGCAAAATGTGTGCTTAAGAAGTAAATTAGACAGTATCCTCACTGCACCATGCCCTTGTAAAAATCATGACTTCTTTCACGTAAAAAGATGTAGTCCGGAATCACTTGCACTCATGATTTAACTACTTCTTTGGCTACAAACATTCTGCTGGGTTATATAGAATCTTAATCTACTATTTTGATAAGACTTATTTGGAGGCTAAGTCTGTCACACTTTCTGGCTTTCTATAAAAGTACCAACTTACATTATTGTGTTCCGCTGGAAGACTTTTCCATGGTATTCCATAACAAACATTTGTTAACCTTTTATATTAAGAGGACTATCTCTTCCTTTCGATGAGAAGACCACCCCATATTTATACCCTCAGCATCTATGCCAACGAGGGTATATAAAATTTCATACGGGCAAAATGTGCCTCATCGAAATAGTGGTTTTAGACCAAAAGTATGTTTGCACGAAATATGTTTCAGACAATTTGAAGTTGATTTAGCCATGTCCGTCCATCTGTCTGTCTGCCAGGCTGGCTGGATCGCACGATAACTCTCGAACGGATCAACCGATACGGTTCAAAATTTGGCTTTCGTAATATTTTGTCCAAACTTAGTTTAAGTTCGAAGATGGGTTATATCGCTCCACTCCTTCCGGTACCTCCTCCACTAAAGTTCGAAAATGTTCGGAAAATTGGTGTGCACGATAACTCTTGATTTGGCCTATACTTTGCACATCGTGAGATTTCTACCAGACTTAGATGAGGTTCCAATATGGACTCAATCGGTCCACTTCTTCGGGTACCTCCCATACAAAAGTTCGGAAAAGTTCAGTTTAGGACCTGCTCTCGAATCACTATAATTTTTGTTGTAGCAACTTGTATTCACCGCCCCCCATACGAAGGTACAAGTTTCATCTGGAGCAAATCCATATTTCCTGAGCCTGAAAAGTGCAAAAAACCTATGACACCATGTTTAGTGCTTGGAGCACAAGATAACTCCTGAACGGATCTGCAGACTCGGTTCAAAATTTTGCATTCGTAATATTTTGTCCTAACTTTGTATAAGTTCGAAGATAAGCCATATCGGTCCACACCTTCAGGTACCTACCTCCCGCACAAAAGTTCAAAACTGTTCGGAAAAATTTGAAGACCAACTTCTGGTTTTCCATATTATGTCGAACTCATGGACAATATCGTGGACAATCATTTGAACTTTTCGGAAAGTTTGACAGTTTTTAGCCCCTACGTACTCAGGACAGTTTGTGATACGACCTTGCGCTGTGTTGTTTACAGTGACTTGAAAAAACACTTTGTCAAAAAAAATGAATTTACTTGTGAAGATTTTCGTCCGATAATTTTTGTACAACTTTAGACGTGAATAATCATGGCAACAGACATCGATCAAATTAAATCTTTATATGTCGATAAAGGTCCAGTGCACTATGAAAAACTGGTTTAATGAATTTAATCGTGGCCGACACTCGACAAAAAACGAAGGTCGTGAGGGCCGCCAAGATCGGTCGTTATGCCAGAAAAAAATTTAGCCCTGCTTAACAGATAATCCAAGATGGCCGTGTTATATACCGTGAGATAGTGGCATCGTTGGGCATTTATTCCGCTAACTAAAATTTTATAATGCATGAATATTTGGCCTCGATCACGGTGCTTCAAGCGACGATTTTAAGATCGTCACATACGATGAATACTGGATCTATGCTTAGGGTCCCGAAGCAAAACAGGAATCGACATTTTAGCTCTTTGAAAGCGAGCCGAATCCAACGAAAGTTGTTCAGGTAAGAAGCACTTCAAAGCAAATAGTCGCCTGTTTCTTTGGCAAAACTGACCGTGTGGCGACTATACGGCTTGAGTCATGTAGGACGGTTAATTCTGAGTGGTACACTACAATTGTTTGCCTGAAGTTTCCTGAGAAATTCGAAAGACGAACAAGAGAAGGCGAATCATTGTGCACCATGACAATGCTAGCTCTCACACATCAATTCAAACCAGCGCACAGTGGTCCCACTTGTATGGAAAGGAGTGCCAAATAGTTCTAATATTGTCATAACGAGGCAAAAAGATAGAAAAAAATTTTAGTGGATGTTGGTCCACATTTATGTATAGCCCCCATATAAAGGTACTGCCCAATTTTTGGTATTTTGACGAATTTAGAAATACTTTCCAACCGATTTAGATGAAATTTAGCATTTTGAGTTCTGAAAAAATACATCCATGCAAAAAATGTTCAATATAGATCCACATTTAGGTATAGCCCCCATATAAATGTACCGCTCCATTTTCGGTATTTTACGATTTTAGCCAAATTTTCCAACCGATTTAGTTGTAATTTTGCATTTTGAGTTCGAAGTGAACAAAATACATCCTTGAAAAAAATTTTTCAAAGTTGGATGACTGAAGAGATACATCAACTGATGGATGAGCGTAGAAAATACAAAAATAGTAACTACGAGATGTATTGTGAAATCAACAGGGAAATTCAAAGGGAAGTGCGTATAGCCAAAAATAACCACCTGAACAGTCAATGCCAAGAAATTGAACTACTGATGACACTGCACGACGACTTCCAGTTACACAAAAAATGAAAGAAGCAGCCGGCATTTACAGAAATACCAATTCATCAGTCCTTTACAACAATAATAATGAACCCGTTTTTGAAACTGCTGAGAAGAAAGATATCTGGAAAGACATACAAAACTTATTCAGAGACTCTACCAGATCGGATTATGACAACCGGATATCACAGCAAATGACAGGCGAGGCAATCACGAACAATGAAGGTGAAGATGCATTAAAATCCCTCCGAGAACGAAAAGCCACGGGTCCTGACAAAATACCTGCCGAAATACTAAAAATGATAAATGGTGATAATGTTGACCTGCTAACAAAACTATTTAACTACATATATGACACCGGGCAATACCCCCAGGATTGGCTGAAGTCCACATTTATAACCATCCCAAAAAAATCTCACCCGAAAAGATGCAACGATTACCGACTTATCAGCCTAATGAGCCATGCCCTAAAAATCTTCCTTAAAATTATACATAAACGGATATATGAAAAATGCGAAAAGGAAATGGGTGAAACACAATTTGGATTCAAAGAAGCAAAAGGAACGCGTGAAGCACTATTCTGCGTTCAAGTGTTGGTTCAAAAATGTAGAGAAGTCAATAAGGATATATTTATGTGCTTTATAGACTACGAGAAAGCATTTGACACCGTACAGCATGACAAGCTCATGGATATTCTGGCGTCAATTGGAATAAGCGAGAAAGAAATTAGATGCATTAAAAGTCTGTATTGGCATCAAAGTGCACATGTTAATATCGATGGAGAAATTACGGAAGAAATATCTATATCCAAAGGAGTAAGACAGGGCTGTACACTGTCCCCACTATTGTTTAATATTTATTCCGAAAAAATATTCAAGGAATCAATTAACAACGTCCAAGAAGGAGTCCTAATAAATAATGAATACGTAAACAATATCAGATACGCTGACGATACTACCCTAATAGCAGACAGCTTATCGGGTCTACAAAACCTTGTCACAAGACTAACTGCGTGTAGTGAAACATATGGCTTAAGATTAAACACCAATAAAACAAAATATATGATAATAAGCAAGAAAAATAATTTTGAAAACTTGAATATAACAATTCATAACACTCCACTCGAGAGAGTGTCGAGCTTCAAATATCTCGGGTTTTCAATAAATGATCAGTGGGATAACTCCAAAGAAATTAAATGCCGGATAGAAATGGCAAGAGACGCCTTTCACAAATACAAAAGAGTATTAACAAGCCATGATATTAACATTGCAACAAAGACAAGGTTCATAAAGGCCTACATATGG
Source organism: Musca autumnalis (assembly GCF_047663935.1). Taxonomy (NCBI): domain Eukaryota; kingdom Metazoa; phylum Arthropoda; class Insecta; order Diptera; family Muscidae; genus Musca; species Musca autumnalis. Next base: position 198,084,427 of record NW_027412088.1, read on the forward strand.
CCAGTTTTGTTATATTCTGTGGAAGTATGGACTTTAAAAGCAATAGATGTCAAGCGCTTAGAAGCCTTCGAAATGTGGATATATCGAAGAATTCTTAAAATACCGTGGATAGCTCACGTATCAAATGACGAAGTTCTACGAAGATTGAATAAAACAAGAGAACTCTTCGATCACATAAAAAGGAGAAAAATTTCATATCTCGGACACATAATGCGAAACCAAAAATACCGCATCCTGCAAAGAATTCTACAAGCCAAAATAGAAGGTAAACGCAGCAGAGGAAGACGAGAGATGTCCTGGCTTCAAAATATTCAACAATGGACAGAATTTCGAAATGCAGAAAATTATAATAATAATAATAATAAGTGTCGCAAGAAACAGAGATTTATATTCATATTTTATCAATAATATATAAAGAAAATTATACATGAAATGTAATATGGTCGCTAACATTCGAATATCGAATATGCAATAAAGAAGAAGAAGAAGAATATAGGTCTACGTTTAGGTATAGCCCCCATATAAGCGTACCTCCCGATTTTCGGAATTTTGAAGATTTTACGGGTGTGGTATAAGGCGAATAACTTACCGGGGGACAGATTGGGGCAGCTGGATTTTTTTAATAGTAAACTGGAGACTTTCCCCTGTATTTTAAAATAAATATGGAGTCTCCCAAATACTCCCAACTTTATTAAAACTCAACATAAATTTATAGTACGGATATTAAAAATACTTGAAAAAGTCATTTATGATTATGTTTTTTGGTGAAAGCATTGTCAATGTCATCAACTATAAGTTTCATTCCGGAAATTGTACATTTACCTCTTTAATTTTTTATATTTTCACCCATAATCTGCGATTACTTTGCTGATGTAGTTTACGTTTTTAAATTTTGGAGACAACTTAAGAAAACAATAAAATATGTTTGCTGGTAAACATTCGCGTTTTCATTGTTATGCCAGATAGTTATCGTGTAGCCCTGGTATAAGGAGAAAGACATGTCGATTTATTTATGAATACCATCTTCTAAAGGAAGATAATCTCGTGGTACCAGTTTACTATAAGAGTAGGGTATGTCGGTCTTCGATTAACAGACCAACGCTTGATATTAAAAGGGAATGATATTGATAATTCCCTTAGTATATCAGAAATCACGTTGTGGTCTAGTATAATAACATCATCTTAGTGTCTTCCTTAAAAACACATTCTTTAAGAAAGGAAGGAAGAATACGTTGTGGTCTTCTTATGTTTTTCTATACGAACTTCTATAAGATGATCAACTGATATTCTTTTAGAGGAAGGGCAGCATGTGGTCTTCCACGAAAATAGCCACTTGCGAACTTTTGCATAAGACTAACTCTTGGACTTATTTCGGAAGACTATGATTTCCATGAAAGGACCACTTTCTGATCTTCTTAAAGAACGCACGTCATTGTTTTCTATGAGAAAACCAATATAAGAGTCTCGTGGTCTTCTATAAGAAGACTCATGATTTTCTATCAGAAAATCAACATATAATTTTCTACTCTAATCCCATAGTTCCCTATATGAAGACCCGCTCATGGTAATTTTTTACCAGACCTCACGTCGGTATAGCTTAAGCCTTATGGCCACAAAGGGTTAATAAATTTTTTCACGACCAGAAATGTTGCTCATTGGTATAACATTTCAAACAATTTGGATTCCATTTACCCATGTCTGACTGGTCAACACTAAAACTCTTGATGGGATTTAGTCCAAACTTTGTAGGTCCTAATATTTGTTCCAAGCTTATATCAAGTTGGATTACGTCGGCCCAATCTTCGGTTACCTCACCAACAAACCTACAAAAGTTTTAAATTTTTTGATGAAGTGCATTTTAAGAGTTTTCGTAAATTTTTTGATGTTCTGATTGCAATGATATAAATATTCTAGTGGGTAGGAAAAAACTCTAAAAAAAAACTTTAGAGTTGCCTCCATGTATAGAATACCCTTTTAGAGCAGTTTCAATAAATAAAACACTTCTTTGGAGCGGTTTCTGTAGATAGCAAACCCCTTTAGAAGGGCTTCTATAAATAGAAGACCACTTAAGATGGACGTCTAAAAATAAAATAACCCTTTAGAGGGACTTTTATAGAAAGTAAGCCCTTTTAGAAGAGCTGCAATAAATATAAGATCTCTTTAGATGGACTTATATGGATGGATGGAAGACCCCTTTGGAGCGATTTCCATTAATAAAAGACCATTTTAGCTGGAGTTTTGTTCAAAAAAGAATCCTTTAGTTGGACTTCTATAGAAAGAAACCCCTTTCAGAGCTATTTTAACGAACAGAAGAACAATTTAGAGGGGCTTCTATAAATAGAAGAACGCTTAAAATGGACGTCTATAAATAAAAGAACACTTTAGATCGATTTATAGGGAAAGAAGACCCTTTTAGAGGAGCTTAAATAAATACAAGACTTCTATGGATAGAATACACTTTTGGAGCGGTCTTCATCATAGAGATACTTCTATAAGACTATTTTAGATGGACTTCTACAAAAACCCTTGAAGGAACTTCTATAAAGAGAAGATCTCTTTAGACGGTCTTCTGTAGATAGAGAGCACCTCTTTGTAGGGACTTGTATAGCTGGAAGACCTTTTGGGAGCAGTTTCTGCAGATAGAAGACCCCTTTAGAGGGACTCCTGTAAATAGAAAAACACTTTCGATGTACTTCTATAAATAAAAGAACCCTGTAGAGCAACTTCTATAAAACGACGTCCCCTTTATATTAACTTCAATAAATAGACGACCTCTTTAAAGAACTTCTATAGGTAGAAGACATCAGTTAAGAGGGGCTTCTATGAATAGAAGACCACTTTAATATGGACTTCTATAACTAAAAAAGCCCTTTAGATGTACTTCCATAGAAATAAGGTCCTGCTAGATGGGATTCAATAGCTAGGCGACCTTTTTAGAGGGGTTTCCATTTTTGAAGACGCCTATCGTGAGGCTTTTGTAAATAGAATTTGATAGATAATATGTGTAACATATCTAGCTTTTGTGGGTGCCATCGTGGTGCAATGGTCGTGAGTTCTATTCCCCTGCCAGGCAACATAAAATGTTCAACGTTGACAAGAAACCCCTCAGTAATGTTGGCGACATTTCCTGACTATTTTAGCCATGTAAAAACTTCTCTTAAAGTGGTGTCATAAGACACGCCGTTTGGACGCGGCGATAAACAGTTGGCCCCATATCATTGAGCTAATATGAATCGGAGTGCACTCATTGCTATGAGAGTAGTCTCCCTTGACCAGTATGGGATGTTTGTGGAACAATTATTATTATATAGCTATAAAGTCCTTTAAGAGTAGTTTCTATAGTTAAATGACCCCCTAAGAGGAGTTTCTATACTTAGATGGCCCCTTTAGTGGGAGTTTCTGTAGACATGTGTTCTATAGATAGGAGACCCCTTTAGGAGGGCTTCTAAGGATGGAAGATTTATTTAGAAGTGCTTCTATAAATAGAAACCCACTTTAGGGGGCCTTCTTTAAATAGAATACCCTTTAAGTAGAGCTTCTTTAGTTATATGACCCCTTCTGAGCGGTCTGTATAGAAAGAAGAAGGGGTTTTTATAGATGGAATATCCCTGTGATGCATTTTCTATAGATAGATCGAGCTCTAGGTCCATTAGCGAAAACATACTTTGCGGACAGCAATGACACCAACTCTGATCTGCAAATGCAGAAAGGACTAGGACCTGTAACTCTGGTGAGAGGTTTTTCTTTGATAGGCTAATAAATAATCCATGAACTTCATGACCAATCAATACCAACCAACCCTATAAATCTCTTGGACTTGATTGTATAATTCCGGCGATGCTTTAAAACACCCGTCTTGTTTTAATCACCATCCCAAGGAAATTACACAGAGGATGTTTTGCCACCGTCGACAGTTTGATGTCTTGTTTTAATCACCATCCCAAGGAAATTACACAGAGGATGTTTTGCCACCGTCGACAGTTTGATGTTGCCTGGCCTGAGAATCCAACACTGGCATTCACCGTGCAAGGCAGGTGAGCGTACCATTCCACCAGGTTAGAAATTAAAACCCTGCATGCATATTTTGACCTAATTGGCAATTCGTCGGTGTCATGCTTAAGTGTTCCATACGCCATTTTTGACTTTTTGAGATACAGGTGGTTTCTAGGGTTTTCCGGTATGCTCTTTCTGAATTTCTAGTCGGCTTTCTCCTATCTGCTCTAGTTTCCGAGATATCCACGCCTCGACGGAAAAGCATAAACTTTTTTCAGTTATGAAATTAATATTGTAAAAACTTACAAGTTTAAAAACACATTTCAAAAAACAGAATTTTAATTTTCGATCTAGAAGTATTTAATTTATTGAGGCAAATATGGAAAATTTTTTTGTCACTTTGTTCCATGTGATTTACAATATTTCACATTTGTGTCATAAGTGCGGATAAGGAACAAATCGACAAAAATTCTTTCTTTAAGAAAATCTCTATACCTTTTATATTCCAAAGTCCTTGTCATTTCAAGGAAAGTAGGTGTAGGTGGCGTTTTTTTATTTGTGTCCTCTTTCAACATGTTCTTCAGTGCTGCTGATTAATCTGTATACTCGTATGAAGTATTAAATTTGAAATAAGTTTGATAAATGGATCCGCTAAAGAACAGTTGAAGTTATTACTGCTATTTTTGTTTGTTCTAAAACTCCAATATTCTCTCTCCAGTATCCTTATCTCTCTTTAACCACTTTTTACTTGCTCTACATTTTCGTCTTGTTCCCTATGTAGCAATTTTATGGTATTGCTATAATCATAATCTTTAGCAGCCTTATCAGCGTTAATTTGAAACATTTAATGACACTTTGGTATTGAAAAACCTTCACTTCACACTTAACGTTACCACCAACACGGTAACTGTGCTAGGTAAACCACTTAATGCCAGCACGTGAAACGCCAATTACTTGAAGTGCTGCAGCAACTGCTGCTTAATGGCATTTAAAGCATTCAACTGTTTCCTTTCTAATTTCCTTGAAGGCATTTGCCATGGAAGACAAAGTTCAAACAGTTGTAGTGGAAGCGGGTACATTGGAAGTGGATGGATGAATGAATGGCAGGGTGTGTGTCTGTCAAAAGCCCGAGTATGCGGTTAAAAACTTGTACAGTAAGTGTAAATTAAATTCAATGATTGATTATCTTGTTTTATGAGACAGGGAGTTGATGGAAGTTGATTTTCCTTGTTCTTGCATTCATTGATATGTAGGTCGGCAAGGATGTGAAATGTAATGGGTAATGTTTTCAAATTTAAACTTTAAATATTACTTATTTAGAATATGGAATTCTTACAAACAATGCCTTAAAAAGTAAAACAACAACATATATTTTAAAAATTTTAAAATAAAATAAAAAATTGATGCCTATTTTGAATAAGATTATTAAATAAAAATTATAATTAATATTTCTTATTGAATGTTTTTTTTTCATAAAATATGTTCATTAGTTAAAGCTGTTTTAAATATTATCTATTATGAAAATCATAATCATTACTGCATTGATTGGTTTTCACATTTTTGTTCAATGATTGCCACTTAAAAATAATTGCGGTTTACGCTTGCTGTTGTGCACGCATTGCACTTACGATTGTATGTATGTGTGTATTACAATTTATTAATTTTTATTTTGAAATAATTCAGTGGTAGAGAGCCATCAAAGCCATCATTGCTCCATGACTGTCATCATTAAACGTAATGAAAGCCGCACCAATGCCATTAACGTTACCTTTATGATAATCGGCTTACATATCATGGCAATGGCATTGGCATTGCTTTTGAGTTATGTGTAAGTAAGCATGCATACATATATATACAAATGTATATGAAAGAGAAATCTTGAAAATGGTACATGGATGGAAGTTATGTTTATTTATAGGAATGAAGTTAAATATGAAAAAAAAAACAAGTAAAAATATATCAGAGGTTTTTGTCGACATCGGTAAACCCCCATCCTATGGACCCCTTCTGACAGAGAGGATGCTTATAAGACTTTTCTGAAAGAAAGTGTGTTTCAATAGACTCCTTCGGAAAAAAGGGTGCTACTAAATACCCCTTCTGAACGAAAGGGGGTTTCTATAGATCCTTTCTGAAGAAAAGGGTGATCCTATAGACCATTTTTGGAAGAAAGGGTGCTTCTATAGACCCTTTCTGAAAGACGGTTTCTAAAATAAAAAGTGTCTATAGACCCTTTCTGAAAGAAAGGGGGCTTCTATAGACCTTTCCTGAAAGAAATATGCTTCTATAGACCCTTGCTGAATGAAAGGGGTTTTCGATAGGTTCTATCTGAAAGAAAACGTGCTTCTATAGATCCTTTCTGAAAGGAAAGTTGCTTCGACAGGCCCTTTCTGAAAGATAGGGTGCTTCTATAGCCCCTTTCTAAAAAAAGGGTGCTTCAATAGACCCTCTCTGAAAGAAAGGGTGCTTCTGCAGACCCTTTCTGAACTAAAGGGTGTTTCTATAGACCCTCTTCGAAAGAAAGGGTGCTTCTATAGACCCTTTCTGAAAGACGGTTTCTAAAATAAAAAGTGTCTATAGACCCTTTCTGAAAGAAAGGGGGCTTCTATAGACCTTTCCTGAAAGAAATATGCTTCTATAGACCCTTGCTGAATGAAAGGGGTTTTCGATAGGTTCTATCTGAAAGAAAACGTGCTTCTATAGATCCTTTCTGAAAGGAAAGTTGCTTCGACAGGCCCTTTCTGAAAGATAGGGTGCTTCTATAGCCCCTTTCTAAAAAAGGGTGCTTCAATAGACCCTCTCTGAAAGAAAGGGTGCTTCAATAGACCCTCTCTGAAAGAAAGGGTGCTTATATTGACCTTCTCTTAAATAAAGGTTGCTTCTATAGACCCTTGCTGAAAGAAAGGGTTTTTTTCGATAGGTCCTTTCTGAAAGATAATTTGCTTATATAGATCCTTTCTGATAGAAAGGGTGCTTCTATAGGCCCTTTCTGAAAGAAAGGATGCTTCTAGAGACCCTTCCTGAAAGAAAGGATGCTTCTATAGATCCTCCCTGAAAGAAAGGGGGCTTCTATAGACCCTTCCTGAAAGAAAGGATGCTTCTATAGACCCTTGCTGAAAGAAAGGGTTTTTTTCGATAGGTCCTTTCTGAAAGATAAGGTGCTTCTATAGATCCTTTCTGATAGAAAGGGTGCTTCTATAGGCCCTTTCTGAAAGAAAGGATGCTCCTATAGCCCCTTTCTAAAAAAAGGGTGCTTCAATAGACCCTCTCTAAAAAAAGGATACTTCTGTAGACCCTTCCTGAAAGAAAGGATGTTTCTATAGACCCTTTCAGAAAGAAAAGATGTTTCTATAACCCTTTCTGAAAGAAAGAATGCTTCTAGGGACCCTTCCTGAAAGAAAAGGTGCTTCTATAGACCCTCTCTGAAAGAAAGGGTGCTTTTATTGACCTTCTCTGAAATAATGGTTGCTTCTATAGGATCTTGCTGAAAAAAGGTTTTTTCGATATGTCCTTTCTGAAAGAAAAGGTGCTTATATAGAAAGAAAGGATGCTTCTGTAGACTCTTCCTGAAAGAAAGGGTGCTTCTATAGACCCTTTCTGAAAGAAAGGTTGCTTCTGCAGACCCTTTCTGAAAGAAAGGTTGCTTCTGCAGACCCTTTCTGAAAGAAGGGGTTCTTCTATAGACCCGTTATGAAAGAAAGGGTGCTTCTGTAGACCCGTTATGAAAGAAAGGGTGCTTCTGTAGACCCTTTCTGAAAGAAAGGGTGCTTCTGTAGACCCTTTCTAAAGGGTTCTTCTGTAGACCCTTTCTAAAGGGTTCTTCTGTAGACCCTTTTTGAATGAACGGGTGCTCCTATAGACTCTTTCTAAAATAAAAGATGGCTCTATTTAACCGTTCTGAAAGAAAGGGTGCTACTATAGACCCTCTCTGAAAAAGGGTGCTTTTATAGACATTCTCTGAAATAAAGGTTGCTTCAATAGACCCTCGCTGAAAGAAAGTGTTTTTCGATAGGTCTTTTCTGAAAGTAAGGGTGCTTCTATAGACCTTTTCTTAAAGAAAGGTTGCGTCTATAGACCCTTTATGATTAAAGGCTGCTTCTATAGACCCTCTCTGAAAGAAAGGGTGCTTCTACAGACCCTTTCTGAAAGAAAGGGTGCTTCTATAGACCCTTTCTAAAAGAAAGGGCGCTTCTACAGACACTTTCTGAAACAAAGGGCGCTTCTACAGACCCTTTCTATAGAGAGGGTGATCTATAGACCTTTTCTGAAAGAAAGGGTGCTTCTACAGACACTTTCTGAAAGAAAGGGCGCTTCTACAGACACTTTCTGAAAGAAAGGGCGCTTCTACAGACCCTTTCTATAGAGAGGGTGCTCTATAGACCCTTTCTAAAGAGAGGGTGCTCTATAGACCCTTTCTAAAGAGAGGGTGCATCTATAGATCCTTTTTTAAAGGGTGATTCTATAGACCCTTTCTAAAGAGAGGGTGCTCTATAGACCCTTTCTAAAGAGAGGGTGCTCTATAGACCCTTTCTAAAGAGAGGGTGCTTCTATATACCCTTTTTGAAAGGGTGCTTCTATATACCCTTTTTGAAAGGGTGCTTCTATAGACCCTTTTTGAAAGGGTGCTTCTATAGACCCTTTTTGAAAGGGTGCTTCTATAGACCCTTTCTAAAGAGATGGTGCTCTATAGACCCTTTCTAAAGAGAGGGTGCTTCTATAGACCCTTTCTAAAGAGGGAGTGCTTCTATAGGCCCTTTCTAAAGAGAGGGTGCTGCTATAGACCCTTTCTAAAGAGAGGGTGCTTCTATAGACCCTTTCTAAAGAGAGAGTGCTTCTATAGGCCCTTTCTAAAGAGAGGGTGCTCTACAAACCCTTTCTAAAGGGAGGGTGCTTCTATAGACCCTTTTTGAAAGGGTGCTTCTATAGACCCTTTCTAAAGAGAGGGTGCTGTATAGACCCTTTCTGAAGGAAAGGGTGCTTCTATAGACCCTTTCTAAAGAGAGAGTGCTTCTATAGGCCCTTTCTAAAGAGAGGGTGCTGCTATAGACCCTTTCTAAAGAGAGGGTGCTTCTATAGACCCTTTCTAAAGAGAGAGTGCTTCTATAGGCCCTTTCTGAAGAGAGGGTGCTCTACAAACCCTTTCTAAAGGGAGGGTGCTTCTATAGACCCTTTTTGAAAGGGTGCTTCTATAGACCCTTTCTAAAGAGAGGGTGCTATATAGACCCTTTCTGAAGGAGAGGGTGCTTCTATAGACCCTTTCTAAAGAGAGAGTGCTTCTATAGGCCCTTTCTAAAGAGAGGGTGCTTCTATAGACCCTTTCTAAAGAGAGGGTGCTCTATAGACCCTTTCTACAGAGAGGGTGCTTCTATAGACCCTTTCTAAAGAGAGCGTGCTTCTATAGACCCTTTCTAAAGAGAGCGTGCTTCTATAGACCCTTTCTAAAGAGAGCGTGCTTCTATATACCCTTTCTAAAGAGAGGGTGCTTCTATAGACCCTTTCTAAAAAGAGGGTCCTTCTATAGACCCTTTCTAAAGAGAGCGTGCTTCTATAGACCCTTTCTAAAGAGAGCGTGCTTCTTTAGACCCTTTCTAAAGAGAGCGTGCTTCTTTAGACCCTTTCTAAAGAAAGCGTGCTTCTATTGACCCTGTCTAAAGAGAGCGTGCTTCTATAGACCCTTTCTAAAAAGAGGGTGCTTCTATAGACCCTTTCTAAAAAGTGCGTGCTTCTATGGACCCTTTCTAAAGAGAGGGTGCTTCTATAGACCCTTTCTAAAGAGAGCGTGCTTCTATAGACCCTTCCTGAAAGGGTACTTCTGTAGATCCTTTTTGAATGGGTGCTTCTATAGACACTTTCAGAAAGGGTGCTTCTATAGACCCTTTTTGAATGGGTGCTTTTACAGACCCTTCCTGAAAGAAAGGGTGCTCCTATAGATTCTCTCCTAAAGAAAGGTTGCTTCTATAGACCCTCTCTGAAAGAAAGGGTGATGCTATAGACCCTCTCTGAAAGAAAGGGTACTTCTTTTAGAAAGGGTGCTTCTATACACTTTTTCTAAAACAAAGGGTGCCTCTATAGACCCTTTCTAAAAGAAAGGGTGCTTCTATAGACCCTCCCTGAAAGAAAGGGTGCTTTTATAGACCCTCTCTGAAATAAAGGTTGCTTCTATAGACCCTTGCTGAAAGAAAGGGGTTTTCGATAGGTCCTTTCTGAAGGAAAGGTAGCTTTAAGAGACCCTTTCTGAAAGAAAAGGTGCTTCTATAGACCCTTTCTGAAAGAAAGGATGCTCCTGTAGATCCTTTATGAAAGAAAGGATGCTTCTGTAGACCCTTCCTGAACGAAAGGGTGCTTTAAGAGACCCTTTCTGAAAGAAAGGGTGCTTCTATAGACTCTCTCCGAAAGAAAGGGTGTCTCTATAGACCCTCTCTGAAAGAAAGGGCGCTTCTATAGAATCTTTATGAAAGAAAGGGTGCTTCTATAGACCCTTCTTGAATGAAAGAGTGCTTCTATAGACCCTTCTTGAATGAAAGGGTGCTTCTATTGACCCTTTCTGATAGAAAGGATGCTTCGATAGACCCTTTCTGAAATAAATATTGCTTCTGTAGACCCTTTCTAAAAGAAATGTTGCTTCTGTAGACCGTTTCCGAAAGATATGTTGCTTCTGTAGACCCTTTCTGAAAGCAAGTGTCATTCTCTAGAAAGGGCGCTTCTATAGGTCCTTGGTTAAAGGTTACTTATATAGATTGCCCAACTCTATGTATACCAGACTTCAATGTTGTTGAAAATCTCCAACTGCAATCAAAACTTTTGCTCACCAAAAAAGTTCGCAACATTCTACTTCTTGTTCTATAATTGCCGTGATGGGAACGTTCGATGAAGTCGTGCAACAAAATTATCACCATTTAAGAGAAAACTAACTGTATTTGTCACTTTTTGCCCGCAAATTTTGTTACATTGACTCAGAAGGAATAAAACAAAAAAAAAACTCAACATCACTTGGTAGACGATGTAAACGACAACATATCAGAAAAACAAATGGAAACATCTGAACATTTTAACTTTTCCCAATGCCAGCAATCCATCGCTCGGCAACGTCATTGCTGCTGTTGCTGATGTTGTTGTTGCTTTAAGCATCAAATGTAATTAAAACAAACGTTAAAAGTTTACCCAAAAAAGGGAAAAGGAAGGAGAAAAAAAACAAAAAAAAAAAACTAAAAATAACGTTTCATTTCGTTTCGATGCCAAAGGGCGTGAAATAAACAACCGCAGGTTGCCAATAGCAGGACCATGGAGGAATACCACACAGCAAAACAACAGCAGCGGCAAATTATGTGACAAAACATGGGGAAATAAAAAAACAAGCGGGATATTCCAACTTAATTCCAGCCGGAGCTCTTTAAATGGCATTAACATCCTACGTTGTTGCATTTTTCCTCAGCATGCATCGATGCCCAACCGCACCAATAGTTTCATTTTCACTACTAAAACGTGGCAGTGGAAAAACAAAAAAGAAAACTATGGGAAAACTAAATTAAAAATCAACTCGGAAACTTTTATACAAACCGACCAACCAACCAACCGACACGTACGTCCATAGTTTGGCTGATGAGCGCTATGAGCCAAATGTGGGTGTTGCGTTGTTTGTTGATTACAACGGGACCCTAGCATTTCAACCAAGCCTAAGTCCATCCAAGCGAAAACGGAGTGGTTAAGAAGTGTTTAACGAGTTTACAAACGGGCTGTGCGATGACGTGACCATGTTATGGCTGGTTAAATGTGTCGAGAATGCTAATCAGAAATTCAAGTTTAAGAGAGAGAGAGAGAGAAACTCAACAGAAGAGAAGCCATGTATGAACTGCAATTTTTTGTTTTGCTTTAATGCGTGAAATTTAAAGCCATAATAAAAAGTTCTTCCTTCATTAGAGGAGGTAATTAAATTTGACATGTGGTAAATTATGTTGGAAGTTAATTGATATTGTTGCTTACATTTTTTGTTCACTTAGTTTGTCAGAACCTAAAGGAAAATAAGTTTATTATTAAGTTATGCCTTCAAGCCGTGCTGAGTTCAAGAGAATTGTACTCATCACGTTTTCTAGCAGGCCATCTCTGGTCGTAAGACACAACTTATTCAAAAATATTTCATAGCTGAAATATTCAGGAAATGTCTCCTAAATTACGCTGAGGGGCAATTTAGCCCCCGCGCCTGTGAACCATAATCGGACATTCAGTGTGCAAGGTATGTATATTATTGCACCAACAAATAACTACAACCTACGCTAAATTTATGGCCTTATACTACTGAAAATGCTGAAGTTTTGCACGGGAAGATTATAAAAGAGAGTACTTTATGAGTACCTTGAACTGATATATAACACCGGCTATGCAAATAAAATAATATTTCCTTAGTCTTATATGGTATCGGATATAGGGTTATAAACCGTAAATCAATTGTGGGAGTTTTGTCCGTATTTGATGTAGGGCGTAACGCCCAAAATTTTTAGAGACTTCTATCCGGTGCTATGATGTTCGGTATTTTTGGTTATGTCTATGAACACATTTGGGTTCATTGACGGACATAAGTCCCAAACCATTTTGGAGTTATACCCGAACATATTTTTATACCTTACGCACATGACACAGCTCTCTGAGACAAGCTGAGACTTGTGAAGAATGTCCTCAAGTCCCTAGTCGGCAGCACTAGGGGCGGAGACAAAGACACCTTGTTGACCACATATATCACTCGATTGGTCTGTCTGTGTTACGCTAACTGACGTACGTCAGTGTGGTCCGCAAAAATATGTAAGTGCAACCCGTTGGAACAATATTCAAACCCATCAGAACTCCGCCCTAATAACAGCAACACGTTGCCTTCTCATGTCATCAGTAGACCATCTGCATGAGGAGACGAAGATTCTTCCAGTAGGAAAACACAGTGGCTTTCTCTCGTTGCAGTACATGCGTCGGAGTTAACGTGAGAGCCATCCTTTCACATTATGATAGATATAACTCCTCAACCTAGGCATGTCAGAAGGAATCTTCATGATCTATAGAAAGATAGGGGGGTCTAACGATATAAGAGAGAACCTCTAGATTAGCAACCCCATCAACCAAGTTTGGATGCCATAAACAACTATCGTGTGAATGCGGTCCTCGGGGTACATCCCCATCTATCGCAGCCGAAAATCGTCAGCTGCCTCTACCAACCAGAGTATTTTTGGCTCAACTATATTCAGCCATCTAAATTCCTATAGGGATTGATGACTCCTGGCAAAATAACAAAGGTTAAAAAAAGGTTACCATGTGGTACAGGTCCGCACAACACACTGCACTTTTCAACTGCCCTGCCAAATCTAGTCATCTAACTACAGTACATTATGGCCTCGACATAGAGCCAGAGTCGGATTAAGCAGGAAAAGGAAGATCAATCATATCATATGCTGTTATAACAACTATAAATTACCACGAATTGAGTGACCTATTTTTGCCAAAAAATTCAACATCAAATTTCAAATTTCTTCCAAACGTACATCAAGTTATAACAAGGTCTACATCGGACAGGTATCAAAATTATCGCTAAGGTGCTATTAAGTGCTATTCGAAGATCATTTTGAAATTGTTACCAAATGAACTCCTTGTGGTCATGTTCAAAACAATATAACGGTTTATCGTGAGTAAGTCAATGGTTCCTCGCATAATGGTCCAAAAGTTCTAAAGAAGTCCTTCGGTGGCCAACTAAAATATGCTAAATATAGAGAGGAGTGACTGGCATTGGTCCAAGCTTTGCACATTGCAAAACTGTTTCTCATACATAAATTAAGTTCGTAGGTGAACTATATCAGACAACTACTTTCGGTACCTTTCTTAAAAAAGTGTGATATTTTCATTTAATAGAAGTTTAAGGACTGTTCACAAATCGTTCTGAAATTTTCATAGAAGGAGTCCTTGTGATTCTGATTACAACGATAACATGTTATCGGTTGCCAATTCTATGCTTTCTAAAATAATGACCCTCAAGTGGAAGAAAGTCCTACGGTGACCAACTAAAAAGACTGGCTTCACGATAACTGTTGAAATGTATCCTAAAATTTGAAGCGCTTTAATCCATACAAGACTTCTTGAAGGTTTTCTGCCTTGCAAGGTATTTTGTCTGTAGAAGATCTTTAGAAAATTGTATGTCTATGCAAGACCTTTAAGAGGTCTCCTGTCATTAGAAGTCCTTTGGAAGGTCTTCTGTCAATAGAACGCCTTTAGAAGGTAGTTTCTCTTTAGATAGCCTTCTGTCTATAGAAGACCATTAGAAGAACTTCCGTTCATAGAGGACTTTTAAAAGTCTTCTGTCATTAGAAGACCTTAGATTTTTTATGCGTATAGAATACCTTTAGAAGGTGTACTGTCTTCTGCCCATAAAAGACCATTTGAAGGTCTTCAGTCTATAAGAGACCTTTAGAAGATCTTCTGTCTATAGAAGACCTTAAAAAGGTCTTCTATCTATAGAAGATCTTTAGAAGGTCTTCTGTCTATAGAATACCTTTAGAAGGTATTGTGTTATAGAAGACCTTTTGAAGGACTTCTGTCATTAACAGTAGTTTAGAAGGTATTTTGCGTATATAACCTTCAATTTTTTCGGTCTATAGGATATCTTTAAAAGGTCTTTTATCTATAGAAGACCTTCTGTCTATAGAAGACCTTCAGGAGGTAATCTGTCTATAGAAGAGCTTCAGAAGGTCTTCTTTCTATAGAAGACCTTGAGAAGGCCTTCTGTCAATAGAAGACCTTCAGAAGGTATTCTGTCTATAAAAGAGCTTCAGAAGGTCTTCTTTCTATAGAAGACCTTGAGACCTTCAGAAGGTATTATGTCTATAAACGAGCTTCGGTAGGTCTTTTTTCTATAGAAGACCTTCAGAAGGTATTCTGTCTATAGGAGAGCTTCAGAAGGTCATCCTTCTATAGAAGACCTTTAGAAGGTATTTTTTCTATAGAAGACCTTCAGAAGGTATTCTGTTTATAGAAGAGCTTCAGAAGGTCTTCTTTCTATAGAAGAACTTTAGAAGGTATTCTGTCTATAGAAGACCTTCAGAAGGTCTTCTGTCTATAGAAGACCTTCAGAAGGTATTCTGTCTATAGAAGAGCTTCAGAATGTCTTCTTTCTATAGAAGAGCTTAAGAAGTTCTTCTGTCTATAGAAGACCTTTAGAAGGTATTTTTTCTATAGAAGACCTTCAGAAGGTATTCTGTCTATAGAAGAGCTTCAGAAGGTCTTCTTTCTATAGAATAACTTTAGAAGGTATTCTGTCTATAGAAGACCTTCAGAAGGTCTTCTGTCTATAGAAGTCCTTCAGAAGGTATTCTGTCTATAGAAGAGCTTCAGAATGTCTTCTTTCTATAGAAGAGCTTAAGAAGTTCTTCTGTCTATAGAAGACCTTTAGAAGGTCTTCTGTCCATAGAAGACCTTCAGAAGGTATTCTGTCCATAGAAGGGCTTCAGAAGGTCTTCTTTCTATAGATGATCTTTAGAAGGTATTCTGTCTATAGAAGAGCTTCAGAAGGTCTTTCTTCTATAGTAGACCTTTAGAAGGACTTCTGTATATAGAAGACTATAGAAGAGCTTCAGAAGGTCTTCTTTCTATAGAAGATCTTTAGAAGGTCATCTGTCTATAGAAGAGCTTCAGAAGGTCTTCTTTCTATGGAAGATCTTTAGAAGGACCTCTGTATATAGAAGACTATAGAAGAGCTTCAGAAGGTCTTCTTTCTATAGAAGATCTTTAGAAGGTCTTCTGTATATAGAAGACCTTCAGAAGGTATTCTGTCTATAGAAGAGCTTCAGAAGGTCTTCTTTCTATAGAAGAGCTTAAGAAGTTCTTCTGTCTATAGAAGACCTTTAGAAGGTCTTCTGTCCATAGAACACCTTCAGAAGGTTTCTGTCTATAGAAGAGCTTCAGAAGGTCTTCTTTCTATAGAAAGACCTTCAGAAGCTCTTCTGTCTGTAGAAGACTTTTAGAAAGTCTTCTTTCTATAGAAGACCTTTAGAAGGTCTTCTGTCTGTAGAAGACTTTTAGAAGGTCTTCTTTCTATAGAAGACCTTTAGAAGGTCTTCTGTCTACAGAAGACCTTCAAAAGGTATTATGTCTATAAAAGAGCTTCAGAAGGTCTTCTTTCTATAGAAGACCTTGAGAAGGCCTTCTGTCAATAGAAGACCTTCAGAAGGTATTCTGTCTATAAACGAGCTTCGGTAGGTCTTTTTTCTATAGAAGACCTTCAGAAGGTATTCTGTCTATAGGAGAGCTTCAGAAGGTCATATTTCTATAGAAGGCCTTTAGAAGGTTTTTTTTCTATAGAAGACCTTCAGAAGGTATTCTGTCTATAAAAGAGAGCTTCAGAAGGTTTTTTTTCTATAGAAGAACTTCAAAAAGTATTCTGCCTACAGAAGAGCTTCAGAAGGTCTTCTTTCTTTAGAAGACCTTTAGAAGTTCTTCTGGCTATAGAAGACCTTCAGAAGGTATTCTGTTTATAGAAGAGCTTCAGAAGGTCTTCTTTCTATAGAAGAACTTTAGAAGGTATTCTGTCTATAGAAGACCTTCAGAAGATCTTCTGTCTATAGAAGACCTTCAGAATGTCTTCTTTCTATAGAAGAGCTTAAGAAGTTCTTCTGTCTATAGAAGACCTTTAGAAGGTCTTCTGTCCATAGAAGACCTTAGAAGGTATTCTGTCTATAGAAGGGCTTCAGAAGGTCTTCTTTCTATAGATGATCTTTAGAAGGTATTCTGTCTATAGAAGAGCTTCAGAAGGTCTTTCTTCTATAGTAGACCTTTAGAAGGACTTCTGTATATAGAAGACTATAGAAGAGCTTCAGAAGGTATTCTGTCTATAGAAGAGCTTCAGAAGGTCTTCTTTCTATAGAAGAGCTTAAGAAGTTCTTCTGTCTATAGAAGACCTTTAGAAGGTCTTCTGTCCATAGAAGACCTTCAGAAGGTATTCTGTCTATAAAAGAGAGCTTCAGAAGGTTTTTTTTCTATAGAAGAACTTCAAAAAGTATTCTGCCTACAGAAGAGCTTCAGAAGGTCTTCTTTCTTTAGAAGACCTTTAGAAGTTCTTCTGGCTATAGAAGACCTTCAGAAGGTCTTCTGTCTATAGAAGAGCTTCAGAAGGTCTTCTGTCTATAGAATACATCAGGAGGTCTTCTGTCTGTAGAAGACTTTCAGAAGGTCTTCTGTCTGTAGAAGACCTTCAGAAGGTCTTCTGTCTATAGAAAACCTTCAGAAGGTCTTCTGTCTATAGAAGACGTTCAGAAGGTCTTCTGTCTATAGAATACCTTCAGGAGGTCTTCTGTCTGTAGAAGACTTTCAGATGGTCTTCTGTCTGTAGAAGACCTTCAGAAGGTCTTCTGTCTATAGAAAACCTTCAGAAGGTCTTCTGTCTATAGAAGAACTTCAGAATGTCTTCTGTCTATAGAAGATCTTTAGAAGCTCTTCTGTCTGTAGAAGACTTTTAGAAGGTCTTCTTTCTATAGAAGACCTTCAGAAGGCTTTTTTTCAAAAAATACCTTCAGAAGTTCTTCTGTATATAGAATAACTTCAGAAGGTCCTCTGTCTATAGAAATCCTTTAGAAGTTCCTATTTCTCTAGAAGGCTTTTAGAAGGTCTTCTGTTTATAAAAGACCTTAAGCGGCTTGGATGAAATACACCTGACAAAATGACCCATTTTTACATCAAGATCTCAAATCTTTGGGGCCCATAATATCAAAAGTGAAACGAGTCTTCTTATTTTAAGTCTGCTGTCACGCTGCGGTGTCCGAATTTTGTTATTTTTTCGAGTCGCACTGTGTAACGAAGCCCTGGTAGATATTCAATGTATTAGAAAAATCTCACGGTGAAAGTCTGCTTCCTGTAACCAGTAATATAAAAGGCATTCTGAAAAGGCTTAATATGTTTATCGGATGTACGAGGCGAACTAGAAAAGTGTCCGGCATAATAATAAAAACGCGAATATTTATTTTATTGTTTTTTTTTTTCATGCGCTCCGATTGAGCCACCTCCAAAACATGACATTTAAAGCATCTTCTGACGATTGCTGGTATTTATTGGGGACATACGCATAGTTCCCTGATTCGTTCATCCTATTCTATAAACATCTAATTTCTTGCACCGGTTGACACGGGATCCAATGAGAAAAATCCAGTTAGTTGCCGGAATAAATTCCAAAGGATGCCTCTATCCCACTGTATAAAACGCGGTTTATTTTTTCTGGCACAACGACCGTTATTGGACCATCCTCACGACCTTCGTTTTTAGCGAGTGTCTGCCACGATTTAATTCATTAAACCAGTTTTTCGTAGGATGGTATTTTATCGACATACAAAGTGTTTATGTGATCGATGCACTATTGCCGTGATAATCCGTCGAAATTTGTGAAAAATTATCGCACGAAAATGTTCGCGATTAATTCCATGTTTTTTGGCAAATTGATTTTTCCAAGTCATTGTAAACAACTCAACACGAGGTCGTACGCCAAACAATACTGAGAACGTTTATGCTTAAAAAGTTCAAACTTTTCAATGGAAATGTAAAATTACATCTGGAAACACAGCACGTAGTCTAGGCCGGAATCTTTTCTAGCTCCCCTCGTATTATATTCATTGATTGACCGCTTTATAATTTACCCTCCTATATAATTGACGTTCTATTATATTCTTCATGAAGTTTGGTTTCGACCATAACAAGAAAAAACTTGTAATAATAAAAAATAAGACAATAAATAGTCAAGTAGCATAATTTGATGTGAGTGAAGTGCTTCCTGGTCCCCTCCACGGAGTTGTGTATTCCCCCAACGGTTTCTGCTTAAATGCTCAGCTTTACCGAAGAATCTGTGGGAGCAGGCTCACATTCTTCTTATTTAAGACAGATATTTCTTCTTTCATCAAAAGTTTTTCCAACTGTCTCGCTTGGGATGGAGAGTAAGCGTATGAGTGTTGTCGTAACCCATACGCACCAATGTCCATCATAAGATGTCACTACTTTCGAAATCAATAGTCCTTAATTTTATTGATGTAAAATTAATTTATATTTTTTAACTTATATTTTTC
Organism: Musca autumnalis; assembly: GCF_047663935.1. Lineage (NCBI taxonomy): Eukaryota > Metazoa > Arthropoda > Insecta > Diptera > Muscidae > Musca > Musca autumnalis. The sequence goes on from NW_027412088.1 coordinate 198,103,488, forward strand.
ATCAAAATCTTTTCTTCACTGATACCTCTAAAAAATTTGTGTGGATGACAAAAATAATTGCAAGAAAAAAACCGAAAAAATTATGGGAGAATAACGGGAGATATAAGTCACATGCATACTGAATTTTATTGAATATTATTATTCTCTATCTCTAATCATCATTTAAAAATAGTCTTTGCTCTAAATGTGTAAAATCACAGTCGTCTTCCGAAGTTTAGATTTGCTAATGTGCGGAATCGTTCCTATTTTTCATCTTTGAACCATTGTACATGGCTTCTTTACAATTTTGATAACTCTAGCCATTCATTTAAGATTTTCCATTATTTATTAAAAATTAAAATTCTTTTTAGTTTTTTTTTTTCACTTACCATGCACAGTGGCCGTTTGATAAGCTGGCGGTGGTGGTGGCAATATTTCGTTTTGTTCTTGCTCCGCAGATGATTCCGTTGTTTCTGTTGCCGTTGAATTTGGGCCATTGGCCAGGGTTAAACTTTGTTTTCTTCGATGTGGCATTTGTATTGTGTGATATTTAACCATTGGCTGCAGTGCCCCAGACATTGTCCCCAAAAGATTGCTATTAGTGGCCATAGAGGAGGTGGTGTTGGTAGCACCGGCTGTTGCTGCTGCTGCTGATAATGGATTTTGGGCACCACCGCCACCACCAACTGGTGTTACAAATGGAATATAGACTGTTGTGGTTGAACCACTTGCCAATGGATTTATGCTAAGATTTGAGTTGACACCGACAGTAGTGGTGCCGCCACCACCACTAATGCTGCCGTGCGTGTTGCCCGGTCCTCCTGCTCCACCACAATGAACCGCAGATGTTTGAAAACGTAACATATTCGAGGGAACAGCCATAAAATGCTGCGGTCCTGGCGGCAGCGTTGCTTGTGGGATAATGTAATGCCGTATTGACTGTTGGTGGGTTGGTGAAGAGTTTGCCGATGTTGAGGAGACAATGTGATATGTGGCCATAGGTGGTGCAAAATAACGGGGTGTTGGGAGTGTACCGCCAACACCTGCTGCTGAAGTGTTGGATATAAGAAGACGACAGTTACTTGAATTGGATGGTGATGCCATTTTGTGTCCAGCCGTTGCCATTAACATGACGTCTGGTCGTTGTTGATAATATGATGGTTGTTGTTGCTGGTTTGTTATTGAGCCTCCCATTATTGGTGACATTTTTAATTGCATGCAATTGCTGGCGAACTGCTGATGTTGTGGCTGCGCCTGCATGTGATTGAGTTTTGCTGGAGAAGATGATATTGTGAAAGAATGAAAGAACGAGAAGAGAGAAATGAAGAATAATGAATAATTAATTTCATTGTTTCTTAAAAAAGACTTGTTTTACAAAAAACGTAGGTTATAGGTAGGAAGTAGGTTCGCGTTTTCGTAAAGCCCATATATAACGCTCATATTTTTGTACACTCAGCCCTAAGGGTCTAAAGACCCTTTCTGGATGAAAGGGTGCTTCTAAAGACCCTTTCTAAAAGAAATGGTGCTTCTAAAGACCATTTATAAAAGAAAGGGTGCTTCTAAACACCCTTTATAAAAGACAGGGTGCTTCTAAAGACCCTTTCTAACAGATAGGGTGCTTCCAAGGATCCTTTCTTAAAGAACGGGTGCTTCTGAAGACCATTTCTAAAAAAATGGTGCGTCTAAAGACCCTTTCTAAGAGAAATCCATGGACCCTTTCTTAAAAAAAGGGTGCTTCAATAGACCCTTCCTTAAAGAAATGGTGCTTCGAAAGACCCTTTCTCAAGAAAGGATGTTTCGATAGACCCTTCCTTAAAAGTATTTGCTTCGATAGAACCTTTCTTAAAGAAAGAGTGCTTCTGTAGCCCCTATCTCCTAGAAGGGGTGCTTCGATAGACCCTTTCTCAAAGAAGGGGTGCTTCTTTAGATCATTTCTCAAAGAAAGGGTGCTTCTTTAGATCATTTCTCAAAGAAAGGGTGTTTCGGTAGTCCCTTTCTCAAAAAATAGGGCTTCGATAAGCCCTTTCTAAAAGAAAGGCTGCTTCGATAATCCCTTTCTCAAAGGAAGGGTGTTTTGATTGAGCCTTTCTCAAAGAAGGTGTGCTTCGATAGACCCTTCCTTAAAGAAATGGTGCTTCAAAAGACCCTTTCTCAAAGAAATGTTGCTTCGATAGACCCTTTCTTAAAAAACTTTGCTTCTCAAAGGAAGGGTGCTTCTATAGACCCTTTCTCAAAGAAAGGGTGCTTTTATAGACCCTTTCTCAAAGAAAGGGTGCTTCTATAGACCCTTTCTCAAAGGAAGGGTGCTTCTATAGACCCTTTCTCAAAGAAAGGGTGCTTCTATAGACCCCTTCTCAAAGAAAGGGTGCTTCTATAGACCCTTTCTCAAAGAAAGGGTGCTTCTATAGACCCTTTCTCAAAGAAAGGGTGCTTCTATAGACCATTTCTCAAAGAAAGGGTGCTTCGATAGACCCTTTCTCAAAGAAAAGGTGCTTCGATAGACCCTTTCTCAAAGAAAGGGTGCTTCGATAGACCCTTTCTCAAAGAAAGGGTGCTTCGATAGACCCTTTCTCAAAGAAAAGGGGCTTTGATAGATCCTTTCTCAAAGAAAGGGTGCTTTTATTGACCCTTTCTCAAAGAAAATGTGCTTCTATTGACCCTTTCTCAAAGAAAATGTGTTTTTATAGACACTTTCTCAAAGAAAGGGAGCTTCATTAGATCTTTCTCAAAGAAAGGGTGCTTCGATAGACCCTTTATCAAAGAAAGGGTGCTTCGATAGACCCTTTCTCAAAGAAAGGGTGCTTCGTTAGACCCTTTCCCAAAGAAAGGGTGCTTTTATAGACCCTTTCCCAAAGAAAGGGTGCTTTTATAGACCCTTTCCCAAAGAAAGGGTGCTTTTATAGACCCTTTCCCAAAGAAAGGGTGCTTTTATAGACCCTTTCCCAAAGAAAGGGTGCTTTTATAGACCCTTTCCCAAAGAAAGGGTGCTTTTATAGACACTTTCTCAAAGAAAAGTTGCTTCTATAGACTAAGGGTGTATCGATAGACCCTTTCTCAAAGAAAGGGAGCTTTATTAGATCTTTCTCAAAGAAAGGGTGCTCGATAGACCTTTTCTCAAAGAAAGGGTGCTTCGATAGACCCTTTCTCAAAGAAAATGTGCTTTGATAGACCATTTCCCAAAGAAAGGGTACTTCGATAGACTCTTTCCCAAAGAAAGGGTACTTTGATAGACCCTTTCTAAAAGAAAGGTGATTTCATAGATCCTTTCTCAAAGAAAGGGTGCTTCGATAGACCCTTTCTAAAAAAGAGTCTTCTTCTAAAGACCCTTTCTAAAAGAAAGGGTTCTTCTAAATGTCCTGTCTAAAAGAAAGGGTACTTCGATAGACCCATTCTGCATGTAAGGCTGAAGCCAACTGATACCTGTTGTTGTTTTTACTTACCTTCCTTATAGCCACTCTTTGTTGCCAAGGTTGGAGATCCGTTTACTGATGATGCCTTCAAACCATCCTCTATTAAATTACTGCTGCATTTGTAGCTATCATAGGCAATGTTAGGATTTGTGTCCCCACCACCTCCGCCGCCACCACTAACACCAATTATGGCATCATATTTACAATTTTTACAATTTATCTGTAAATGGAAATAAAATGTTCATTCAATATTAAATAGGACATTCATGATATAGGAGGGAGGGGTAAGTTGAATAGCGGGAGTAAATCATCATGATCAACAACAATAAAACTAGTTCAATGTTATAGTGGCACAAATCTTGTTAGCTAGCTTGGCAGTAAAGCTCTTTTGTGGTAAAATCCTCTCTTCACATGAATGTACATTATTTGCATTTGTATAGGAGAGAGATTGTGTGTGAGTCGATTGTGTTTGTCTGTGCGTTTGTGTTTCTGTGTAAAAGTGTATTTGTTTTGTTGTGTAAAAGGATTTGTATTCCATTAAAAATTGTTTTCCATTTGAATATCTCTATCGTTTAGTTTTTGTTTTCACTAGATTTCTTTGTTGTTTTTGTTCTTACTGCAAATCCTCTCACATTGTTCTCTCCATCCCACATAAACAATTGCAATCTAATAGAGTTGTATAGTTAGATTATACCTATATGGCACATTTACATATATAACAATTGTTGGATATTTGTATGAGTGTGTGCATAATATTGTTAGTGTATGGTGTTGTTGAGTGTATAAAGGTATAATTGGCATTTAGTTTTATGGCCTTCATTGGATTTAAATTACTCGGATATGTATTGTAATGGGCATTTTTTTCGAAATGCACAACTCATGTTTTATGCATGGCGTAGAACCACCATAAGCCTATTTAGAAAATTGTTGATAAATCTTTTAGAAGGAGAAAAATGTAACATTTCAAAGTATTTCCTTTTAAGTTGCGTTTAAAAATTTACTGTTTATAACCAGAGATGGTCTGTATGACGATTTTTTAGGTTTTCGACGGTCAGAAAGGTGTAAACGTCGAAAACGTCATATACGCATAGAAAACGTATAAAAAGTAGTAAACGTCATAAACCTCAAAAAATGTGTGTTACCATCATATTTTTCACTTAAATATTAATTTTGCAAACCTGCCTGTGTTATTGAAGGGCCTCCGTACCTTTTTCGAAAATAACAGCATATTTTTATTAATATTTTAATTTTTAAAATAACTAAAATAATTGAATAAATTGGATTGCGTACTTAGCACGCCATCTACAATATATTTCGAACACTACCACTGCTTTACGTATCACTAAAATCACACGGTGAAACTTTTATCCGAAAAGTTGAAGGATGAAGGAGATCCTTCACCCAAGCTCATCTCGCCGAAAAGCTGTGAAAGTTTCGTATGAAAGTTGCAAAGTGTGGCTTTAGAGTATGATTCAAAGAATTTCTCCATATAATATAAAAAAAATGTATATATTAGAGTGAAATCTTTTTATGCCTATTTTTTTAATATAATAGGATCTCAAATAAAATAATAAAAAAATGGTACCTATATTATTATGTAAAAAACATCGATTTTTAGGTTATAAAATTCGTTTGTTTATTCTGTCGAAAACCTTGTTTTTTTGCTAGGTTTACGACGTTTCCGACGTATGTAATATACGTCAGATATGTATGTCAGATACGTCATTATTGACGACAGACCATCTCAGTTTATAACCTCGAATTTATTGGAACTATTTAAAAAAATTACGATCACTAATAGCAGGGGGATAGATACCAAGCTGGAGCCCTGATTAGCATTAATGAGGTCTTTAAAGAAAATATTAAATATAGTTTTCAATCCAGAATTATTCAGTATTTGTTCGATATATATGAAGACCTTGAACAAAACCAGTCATCAAATCCTAAATGCAATTTATGATTCTGTTGGGTCCTATATATAATCTGTTTTTTCCCTATTTAAATTTAAGAAATCTTCTTTGCTCGCTTTTTCTTCTTTCACCTCCCCCGAAATTCTTTCAAATAAATCACTTTGCCTTTCCTTTTGCTTTTGGCCGCAAGATACTCATTTTTCATGACATGATATTCGTGTTGATTTTTCACCTAGACTTTGGCAAAATTATTTCCTGCAATGGTTTTCGTTTTTATTGTAGCTTTGAATTTAATTCCTTTGAAATCCCTTTTGGCATTTAAAGTTAAGCCACAGCTTAACGTCGTGGTAGGCAAGCAGTTGCTTTAGTGAGAGGACCTCACTAGCCTCAGTTCCACAACGCATTGTTGGCATTGGGGTTGGTGTTGTTTAAACTTGGCACATAAAAACAATGTTACAACAGCAAGAACAACAAACATGACTCAACTTGCCAACAAAACTATGTTGTAGCTATTTCAGTACTCTGACTGTGGTGGCCATATCCTACTCTCTCTCTCTCTCTCTCTGTTTCAGCACATTCTTAACAATTGAATGTTATTTTCAGCCTGCTAGCCAGTCATTTCAGACAAAGTGAAAACTAACACCCAGTAAGAAAACACTGAAGAGGCCAACAGGAAAAAAATGTAAAACGAAACAAAAACAACAAAAAATAGCAACGAGAACAACGCGTAAAATAGAACGCAGAAAATGAAAAATCTACAGTTCGAGGAAAACAAACTTGAAAAACACAATGAAATTTTTACTACTGTGCCAAAAAAAAAAAAAAAAAAAAACTGTGTGTACTTTGAGTTGGTGAGTGTTTGACTGGAATAAGTGGTAATAAGGACAGTGGCTCAAAGAAAACCATGATATCCTGGATTGATTCGGTTTTTATTATATAAGACATAACTTACAAAATGGTTATTATTATTTATTAAATATTAATAAGTGAATTTTTTTTGCCAGCCACTTAAATGAAATTCTAATTAAATTTTTTTCGAAGGACGTTTTATTCTAAACTTAATGCAAATTTATTTTTTATGAATGGAATAAAAATATCTAAGTGTAATATTTTTGTAGTTTAATTACACTATTCTAATGTTTGTTCTTATTTGGTGTATGTATGAGATAGTGAAATATGAACAAGATTATTGAACTAGTTCAGCTAAAAGAGCTGAGCTATTTAACTAAATCTTTCAAATGAACTAGATTATACAACTCTAATAGTAATACCACATAGCGTTAAAAATTATTAAAAATACTATAGGCATAGAAATAAGTTTTGTTACTTATTTTAAAAATACACGCTTATAAAAATAATTTTGAAAATCCACGCTTATAAAAATAATTTAAAACATGCATGCAATAATTTTAAAAAATATTTAGTTCAGGTGTTATTTTGGGAAAGCCAAAAAGTGAGCATCATTCCCATTAACATGAGAATACACGATGCTTAAAGACTTCAGGTTTTTACTAGAAAAATCATCAATTCAAAAACTGAGATGAAATAATGTTATTGGTAGCGATCAGTAAATTTTGCAAGCTGTCAGTGCGTTTTGTAAACATTACTCTCTGCAAAGAAAGTAATGATGAAGTTAAGCCAATGGGGGAATACACTAGACTTAAGCAATAATTTTAAAAAAATTATTTAAAAAATTCACGCTCGTAAAATATAATTTTATAGAAATATGTTTTTTTTTTAAATTATTTTAAAAACCCACGCTTATTGAAGTGTGTTTTTAAATTATATTATAGTCCAAGCTTATAAAAATAATTTTAGAAATCCACTCTTTTAGAAATATGTCTTTTTAATTATATTAAAAATTAAAGCTTATAAAAATAATTAAAAAAGTAATTTTAAAAGTCCACGTTTATAAAAGTAATTAAAAAAAAAAACAATTTAATAAATACATGCTTCAAAAAATAATATTAAAAATCCACGCAGCAAAAAATAAATTTTGAAAATCCACGCTTCAAAAAATAATTTTAATAATCCACGCTTATAAACGTAATTAATAAATAATTTTAATAATCCAATATTTTAATAAAAATAATTTTAAAAATTAACGCCTACAAAAGTTGTTAAAAAAATAATTTTAATAATCCACGCTTATAAACGTAATTAAAAATAATTTTAAAAGTTCACGCTTATAAAAGTTTTTAAAAAAATAATTTTAAAAATCCACGCTTATAAAAGTAGTTAAAAAGTAATTTTAAAAATCCTCGCTTCAAACAATAATTTTAAAATCCACGCTGTAAAAATAATTTTGAAAAATTATTTTAGAGACCCACGCTTAAAAATGTAATTAGGAAAAAAAATTTTAAATTATTTTAGAAATTCGCGCTTAAAATTTTAATTAGAAATCGACGCTTAAAAATTTAAATTGGAAAACTTGTTTAAAATTATTTTAGAAATCAACGCTTAAAAATTTAATTAAAAAAATTTGTTTAAAATTATTTTAGAAATACACATTTAAAAAATTATTTAGGAAAATTTGTTTAAAGTTATTTTAGAAATCCACGCTTTAAAATTAATACATGACTGGATGAAATAATACGATGTGTAAAGTCTGCACCAATCAGAAACTCCCTGCGAGAATTATCTTCCGGATTTGTCATTTTGGATTGTGCGTTAGGATTTCTTGGAGTTTTTAGGTCAATATCTCAGGAAGTATGGACTTGCGCAGGAAAAAAAATTGTACCGTTGTAAAGGGAGTCGCAAGGACAATTTACTGAAAAAAAAATTCAAAACGATCCGGGAGGAGCTCTTGAACTTTACTTTACCCGAATTTTGTGTGGGAGGTACCCGAATGGGTGGACCGATATAGTCCATATACGAACCCGATCTATATCTGGAAGGAATGTTCAAAGTTTGGACCGGATCGATTGCTCCCTTCGAGAGTTATCGTTCACACCATTTTATAGAACAATTTTTAACTTTTGTGTGTGAGGTACTCGAAGGAAGGGACCGATATGTACCATCTTCGAACTTAAACTAAATTTGAAAAAAAAATTACGATACCCAAAATTTGTTTCGAATCGGTTGATCCGTTCGATAGTTAACGTGCGCACCAGCCAGCCGGACAGGCGGACGGACATGCCTAAATCGACTCCAAATGGTCTAAAACGAATTTCGTCCAAACATATTTGAAAACCGTTTAAAACCGTTATTTCGTTGAGGCAGATTTTCGGTCTAGCCTAAAGGCTGAGGGTATAACAAAAAATACTTTAAAAATCCATACTAATAAATTTAATTTGAAAAATGTCTTTAAAACATTTTTTAAAAACAATCCTTAAAAATTTAATGTGTAAATTGTTTAAAAATTAAAAAAAAAAATATTTTAAAAATCGGCGCTTAAAAATTTTGCTTCAAAAATTTTTTTAAAGATAAAAAAATATTTTAAAAATCCACGCTTAAAAATTCATTTTGAACAAATTATTTGAAAAATGTAAAAAATATATATTTTAAAGCTGCACGCTTATTAATTCAATTAAAAAAATATTAAAAAATTACCAAAAAATATTTTAAAAATCTACGCTTATAAATTTAATTTGAAAAAAATATGTAAAAAATTAAAGAAAATATTTTAAAAATCCACGCCTATAAATTTAATTTTTGATTTAATTAAAATAAATATTAAAAAATTACCAAAATTACGCTTATAAATTTAATTTGAAAACAATTATTTAAAAAATATTTTGAAAATCCATGCATATAAATTTAATTTGAAAACAATAATTTAAAAATTTAACAAAAATAGTTTAAAAATCCACGCTTATAAATTTAATTTGAAAAAATGATTTAAAAAATTAACAAAAATATTTTAAAAATCCACGCTCATAATTTAATTAAAAAAATTTTAAAAAATAAAAAAAATTATATAGAAGTTCAAGCGTATAAATTTAATTAAAAAAATTTCTTAAACATTAAAAGAAATTATTCCAAAATTATAATTTAAAAATTTGTTAAAATATAAAAATATATTTAAAAAATCCACATTTTTAAATTCAATTTCGAAAAGTTATTTAACAAATTTAACCCATATCGTACCGAGACAAATTTTTTATTTATTTTTTAAAACCAAAGCACTTTTTTAGGGTAATTAGGGTCCACTGATGTCAAAAATCAACTCAAAAAAAAATTCCGATTTGTCGTTTTCCCGGAAAGTGGTGTTCGAAATTTCGAACACTGGCACTTAAGCTATATGTATAGAAGTAAAATAAAATTGACTTATTTGCCGTTTTATTGATTTATTTCACAATTTTTGTATGAAAAACTGGTTGAAGATTGGTATTGAGACTTGTTTGGACCTACAAAGCTTTTCCTCGAAATGTGTCAGCACTGGTCCACGTTTTTGATTGCCCCCATAGAACGGTACCGCGCGATTTTCGGGAGATTTCAAGGATTTAGCTGCATTATCCTACAGAAATGGCTGTAAGTTAATACATATTTAGTCTTTTTTAAGGCTACTTAACTTTCCTCCAGAAATTTGTCAGCATAGGTCCACGTTTTGTATAGCCGCCGTTGAATGGTACCTAAAGATTTTAGGGTATTTCAGGATTTTAGCCTCACTATCATTTAGAAATGGCTGAAATTTAGTCTTATATGGTGCTATAATAACTTTTCCCCGCAATTTGTCAATTTCCACGTTTTGATATACACATCGATATGTAGGTCAAGTACCTACCAGCGTTCGAAATTTCGAACAGTCATCATTGCACATATGTAAAGTAGCGCCTCCGCATGTAAATCATGTTCTCCATATTTTGTGAAACGGCTACATATATTGGCGAAAATTCCCCATGATTACATTTTTAATTTAGTTTTTTTTATAATTTTTTAAAATTAATTTAAAAAGTATCCAAAAATATAGGTTTCAAAAATCTACCCTTAACATGGAGGGAACAATTTTTTTTATTTGCTGACAGATTAGACTTTATGCATATACTTGTTTAAAATTTAACCTTTTTCATCCATAAATATTTTTTTGAAAAAAATGATTTTGCTGTTCGAAAAATAGAACACCAAGTACGAAATGGGTTAAATAAAAAATTATTTTAAAAATCCACGGTTTTAAATTTAATTTGAAAAATTATTTTAAAGTTTATTATAAGCATATATAAAAACAATTGTTAAAAATTATTTAAAAAATTTAATATGAGAAATTATTTAAAAAATTATTACAAACATTTTCGCATATAAAAATATTTGTTAAAAATTATTTAAAAAATGCGCCCTTAAAATTTTAATTTGATTATTAAGAAATTTATAATAAATTATTAAGAAATTTATAATAAACATCCACGCTTATAAAAATATATATTCAATTTGAGATATTATTTAAAAATTTATTATATCCATCCACGCTTATAAAAATAATTGTTAAAAATTATTTAAAAAATCAATGCATATAAATTTAATTTAAGAAATTATTTTAAAATTTATTATAATCATCCGGGCTCATAAAAATAATTGTAAACAATTATTTTAAAAATCCACGCTTATAAACATAATTTTTAAAAATTATTTTAACAAATCACGCTTAGAAAAATAATATTTCCAAAATTAATGATGATAATGATAAAGATTAATGTTTTTTTTTTTCATTTTTATTTATATTCATTAATCAATAGCCTTATATGGCCAGATCGATTATGCAGAGATACAATAGAGACATTAGTATTTTATTTTCAACTACAATATTTTTCTTAAATCTAATCATAATAATTTTAAAACCCTATTTTAACAACGAATATGGATGAATTGTTTAATTAAAATTTTATTAATAATTTCAACAATCCATGCTTATAATTTTTTTAAATTAGTTTGAAAATCCACGCTTATATATGTTATTTTTTTAAAATTATTTTAAAACCCAACATTTAAAATAATATTTTTAAAGAAAATATTTTGAAAATCCACTTTTTTGAACATATTTTTAACGATAATTTTAAAAATCCACGTTTATTTAAATTATTTTAAAAATCCACGCATTTTTAAAAATTATGTTGAAAAAAAAATATTTAATTTATAAAACACTGTGCAACACTGAAAATGCAAACAACTTCTAGTAGGCATTTTTTGAAAGTACATATGTAGACTGCAAAACCCTAGTAGGGTTTTGTCCTGTCAGATTGGTATTTTATGGCCTCATCTAAACCGGGCTAAATCTACACTTCTTTGCATTTATTAGGCAGTTATCTCAGAAACGAATAGGAATTTGGCCTTGCTGTCTTTAGCAATATTGTAGCCCTAATCGGCTAAACTATTGGGATTTGAACCAAGTTACCTTTTGTAAAATACTTCCAAATAAAGTTCTCAACAATTCTCTAGAACATTCTACTCTAAAGTTCTTACTTCATGTTGTTTCAGCGGTATTTTGTATCATATCTTTTACAACACGTATTTCAAACACAGTTCACACCAACAGTTTATTCTCGCGTTTCGGATTTCACTACATTATTGACATTTTTATTTAATCGTCGTTGAAAAATGTACTAAAAACAACGGCATAGAGGCATTTTACAACAATGAAATGTTCTGAAGAGTTGTGTATTACATTCCAGGGAATATTTTTTCAAAGGGAAATATTCAGAAAAAATTAACGGTTTTGGAGATACGGTCCGCAATGTATAAAAATTGTGGAATTTTTGCATATACATATTTTGAAATTTGAGGCAATAAATGTAGTTTTTAGAGTTTATTAATTCTCTAAATATTTTATTCTTGTCCTTATCTACAAATTCAGAGATCAGAAGAAGATTCGCATTGGTTTCAGAGATATAGCCCCGAATTTCTTTAAAAACTCAATATTTAACCATGTTTATATGGGGCCATAAATTCCGAGCTGGATCTGACACAACAAAAACTCAACTATGGTTTAGTGTCCTTTGGGTCTGTACTTTCAAAAAATCCTCAGTTCGAATTCACCTTAAAACTGTTGCACAGTGACATCAGTCTCCTGTGTCCTTTTGGGAATGTTTCAGAGATATAGCCCCGAATTTCTTTAAAAACTCAATATTTAACCATGTTTATATGGGGCCATAAATTCCGAGCTGGATCTGACACAACAAAAACTCAACTATGGTTTAGTGTCCTTTGGGTCTGTACTTTCAAAAAATCCTCAGTTCGAATTCACCTTAAAACTGTTGCACAGTGACATCAGTCTCCTGTGTCCTTTTGGGAATGTGTATGGGAACATATGGATGTGTAATGCCACATTATTAAACATTTCTAAACTTAATTCAGAGTACATAATTCCACAATTTATTTGTTTGTGCCACAGTACCTACTAGATGACCCCTTACACACTGTACGCTGTACAAGCTACCACGGCCAAAGGCCAAACATTGAATTGTTAAAATTAAAATGTACAACTAAATGGGCAATTTAAAGTTTTGGGCGCGAATAGCCATCGTCAACTACTCAACACTTGAAGAGGCCAAGTGAAAAATATTGCTTGAAAAAAGGAGGTTAAGTGACTGGCTTCGTCCATGGAATGGGTGGCACACACCAACACAAATGTTCATTATTACAAAACAAAAAAGGAAACTAGAAAAGTATTTAGTTGGAACTTGTTGTAGTTGCTTTGTTGTGTTTAAACAACAATTTCATTAACTGTTAAATAGCCAACAATAGACTCTTCACTCTGGCGTTCGCTGATCTTCTCACTTGAACTGCAAGTAGCTGCTCAACAGTTGACAGCTTAATTTGATTTTTGCTCCAAGGGGGGTTCTTTATTTGTTTTTGTTTTTTTTTTTAATTTCCAACATAAAATTAACCGCACTTTTGACAAGCTCAAACAAGTGAAGAGTTATTTAAATGAAAATAACAGCAACAAGGGAAGTAGGAAGAATTTGTGCGAAATAGTTAAAAAGTGGAAAGCAAGTAAATGGAAGAAAATTTAATGAAGAGTTTCTTATAGTTTAGAGGAAGATAAATGTTACGAAATTAAAAAAATGTGTTTAACCCTCCGTTGGACACCTTGGACAATTTAAGACATCTGGTATATAATAATTTTTTTCGAAGGTGTGTTTACGTTGGATTAAAGATCAATCTTTCATAATCTGCGCCATTTTAATTATTTTATTGCATTGCCCAGTGTAATTATTGTATAACACACACACCCCTCTCTAAAATGCAAACATAATTATCAATTGCAATAAAATACTTACATCATCTTCTATTATTCTTACTTAGTTGCAGCTTTCTGAGATACTCACTAGTCGCCCACAATATTTGATGAACCTAATCATCTCATTGGGAATCCATCCATTCATACCCAGCAAAATTTGAAGGAAGGGGTTCCATGCGATGAGGTGATTTAATGGCATATTTTGCATTGGTTCAAACGAAGTCGTGAAAGATCCGATTTTTTCATTAGCATTTGAACCAATGCCGCGCGTTCACCCATAAAAACGTTAAAAACTTGGGTTTGGGCGCAGGGTTAGTAACCCTCCCCTAGAAAAAACAGCCTACTATGAAAAAAACAAAGGAAAAGACGACCCCCGCAAACGTTTTAAGGACCATGATCTGCGAATCTGCACCTGGAATGTTCGCACTCTTTATAAAGAAGGTGCAGTTTACGCATTGGCAGATGTACTTGAAAAGTACAAGGCCGACATTACTGCCATACAGGAAATACGATGGAATGGGAAAGGCGTCACAACAACACCTAAAGTTGACGCACTGTATTATAGCTGCCATGACATAAAGCATGAGTTTGGTTGCGGATTTGTAGTTGGTCGGAGGTTAAAACACCTGGTCTCCAGCTTCACACCAGTGAATGAAAGACTTGCTACAATTCGAATAAAAGCAAAATTCTTCAACATCAGCTTTATTTGCTCTCATGCTCCCACTGAAGACAAGGACGAACTGACCAAACATATATTTTATGAGCGCTTAGAAGAAACATATGATCGTTGTCCTGCCCATTACATTAAAATTATTCTAGGCGATTTTAATGCCAAAATTGGAAAGGAAAATATCTTTGGCCCAACAGTCGGAAAATTCAGTCTCCACAGTGAAATGAGGCTGATAGACTTCCAGTGGAAAAAAATATGGTAGTTAGAAGAACTAGATTTCAACATCTCGATATCCATAAGGGCACCTGGCTGTCTCCAGATCAGAAAACAAGAAATCAAATTGATCACGTTGTGATAGATGGAAGACATTCATCGAGCGTGTTGGATGTGCGTTCGTTCCGAGGAGCAAACACAGGCTCGGACCACTACCTTGTTGCAGCAAAGGTACGCACCCGGTTAAACGTAGCAAACAAAGTACGAACAGACACAACACGAAAGTTAGACATCGGTAAGCTGCAATCACAACAGATAGCCACAGCATATTCCACTCAACTAGCCCAATTGCTTAATCAAAGCACTCCTCATCCCAATAACATCTCAACGCAATGGCAAAGTATTACCCACTCCATGCAAACAGCCGCAAAATCCATACTTGGATACCAGAGACCTCCACCAAGGAATCCGTGGTATGATGAGGAGTGTCGTGTTGCCACCGAAGAGAAAAATGCGGCATATAGGGCTACTTTACAATCCGTAGCAACGCGTAGCGCACGAGAGAGATACCGGGAGAAAAGCAGAGAGGAGAAACGTCATTTCCGCAGGAAAAAGAGAGAGATGAAAAAGCGGGAATGTGAAAAATCGAGATTTGCAGGAACCAGAATGAAGTCCAAAAGTTCTACCAAAGAGTCAAGCATCAAACAGATGGCTTTAGTACAGGCACATCCTCCTGTAGAGACCAGCAAGATAATTTGGTAACTGATAACGATAGTGTGCTCAGGATATGGAAAGAACATTTTTCAAAACTGTTGGTATCCAATAGCAGCGAAGGCGACAGACCAGACCCAATCCCAGAAGATGGTATTGAATGTATACCGCCCAGACAAGATGAGGTACACCCAGCAATAAATCGGCTAAGGAATAATAAGTAGCAGGAGCCTATGGCTTACCAGCTGAGCTGTTCAAAACCGGAGGCGACACGCTGATAAGGTGTATTCATCAGCTAGTTAGCACCATCTGGCACGAAGAACGAGTACCCGACGATTGGAACCTGAGTATCCTGTGCCCCGTCCACATGAAAGAAGATAAGACTGTATGCTCTAACTATAGGGGCATAAGTCTACACCCTATTGCCTACAAGATCGTGTCAGGGATATTGTGCGAACGACTAAAGCCTATGGCCAACGAGATAATTGGACCATACCAATGCGGCTTTAGACCTGGCAAGTCCACCATTGACCAGATATTTACCCTGCGGCAAATCCTGGAGAAGACCCAAGAGATGCAGATCGACACCTTCCACCTTTTTGTCGATTATAAAGCAGCCTTCGACAGCCCGACAGGCAGGTATTCCAAGCAATGCCTGAATTTGGTATCCCCACAAAGCTCATCCGGCTTTTTAAAGCGACTTTAACTGACACGAGATCCTCAGTTAGAATAGGAAAGAACCTCTCCGAAGAGTTTTGTACCAAAAGAGGTTTCAGACAAGAAGACAGCCTTTCGTGTGATCTCTTCAACATCCTGCTGGAAAAGGTTATACCAGAGGCAAACGTCAAAAGAAGTGGCACAATATACACCAATAGCCATGATGATATATACATCATGGGACGATCAGTAAAAGAAGTAACTGATACCTTTATGAAGGTCGAAGGAGAATCTGCTAAAGTGGGTCTGGCGGTAAACGGTGAGAAGACCAAGTTGATGGTGTCGACGCGCAATGCGTCCATTGAGCTCGGACCAACTGTGGAAGCTGGTTCCGATAATTTTGAGGTAGTAAATGACTTCGTCTACCTCGGCACCTCCGTAAACACAACAAACGACATCAGTTGTGAAATAAAAAGAAGAATTGTATTGGCCAACAGATGCTACTTTGGTTTAAGTAAGCAGTTTAAAAATAAAGCCACATCTCGTCAAACAAAAATAATGCTCTACAAAACACTGATACTACCCGTGCTGATGTATGGCTCCGAAGCCTGGGTACTTGCGCAAGCAGACATGGCAGTGCTTGGTGTGTTTGAGCGAAAAATTCTTCGAAAGATCTACGGACCAATTTGCGTTGACGGTGAATATCGACGTTGCATGAACCACGAGCTGTATCTGCTATACAACGACATCAATATAGTTAAACGTATCGAGATGCAGCTATTGCGTTGGCTAGGCCATATCATAAGAATGAGCGAAGATGAACCCGCTAAAAAGGTGTATAAATACGAACCGCTTGGCGATGCAGTCAGAATTGGCAGGCCAAGGAATAGATGGCGCAAACAAGTGGATGAAGAGGTGAAAAGGCGCGGTATTCTAGAGTGCGAAGCAACAAACAGAGAGAATTGGAGATCTTTTCTTAGTTCGTACTATGGAACAAATGTTCTGTAATGGGCCAGCTAAGTAAGTAAGTATTTGAACCAATGCAAAGGAAGTCGTCAAATACACTATCTTTTCATCAGCATTTGAACCCATTCCATCAATTCAATAGAGATGATTTTTTTTGTGTTTTTATTTATACACATTTTTCTAAATATATAAGATTAATTATTTACAATAGTCTTGATGTTGTCGGAGACTCGAAATCACAACCAACGTTGTTAAAACTCTCGTCGTAATGATAATGTCATTGAAAAGGGTTGGTGAAAATGGGATGCCAAAGCCAAAGCATTGGTGTAAATGACATGCTTTGGATCCAAAAATGAATAGCATCTTTTGGGGTCCACACTCATATAAAACTCATCGATGAAGATCCTAAAAAGATGACATGCCAGATCACTTGCACCCATGATTGAATAGCACCTTTGGCATCGAACATTTTGCTGGGTACATCTCATATTGATATTGAAATCTTTTAATTTGCAAAATTATTCTAAAATTACAAAATTATGTTGAATTCTTAATACTTTATCACGCTTCCCCCACATAACAGATGGTATATTAACCAAATCAACGCACAATTACACATATGCAGAGCCCAGATCGATGAGAGTCCATGCCATTTTAGCCACAAAGCTCAATGTTCTTCTCGTATATGATATCTTTGTATGTGGTGTACACATGCATGTTGTGGTGCTGGAATTTCTTCTTCTAGTCCACAGAAGACCTGTGGCTATGAGGCTTTTATCTTCTTGTCTGTTGAATATTGAATTTTGGAAAACCTCAAACTTAGACAAGTGGAAAAATGATTATTTATTTGTAGGCTAAAGGAGGGTATAAATTATGGGGATGAAAAAATTTGGAGAATTTAGGGAAGTCAGCGAAGAATTATTATAGCCAAGATAAAATAATAGAGGGATGCCCTCTTTATATGTTTTATTTAACACAATCTCTGCAGATCCTGTCATTCCAATTTATCATTACCTATTGTATTTGTAAAACTATTTGAGTATGAAATTTAATAATAATTGCTAGGATTTATTTGTATTAGAACAATCAGCTCCTTACATACATACATCTACATTTGGGCTATAACCAAAAAAATACCACCACATAGCCGTGTAGAGCATGGAAAACTATTATGAAATACGGCGTCAATTTTTCTCTATCGCGAAAAAAGTTTCCGCACCAAATGCATGGAAGTTCAGAAATGCATTTTTTAATTTTATCTGTTATAACAACATATTTGCTTTTCATTAAAATTTTTATTTTTTTGTAATCTAATTTAAAATCATTATCAAAGCGTTCTGGACCAATTTGTTCTCAAATCGCGCCATTTCGGAGCATATTAAAAACTTTTGACACTATTGCAATTTTTGTTTTTTCTTTATAAATTCGTGAATTTTATGTTTATATTTTTTGTACCTATCGGACAAGAACATTTGGGGTCATTTGCAAAGAATTCGCGAAAGTTACAGGCTTTTTTGTTGACTTTGCTTGTGAGAATCGTATTTGTTTTCTACAAAAATACAACACCAGTACCATGTGGGGAATTTTGTCCTAACAATGAAAACGCGTTTCTATGATCGATTCGATGAAAAAAGTTTCAGCACCGACAGCAATTACTAAAACCCTTTTGATATTTTTTCTACTTATAATTTTAAATTTGCTTTGTTTGAATAAATATTTATAGACAAAAATACATTTTTCATAGGCAAAGTCATTAAAAAGGTCTGTTACTTTCGCGAATTTGTTGCAAATGACCCCAAATTCTCTTGTCCGATAGGTACAAAAAATATAAACATAAAATTCACGAATTTATAAAGAAAACCCAAAAATTGCAATAGTGTCAAAAGTTCCTAATATGCTCCGAAATGGCGCGATTTGAGAACAAATTGGTCCAGAACGCTTTGATAATGATATTAAATTAGATTACAAAAAAATAAAAATTTTAATGAAAAGCAAATATGTTGTTATAACAGATAAAATTAAAAAATGCATTTCTGAACTTCCATGCATTTGGTGCGGAAACTTTTTTCGCGATAGAGAAAAATTGACACCGTATTTCATTATAGTTTTCCATGCTCTACACGGCTATGTGGTGGTATTTTCGATATCTGCAAAAAATGCAAAAAGTTATATCCCTAATCTACATATGTGTGTATTAGAGCCTATTTCAACTGATGTCATATTTTGATATGACATTGACATTTTAATTTCATTTTTACAAAAATATTTCATAAATAAATTAATTAATTAAATAGTAAAAAAGATAAGTGCATTAAATATTAAATACATACAATTTGTAAAGTGAGATTAAGCTGAAACCTCAATTAAAGATGAGAATAATAAAGACTTATAATTATGGAGGACTTTAAAATGTATTTTTGAGAACAGGTAGTATAGCGGGGCATGTAGATTTTTCTAACATTAAATTTCTAAAATATTTTTCTCGCTTTGATTTTACCATATTTTTATTTATACTGGCACGCCAAGAAAATTGGTTTGACACCTCTGAGTGTTAACTAACATTACTCGCCAAAATGTTCGATTCCACATTAATGTATTCCACTTAGTGGATTTTGATGAACTTGTTCTATTTTAGGATCTCTGTTTCTGCATTATTATCTCCTTACAGTGTCATGTAGTTACATTGTTTGCCCGTTGATGTATTCATTTTGATGAAACTAGATCCAGGCTTTCGATAGCCTAGTGGTAGCGCCGGCGATTGGGACTCCGGGGTCCCGAGTTCAAATCCCAGTGGGATCGATATTTTTTTATTTTATCAGTATTATTTTTATTTATTTTAAATGACATTTTTTATTCTTTTCTACTATTTTAAAGAGTATTAAGGTAAAATTACTAAAAAAATTCATATGTCAGAACTTCAGGCATTACTTTACTTCAGCGGCGAATTCGGTTGTTGGTATTTTGTATAGTATCTGTTACTATAATTTCCCCTGTTGAAAGTGGTGAAAATTTCTACACTTTCTTTTGGTCTTATATTCTTTTTTTGAGTGATTACCTATACATATGCATTTAGGAATATATGTTGCAGTAACATTAAATGGAGACATGTTGAATTCTGGAATTCTGTGGTAATATTAGTGATTCAGCTATTTGCACCATAGATTTAGACGAGGTTAGAAAAGCCAGTGGCAAGGCAGACATATTGGTCATTAAGTTCCGTTCCTCCAACAGTTAACACCACGAATTTATACCAGTGCAGGAAAAAATAAATTTTAAAGGGAATTTATTATCCTTAAAAAAATTAAGAGCGATTCTGTTCCTGCCAAAAGGATATTATTATGGGTGGAGTTTTTATATTTCCTGGCAATACTCTGTTCTGATTGCAAAAATTGCACACCTGGTAAGGATGATATTCTTCATTAGGAGCTCTTAAGTATGGAGCTAATGTTTCTTTGCTACTTCTTTTTCTCGTTGTTCCTAGGATCCCCTTTGCCCTTGGTCTTTTTGTTTAAGCCCTGGCAGCCAAAAGGTAGTTACTGTGAGAGCAACGACGGAGATTTCTAACAGACAGTTGTTTCTGTACCGTCGGGTTATTAACAAGACAAACGTGTCGAAGAGCCCCTAATAAGTGTCAAATAAGTGTCATCGGGAATTCCAAGTGAACCATAGTGTGATAAAAATTCTTGAATTTCACTATAGAATCTTACAATAGTTTTTGCAGCAAAAGAAAACTTTAATTTATTTTTTTTTTGGTTTATTAATTATTGAATTTTGCATAATAATTGTTGTTTTTGTGAGTTAATAGTGTGGAAACGGATGAAAAGTGAAAGAGTTTTGATTGGCAAATGAGAGAAAATTTATCTTTGTGTTGTTGTAGTTTGCCTAACAAATTGATACATGCAAATTCTAAATTTTATTAAAATAGCATAAAAAAATATTTAAATCGTAACCAAGTGAACCAAAAACAGTGAAAATATCAGCAAAAATATCATCAAGTCATCATATACTATCACAAAATACACGAATTTATTGGAGTTTGCGGTTTTTATTTGGTAAACCTCACCCCCTCTGAAAGGCCTTTCGTCGTGGGAGCTCCAGCAACTTAAATAGTAAGTCATACTCTCATTTATTTTCATTTTTTTCAGAGCAAATGCAAATGAGTGTCACCTTTTGGGAATGAACCGTTAGTTCACTCTCTCACAATTTATCTTTTTGGAACATAATTTTTTTAAAATTATTATATTTGAAAATCCTTTTAATAAATCCTTTATATTATTTAAAGCGATTTTAAAGGGTTAATTAAAGGATTCACTCGTTTGTATTTGCTCCCTTTTATTTCCTGCTGATCATACATAGTGCTGTACTGGTTGGATGGATATGTTGTTGTGTGTGGTTTGTTAACAGACGTAACAATGTTGATAACAGAACCACTCTGTTAACTCGCTCTTTGGTGAACAACAGTTTGAAAAGCACTGCTTCGATGTATGTGCAAATTGAAATTCATTAAAATTAATGGGCCGATTCCGTACAGCGAGGCGAGTCGTGTCGCGTTGCCAGTTGCAATTTTTCCATTACGTATGGCAAAAGTCGCACGACGACGACGTTAAATTTTGTCGCCGTAATGTTCATTTTCCGGCGACAACATATTAGCTGTCGCCGTTCATTTTTACTAACGAATAAAAATAAAATAAAAATAACTTGTTATCGACGATTATTTTCTATCGCTGTACGTAGTGCATTTTTTAAATTTTGTCGCAGAGACGATAGACGACGCGACATGACTCGCCTCGCTGTACGGAATCGGCCCATAATTTTGTTTCTAAATTTTTAATAATTTCATTACTTTATCCATCCTACCAACAGCCTATATTTATTGTTTTGTCACTTGGTATTTAATTCCGGTACATTTTTGATTAATGATATGAACCATATATGCTAAAATTCGACCTATAAAAGTTTGCAAGTATCAAAGCGTTTGTGTGTGTGTTAGCGATCAAAAACAAAAGAGGTCAATGTCCTAACAGCTGATGATTTCTTTTAACAGAAGCAAAAATGCAAAAGAAATAAATGAACACACACACGTACATGCAATTTTAAATTATTACATACAGATTATATTCTTTTTAAATATCAATATATGTTTCACTGAAAACTTTCCACATTGTTACCGTTAATTTATTGAATTTTTAAATATTATAATATTGTGCTACATGTTTTGATATAAAAAAAATTCCTTTGAATTTGCATTGGATAATATTCAGGTATTGTCAGTTTGGCTTAAACTTGTTTAGTTACATATCCTTTAATTTTCATTTATTGATTTATATCAAACCAAACAAATAATTCATTTGTTTACATTGATCTTCATAAATATTAATTCTTAAATTTTTACTTTCCTTCTGGAAGTTATAATGAGTTGAAAATTGTTAGTATTTTGTAGAATTTATTTAAACATGGATTTTGTTTTTCTTAATAAATTTATGATTTTGTAATCATGTTTTGATTTGAATCCTAAGGGTTTGATTTAAAGGTTTCGAAGAGGTAAAGTAGGGGTATAAAATGTGGGTTTACCATATGAAATTTTTCTTTTATCATGGTTTTGGATTTATATGGTGAACAGGAAGGGTGGGCATACCATGCAGACAACACCTTAGCATGGTTAGATCGATTTGGGTGAGATAAAAAACTTTTGGCTATATTTCGGGCTATAGACTCTCTTTTCTCTTATGCCATTCTTCCAGCAGTTTCTTTTCCCTCTTCTAAGATTATGCACGCATAAAAAAAATATAACTTGTAGTCGGCTTACATATCGATGAATGATGGCAAGACCCCACCCCAAACGACGAGCAATAAGGCTGGTGAAATTTGCGTGCCAAGCCTAGATATTCATCGTAAGAACATTTTAAACATATTTTTAACAAATTGAAGCGATACATACTACAGTAGACAGGAAGATATGCGTATGTTATACGTTAAGGGGTGACCCTCAATTGTAAAGCCCAAAAAAAGTCATTTATCATGAATGTTTTCCTAGAAAACTACCAAACTTTTTTGGTTGATGTTTTTTTCGTCTGAAACAGGAAGGGTCTATAGAAGCACCTTTTCTTTGAGAAAGGGTCTATAGAAGCACATTTTCTTTGAGAAAGGGTCTATAGAAGCACCTTTTCTTTGAGAAAGGTCTATAGAAGCACCTTTTCTTTGAGAAAGGGTCTATAGAAGCACCTTTTCTTTGAGAAAGGGTCTATAGAAGCACCTTTTCTTTGAGAAAGGGTCTATAGAAGCACCTTTTCTTTGAGAAAGGGTCTATAGAAGCACCTTTTCTTTGAGAAAGGGTCTATAGAAGCACATTTTCTTTGAGAAAGGGTCTATAGAAGCACCTTTTCTTTGAGAAAGGGTCTATAGAAGCACCTTTTCTTTAAGAAAGGGTCTATAGAAGCACCTTTTCTTTGAGAAAGGGTCTTTAGAAGCACCCTTTCTTTGAGAAAGGGTCTATAGAAGCACCCTTTCTTTGAGAAAGGGTCTATAGAAGCAACCTTTCTTTGATATAGGGTCTATAGAAGCACCCTTTCTTTGAGAAAGGCTCTATAGAAGCACCCTTTCTTTGAGAAAGGGTCTATAGACGCACCCTTTCTTTGAGAAAGGGTCTATAGACGCACCCTTTCTTTGAGAAAGGGTCTATAGAAGCACCCTTTCTTTGAGAAAGGGTCTATAGACGCACCCTTTCTTTGAGAAAGGGTCTATAGAAGCACACTTTCTTTGAGAAAGGGTCTATAGAAGCATCCTTTCTTTGAGAAAGGGTCTATAGAAGCACCCTTTCTTTGAGAAAGGGTCTATATATCTCTTCTATATATCCCTTTCATTGAGAAAGGGTCTATAGGAGCACCCTTTCTTTGAGAAAGGGTCTATAGAAGCACCCTTTCTTTGAGAAAGGGTCTATAGAAGCACCCTTTCTTTGAGAAAGGGTTTTTATGGAAGCACACTTTCTTTGCGAAAGGGTCTATGGAAGAACCCATTCTTTGAAAACAAAAATGTCTAAAAATCCACGCTTAGAGGCCATGTTGTCTTTTCTATAGAAGTATAATTTCTTTTGGAAAAGTGCCCTTAGTAACATCCTTTCTGTTGAGAAAGGGTCTATAGAAGCATCCTTTCTTTCAGAAAGGGCCTTTGGAAGCTCCCTTTCTTTCAGAGAAGGTCTATGGAAGCACCTTTTTTTAAGAAATGGTATATGGGAGCACCCTTTTTTCCTAGAGAAGAACCTTTGTTTTCATATAGAAGACCATTGGAGTTCATAAACAAGACCATAGATCTTTGTCGATAATACCTAAGCATTTTTGGAGAAGTTTGGGCCTTCCTATAGGAGATCATCGTTCTTCTTGTAGAAAACCCCATTTCTTTGTGAATAAATTATCTTCAAACCCCCAATTAAAGCAATTGCTATTATGATAATTTAACAACTTTTCTTTTGTTTTTGTGACACCATTTCGAAAGTGAATGCGTCATTACATTTATCTCAATTAACTAAATGATATCATTAAACACGGACACTTGAAGTCTGATATCAAAAAACAACTGGTCATTACGCCAAAGTTAGCTGACATTGGTCATGCCATTCCTATTATATGGCACACCGTGAAGACACAAGAAGTCGTGACAAAATGGGGGAGAAGAGAAAAATGACAACAAAAAGAAACACTAAAATAAAACTTTAAGTAAAAAGGAATTATTTGTATTACTTGTATTTACTTTTACCTTAATGAATTTTTAGTGGAAACAACAACACTGAAGGTGCAGGTGAAAAACCTAGTGTCCTGTGGTGGCTCCTCTGCATCGTGGCATGGCATGGTAGAGCTGATGTCATCGTATTACTGTCAATTTAATGTAAGATTTTATGTTTGGTTTTATGTGCTTTCTGCTTCCAGTTTTTGGGTATTTACTTTGTGCATACTTTGTGTGAGACATTGGGCGACTTCCACCCACTTCCGCTTTCTTTGCGTAAATTTTGCCAGGGGAGAATGAGCAAGGTGGATAGAGATTACAAGAAAATATCAACAGTAAACAAAGTCCACCAAGTGGTGGACAATTTGCAGGAAAAACCCCATAAGGTTTCCCAAAAAAATCAAGAGGAAGTGGGAGTTGGAGAAGAAGAAAAAACATTGGAAGCCATTAAATTCAATTGAAGTTGGAGACACCATACATATGTTGTTGTGATGACAAAAGGAACAACAATAAAATGCCACAAAGTTGTGTCAATCAATTTTCGGTTGGGATTTACTGCAAAGTAAACACAAAATATACCTGGTGGTCAACACAAAATATACCTGGTAGTATTGCTGCCTTGGAGATTATAGAAGCTTTTGTTGGAATTCCTTTGGCACTGAGGCTTCGAATGATGTTTTCTTCTTTATTTCTTTTATTGTTTTATAACCAAAAGATTCAACAAAACTCCAAGTTTCTAACAAAGTAAGGTCGAGTGCAACAGGAAAGCACTTAAAAATACCAGAATCAGGAGGATCTGTACTTTTGATTGACTTTCAATCATAGGCTCTTCAGTGCCAGAAGATGCCCCAAGTTATTTACTTCAAACTTTAAAAACTTTTCAAGAGACAGTCGGTCCTGTTGTGTTTTTAAAAATGATGCACTTTCCTTTGCTTCACTCGTCCTTGGGGCTCTTAAAGCAACTGTGTCCCCCCCTTCTTTAAATTCAATCTTCACTTTTTTTCTGTTTTCAATTAAGGAAGTAAGTTCAATATAGTCCTCTTGACTTTTCCTTGTTGTTATGCCTTGTTTCCCATTTTTTGTTTTTGTTTTGGGTCCTGTGAAAAATTAACCAACAACATATGGAGTGACTTTGAAAGTTTTTCCTGCTCCATTTTTTCTTGGTTCTTGCTGATGTTGGCCATCTAGGAATTTAAGTAAGTGCTGCAGAATTTATTGTTGATATTTTGTCGTCTGTTTTATGTCAGCCATTTGTTCAGCATTTTCCAAACAAACAAAAAACTGGTCATTAGGTTAAGTGCTTATTGTTGTGTTGGACAGGAGTTTTTAAAAATAAATTGATGCTATTTCGAAATTGTTGAAAATGAACGAATACAGAGAGGATGAATTCTTAGAAGTTGATGATGCAAGCATAGGTATGCAAGTTGATTTTTAATGAGAAGAATTATTTTGTGAAACGATAGTTGCGTAAATTTGTCTAATTTTAAAATGTAAGCCTAATTGTGCCTATAATAACGCTATCCAACACAAAACTGCAAATGAAGGTTCAAATTGAAAGTACAAAAACCCAAGTTGGGATTTGTCTTTTCAGATCCCTTTTGGAATCTGTGACCTCATGCATTGCACAATTTCCAAGGTAGTGGTGTAGTAAAATTTTGAATATGTTATGCCAAAATTTTCTTTATGTTGTTGGGGAAATTGCAACAAATCTATTTTTTATAAAGGGATTTAACTTTTCGTATTCGAACTGCTGGTGTGACACCACTATATTGGTGACTGTGTCATGACCTCATGCAAACCGCTCTAAAATCATATTGTTCGTACTGATCTATGCTTTGTATCATTTTGTTTCGCTGCCTGGACATAACTCCCAAAATGGTTTTGGGCATTATGTTCGCTTTGCTTTGCAGACATAACTTCCAAAATTCGTTGGGAGTTATGTTCGTGAAGTCAAGCGGATACAACTCCCAAAAAAGTAGGCATAACTCTCAACGATTTTTTCTTAATTTTAAAAATATTTTTGGATTTTCGAAATTTTCCATTATTTCATATTGATCAAAGAACTGTTATAAATTCTAGAGAAGAAGTTAGGATATAAGCAGAATTGTTCATTTGGGAAAGCTTAAGTGCCAAACAATACCGAAGACCCCACAAAATCTTTCATATTTCACAACATTATTTAAAAGTGAAATTACATCTGGATTTGTCAGTAGATGTTCGGAAATATTTACTATGACATTCGATCGTATATATAAATATTAATTATTTAAATTTCCTAATATATACATATAAATATTTTCTTTTCTTAATTTGGAGTAGCAAGAAAAATTTTAAAAAATAAATAAATTTTTAAACTCTGAATTAGGAAAAAATCGCGCGATTTTTTTACAAAAATATTTTCATCTATGGTGCTTTAAATTTTTGAAAAAGTATTTCATATTTTCTTATATAGTGAACATATGTTTGGAAAAAATCGGGCGAATTTTTCAATAAAAAATTGCCTGTGGCGTTTTCTTTGTTTAGAAATGGTAGTTGTACATTTCACCAGCGGCGCTTTTCCACCTCCGGACACATTACCAATTACTTTCATAAGCTGACAGTATTTTAATTTACAGGTCCTCAATAGACCTTTTCTCAACAGAATGTGTGCCTCTATAGACCCTACCTTAAGGAAAGGGTGCTCCAATAGACTCTTTCTTAAAGAAAGGGTGCTTCTTTAGACACTTTCTTGAAGAAAGGGTGCTTCTTTAGACACTTTCTTGAAGAAAGGGTGCTTTTTTAGACACTTTCTTGAAGAAAGGGTGCTTCTTTAGACACTTTCTTGAAGAAAGGGTGCTTCTTTAGACACTTTCTTGAAGAAAGGGTGCTTCTTTAGACACTTTCTTGAAGAAAGGGTGCTTCTTTAGACACTTTCTTGAAGAAAGGGTGCTTCTTTAGACACTTTCTTGAAGAAAGGGTGCTTCTTTAGACACTTTCTTGAAGAAAGGGTGCTTCTTTAGACACTTTCTTGAAAAAAGGGTGCTTCTTTAGACACTTTCTTGAAAAAAGGGTGCTTCTATAGACCCCTTTTAAAAGAAAGGGTGAATTTATAGACTTTTTTATGAAACAAAGGGTGCTTATATAGACCCCTTTTAAAAGAATGAATGAAATGAAAAGAAAGGGGTGAATTTATAAACTTTTTTATGAAACAAAGGGTGCTTATATAGACCCCTTTTAAAAGAATGAATGAAATGAAAAGAAAGGGGTGAATTTATAGACTTTTTTATGAAACAAAGGGTGCTTCTATAGACCATTTCTGAAAGAAAGGGTGCTTCCATTGACCCCTTTTGAAAGAAAGGGTGCTTCTATAGACCATTTCTGAATGAAAGGGTGCTTCTATAGACCATTTCTGAATGAAAGGGTGCTTCTATAGACCATTTCTGAATGAAAGGGTGCTTCTATAGACCATTTCGGAATGAAAGGGTGCTTCTATAGACCCTTTCTCAAAAAAGGGTGCTTCTATAGACCCTTTCTCAAAAAAGGGTGCTTCTATAGACCCTTTCTCAAAAAAGGGTGCTTCTATAGACCCTTTCTCAAAAAAGCGTGTTTCTATAGGCCCTTTATTGTAGAAAGGGTGCTTCTATAGACCCTTTATCAAAGAAAGTGTGCATCTATAGACACTTTCTTAAAGAAAGGGTGCATCTATAGACAATTTCTCAAAGAAAGGGTGCTTCTATAGACCCTTTCTGAAAGAAAGGGTGCTTCTGTAGACCCTTTCTGAAAGAAAGTGTGCTTGTACAGAACTTTTCTGAATGAAAGGGTGCTTGTGCAGGCCCTTTCTGAAAGAAAGGGTGCTTGTACAGACCCTTTCTGAAAGAGAGGGTGCTTGTACAGACCCTTTCTGAAAGAGAGGGTGCTTGTACAGACCCCTTCTAAAAGAAAGGGTAGTTCGATAAATCCTTTCTGAAAGAAAGGGTGCTTCTGTAGACCCTTTCTGAAAGAAAGTGTGCTTGTACAGAACTTTTCTGAATGAAAGGGTGCTTGTGCAGGCCCTTTCTGAAAGAAAGGGTGCTTGTACAGACCCTTTCTGAAAGAGAGGGTGCTTGTACAGACCCCTTCTAAAAGAAAGGGTAGTTCGATAAATCCTTTCTGAAAGAAAGCGTGCTTCTATAAGCACCCTTTCTTTCAGAAAGGGTCTATATAGACTCTTTCTAAAATAAATGGTGCTCCTATAGACCCTTTTTGGAAGAAAGGATGCTCCCATAGTCCCTTTCTGAAAGAAATTGTGCTTCTATAGTCCCTTTTAGAAAGAAAGGGTGCTACTATAGACCCATTCTGGAAGAAAGGGTGCTTCTATAGACCCTTTCTGAATGAAGGGGTGCTTCTATAGACCCTTTCTGAATGAAGTGATGCTTCTATAGACCCTTTCTGAATGAAGGGGTGCTTCTGAAAGAAAGGGTGCTTTTATAGACCCTTTCTGAAAAAAAGGGTGCTTATAGACCATTTCTGAAAGAAAGGGTGCTTTTATAGACCATTTCTGAAAGAAAGGGTGCTTTTATAGACCCTTTCTGAAAGAAAGGGTGCTTTTATAGTCCCTTTCAGAAAGAAAGGGTACTTCTATAGTCCCTTTCAGAAAGAAAGGGTGCTTCTATAGTCCCTTTCAGAAAGAAAGGGTGCTTCTATAGTCCCTTTTAGAAAGAAAGGGTGCTCCTATAGTCCCTTTCAGAAAGAAAGGGTGCTTCTATAGTCCCTTTCTGTAAGAAAGGGTGCTTTTATAGTCCCTTTCAGAAAGAAAGGGTACTTCTGTAGTCCCTTTCAGAAAGAAAGGGTGCTTCTATAGTCCCTTTTAGAAAGAAAGGGTGCTCCTATAGTCCCTTTCAGGTCCCTTTCAGAAAGAAAGGGTGCTTCTATAGTCCCTTTCAGAAAGAAAGGGTACTTCTATAGTCCCTTTCAGAAAGAAAGGGTGCTCCTATAGTCCCTTTCAGAAAGAAAGGGTGCTTCTATAATCCCTTTCAGAAAGAAAGGGTGATTCTATAGTCCCTTTCAGAAATAAAGGGTGCTTCTATAGTCCCTTTCAGAAAGAAAGGGTGCTTCTATAGTCCCTTTTAGAAAGAAAGGGTGCTCCTACAGTCCCTTTCAGAAAGAAAGGGTGCTTCTATAGTCCCTTTCTGTAAGAAAGGGTGCTTTTATAGTCCCTTTCAGAAAGAAAGGGTACTTCTGTAGTCCCTTTCAGAAAGAAAGGGTGCTTCTATAGTCCCTTTTAGAAAGAAAGGGTGCTCCTATAGTCCCTTTCAGAAAGAAAGGGTGCTCCTATAGTCCCTTTCAGAAAGAAATGGTGCTTTTATAGACCCTTTCTGGAAGAAAGGGTGCTTTTATAGACCCTTTCTGGAAGAAAGGGTGCTTTTATAGACCCTTTCTGAAAGAAAGGGTGCTTTTATGGACCCTTTCTAAAAGAAAGGGTGCTTTTATAGTCCCTTTCAGAAAGAAAGGGTGCTTTTATAATCCCTTTCAGAAAGAAAGGGTACTTCTATAGTCCCTTTCAGAAAGAAAGGGTGCTTCTATAGTCCCTTTTAGAAAGAAAGGGTGCTCCTATAGTCCCTTTCAGAAAGAAAGGGTGCTTCTATAGTCCCTTTCAGAAATAAAGGGTGCTTCTATAGTCCCTTTCAGAAATAAAGGGTGCTTCTATAGTCCCTTTCAGAAATAAAGGGTGCTTCTATAGTCCCTTTCAGAAATAAAAGTTGCTTCTATAGACCCTTTCAGAAATAAAGGGTGCTTCTATAGTCCCTTTCAGAAATAAAGGGTGCTTCTATAGTCCCTTTCAGAAATAAAGGGTGCTTCTATAGTCCCTTTCAGAAATAAAGGGTGATTCTATAGTCCCTTTCAGAAATAAAGGGTGCTTCTATAGTCGCTTTCAGAAATAAAGGGTGATTCTATAGTCCCTTGCAGAAATAAAGGGTGCTTCTATAGTCCTTTCAGAAATAAAGGGTGCTTCTATAGTCCCTTTCAGAAATAAAGGGTGCTTCTATAGTCCCTTTCAGAAATAAAGGGTGCTTCTATAGTCCCTTTCAGAAA
Source organism: Musca autumnalis (assembly GCF_047663935.1). Lineage (NCBI taxonomy): Eukaryota > Metazoa > Arthropoda > Insecta > Diptera > Muscidae > Musca > Musca autumnalis. The sequence goes on from NW_027412088.1 coordinate 198,133,944, forward strand.
TAAAGGGTGCTTCTATAGTCCCTTTCAGAAATAAAAGTTGCTTCTATAGACCCTTTCAGAAATAAAGGGTGCTTCTATAGTCCCTTTCAGAAATAAAGGGTGTTTCTATAGTCCCTTGCAGAAATAAAGAGTGCTTCTATAGTCCTTTCAGAAATAAAGGGTGCTTCTATAGTCCCTTTCAGAAATAAAGGGTGTTTCTATAGTCCCTTTCAGAAATAAAGGGTGATTCTATAGTCCCTTTCAGAAATAAAGAGTGCTTCTATAGTCCATTTCAGAAATAAAGGGTGCTTCTATAGTCCCTTTCAGAAATAAAGGGTGCTTCTATAGTCCCTTTCAGAAATAAAGGGTGATTCTATAGTCCCTTTCAGAAATAAAGGGTGCTTCTATAGTCCCTTTCAGAAATAAAGGGTGCTTCTATAGTCCCTTTCAGAAATAAAGAGTGCTTCTATAGTCCATTTCAGAAATAAAGGGTGCTTCTATAGTCCCTTTCAGAAATAAAGGGTGCTTCTATAGTCCCTTTCAGAAATAAAGGGTGATTCTATAGTCCCTTTCAGAAATAAAGAGTGCTTCTATAGTCCATTTCAGAAATAAAGGGTGCTTCTATAGTCCCTTTCAGAAATAAAGGGTGCTTCTATAGTCCCTTTCAGAAATAAAGGGTGCTTCTATAGTCCCTTTCAGAAATAAAGGGTGCTTCTATAGTCCCTTTCAGAAATAAAGGGTGCTTCTATAGTCCCTTTCAGAAATAAAGGGTGCTTCTATAGTCCCTTTCAGAAATAAAAGGTGCTTCTATAGACCCTTTCAGAAATAAAGGGTGCTTCTATAGTCCCTTTCAGAAATAAAGGGTGATTCTATAGTCCCTTGCAGAAATAAAGAGTGCTTCTATAGTCCTTTCAGAAATAAAGGGTGCTTCTATAGTCCCTTTCAGAAATAAAGGGTGCTTCTATAGTCCCTTTCAGAAATAAAGGGTGCTTCTATAGTCCCTTTCAGAAATAAAGGGTGCTTCTATAGTCCCTTTCAGAAAGAAACGGTTTTTTAGACATTTCTAAAAGAAAGGGTGCTTCTATAGACCCTCTCTGAAACAAAGGGTGTTTCTATAGACCCTCTCTGAAAGAAAGGGTGCTTCTATAGACCCTTTCTGAAAGAAAGGGTGCTTCTATAGACCCTTTCTGAAAGAAAGGGTGCTTCTATAGACTCTTTCTAAAATAAATGGTGCTCCTATAGACCCTTTTTGGAAGAAAGGATGCTCCCATAGTCCCTTTCTGAAAGAAATTGTGCTTCTATAGTCCCTTTTAGAAAGAAAGGGTGCTACTATAGACCCATTCTGGAAGAAAGGGTGCTTCTATAGACCCTTTCTGAATGAAGGGGTGCTTCTATAGACCCTTTCTGAATGAAGTGATGCTTCTATAGACCCTTTCTGAATGAAGGGGTGCTTCTGAAAGAAAGGGTGCTTTTATAGACCCTTTCTGAAAAAAAGGGTGCTTATAGACCATTTCTGAAAGAAAGGGTGCTTTTATAGACCATTTCTGAAAGAAAGGGTGCTTTTATAGACCCTTTCTGAAAGAAAGGGTGCTTTTATAGTCCCTTTCAGAAAGAAAGGGTACTTCTATAGTCTCTTTCAGAAAGAAAGGGTGCTTCTATAGTCCCTTTCAGAAAGAAAGGGTGCTTCTATAGTCCCTTTTAGAAAGAAAGGGTGCTCCTATAGTCCCTTTCAGAAAGAAACTGTGCTTCTATAGTCCCTTTCTGTAAGAAAGGGTGCTTTTATAGTCCCTTTCAGAAAGAAAGGGTACTTCTGTAGTCCCTTTCAGAAAGAAAGGGTGCTTCTATAGTCCCTTTTAGAAAGAAAGGGTGCTCCTATAGTCCCTTTCAGGTCCCTTTCAGGTCCCTTTCAGAAAGAAAGGGTGCTTCTATAGTCCCTTTCAGAAAGAAAGGGTACTTCTATAGTCCCTTTCAGAAAGAAAGGGTGCTCCTATAGTCCCTTTCAGAAAGAAAGGGTGCTTCTATAATCCCTTTCAGAAAGAAAGGGTGCTTCTATAGTCCCTTTCAGAAATAAAGGGTGCTTCTATAGTCCCTTTCAGAAAGAAAGGGTGCTTCTATAGTCCCTTTTAGAAAGAAAGGGTGCTTCTATAGTCCCTTTCAGAAAGAAAGGGTGCTTCTATAGTCCCTTTTAGAAAGAAAGGGTGCTCCTATAGTCCCTTTCAGAAAGAAAGGGTGCTTCTATAGTCCCTTTCTGTAAGAAAGGGTGCTCCTATAGTCCCTTTCAGAAAGAAAGGGTGCTTCTATAGTCCCTTTCTGTAAGAAAGGGTGCTTTTATAGTCCCTTTCTGTAAGAAAGGGTGCTTTTATAGTCCCTTTCAGAAAGAAAGGGTACTTCTGTAGTCCCTTTCAGAAAGAAAGGGTGCTTCTATAGTCCCTTTTAGAAAGAAAGGGTGCTCCTATAGTCCCTTTCAGAAAGAAAGGGTGCTCCTATAGTCCCTTTCAGAAAGAAATGGTGCTTTTATAGACCCTTTCTGGAAGAAAGGGTGCTTTTATAGACCCTTTCTGGAAGAAAGGATGCTTTTATAGACCCTTTCTGAAAGAAAGGGTGCTTTTATGGACCCTTTCTAAAAGAAAGGGTGCTTTTATAGTCCCTTTCAGAAAGAAAGGGTGCTTTTATAATCCCTTTCAGAAAGAAAGGGTACTTCTATAGTCCTTTTCAGAAAGAAAGGGTGCTTCTATAGTCCCTTTCAGAAAGAAAGGGTGCTTCTATAGTCCCTTTTAGAAAGAAAGGGTGCTCCTATAGTCCCTTTCAGAAAGAAAGGGTGCTTCTATAGTCCCTTTCAGAAATAAAGGGTGCTTCTATAGTCCCTTTCAGAAATAAAGGGTGCTTCTATAGTCCCTTTCAGAAATAAAGGGTGCTTCTATAGTCCCTTTCAGAAATAAAAGTTGCTTCTATAGACCCTTTCAGAAATAAAGGGTGCTTCTATAGTCCCTTTCAGAAATAAAGGGTGCTTCTATAGTCCCTTTCAGAAATAAAGGGTGCTTCTATAGTCCCTTTCAGAAATAAAGGGTGCTTCTATAGTCCCTTTCAGAAATAAAGGGTGCTTCTATAGTCCCTTTCAGAAATAAAGGGTGCTTCTATAGTCCCTTGCAGAAATAAAGGGTGCTTCTATAGTCCTTTCAGAAATAAAGGGTGCTTCTATAGTCCCTTTCAGAAATAAAGGGTGCTTCTATAGTCCCTTTCAGAAATAAAGGGTGCTTCTATAGTCCCTTTCAGAAATAAAGGGTGCTTCTATAGTCCCTTTCAGAAATAAAAGTTGCTTCTATAGACCCTTTCAGAAATAAAGGGTGCTTCTATAGTCCCTTTCAGAAATAAAGGGTGTTTCTATAGTCCCTTGCAGAAATAAAGAGTGCTTCTATAGTCCTTTCAGAAATAAAGGGTGCTTCTATAGTCCCTTTCAGAAATAAAGGGTGCTTCTATAGTCCCTTTCAGAAATAAAGGGTGATTCTATAGTCCCTTTCAGAAATAAAGAGTGCTTCTATAGTCCATTTCAGAAATAAAGGGTGCTTCTATAGTCCCTTTCAGAAATAAAGGGTGCTTCTATAGTCCCTTTCAGAAATAAAGGGTGATTCTATAGTCCCTTTCAGAAATAAAGGGTGCTTCTATAGTCCCTTTCAGAAATAAAGGGTGCTTCTATAGTCCCTTTCAGAAATAAAAGTTGCTTCTATAAAATAATCTTCTCCAAGAAAACATATAGTCTCCTCCAAGAAGGCAATTGTCTTTCTATGAAGACCAATGGTCTTCTCTATGGTTATCTTCTCCAAGAAGACCTATTGCTTTTCAATGAAGATCAATAGTCTTCTCCAAGAAAACTTATGGTCTTCTCCAAGAAAACTTATGGTCTTCTCCAAGGAGACAATGGTCTTCTCTATGAAGACCAATGAACGTCTCTATGAAGACTAGTGGTCTTCTCTATGAAGACTAGTGGTCTTCTCAATGAAGATCAATGGTCTTCTCTATGAAGACCAATGGTCTTCTCTATGAAGATCAATGGTTTTCGCAATGAAGAAAATCAATGGTTTTCTTTATGATGAAAACCAATAACTAGGAGGGTTGGCGTTATGCGACACAAAATTAGAGGTACAACTTTGCTTCCACGAGTAAACAAAAATGCTTAGCGGTTTAGAAGATATATGCCTGAAAAAATGATCCCTTCTGAATTCAAGGCCTCAGGTCTTTGGGCGCCCATAACCGCGAAAGTGGAAGGCAAAAATGCCGGGACACGTGTCTTCTTATTTTTGGTCTTCTATAACGCTGAGGTGTCATAATATAGTTAATAAACCATGACTCAAAAACTGACCAATGGTCTTCTCTATGAAGGCAAATTGACTTCTCTATGGAGACCACTGGGCTTCTCCATAAAGACCAAATTTTTTTCAACGAAGACCAAAAGTCTTCTGTGTGAGGACCAAATGTCTTCTGTCTGATGATAAAACATTTTCTCAATTAAGAAGACCAAAGGTCTTCTTTATCAAGACCAAACGACTTTCCTGTGAGGAAAAATAGTCTTCTGTATGAAGACCAAGTGTCTTCTCTATAAAGACGAAGGGTCTTTTTAGTGAAGACCAGTGGTAAAAAGTTGGTGAAAATTCCAACCTCCGCCTAATTTTCCCAAACCTATAATTCACCCTAAGTTCTTCTCTCACTGCTGCGTATCAGTAATAATAATTCCATTAGGTATCTATCTATGCGTATACGTCATATAAATACTCAGTTTATTTAACACTTAAATTCAAACGCCACAACATCTTTTGCAACGAACTTGAAAAATTAACTACGTTCTAACAAAAAGTTCGCTTGAAAGACATGCCAGTAGCATAGCAGAATTGGCAAAGTTAACCACTAGGGATTTATGTATGTTACTCATGTTTCAAACACATACTGGCAGAAGTGAAAGGATGCGTGTTTTGCAAAAGATTACTTTTATCAAGGTTAAAGATTTTCTAAGAAAAACGAAGAAAAAAAAGAAATTTACTTTTTTTTAACTTGAGGAAAATGCTTAAGTTCAAGGACATTCAATGTTTGTGGGAGTGAATTTGAAATTTAAGTTTATTTTTTCGTCATGTATTACACACAACAATTTCCACATGACAGGAAAACAATGAAGACAAAATTAAAATGGATTTTTGTTACATGTTCATGTAATAGTTAATCCGCAGAGAATTAGGTACAAAAGAAAATTCGGAATTTTTTATGAGAGGGGGAGGCGTTGATTTTGTAGAAAGAGGGTTTCTTTTAGCGAAGGAGATTTTAAAGGAAGTATAACGTTGATACTGAATTTAAGATACTCTGCAACAGAGATAGAGACACATTATATACAATTTCTTACATTATCAAAAACTTAATTTTAAGTAAGTTAGCATTTTTTTAAATTTTAAATAAAGACGTCCAACTTTGTCCTCATTCGTATTTATATTTTTACAAAGTAAGAAACTATTCTCTTTACTATCAGTGTGTATTTTTGTTGCATGAAGAAACTCCTACAAACTTGTTGCCTTACGATTGCATAAAATTTATTTACCAAACTGAGAAACCATTTACTTGCCAGGTGGTAACCACACACACACACACATACCGACCATAGTTTTGAGATGTTAGTTGTTGTTTACCTTTATTTAGATATTATTCTTATTCAAAGTTGTTCTTATTAAAAATTCTCTAAAAATATCTTCTATATCTTTTAAGAGTTTTTGAAGAAGAAAATTATGATATGAAATGTTTTTAACTGGAAAGAAGTTCTTTTCATAATCACTTTCTAAGAGTAATGCGAGTCTACTAAATGTAAACACACAGACTAGCAAATTATTTATGAAGTGAAATAGGAAGAGGAGGATGCATGAAATGTGCAAAAACCCAAAGTTAAACAGTAAGAGGTTTAAAATATGAAAACTTAATGAGGACATGAAGAGATTTTAAAGTGAATTTAGAAAGATTTAGGTGCTCGTATAAGTATTTTTCGAAGGAATAAATTCAACAAATGCTTATTGTGACATGGTTGATTTTATTAAAGTCCTTTACACAAAATAAGTTTTTCTTTGCCTGTACACACGGTGGGTCTTAACTAACTTTAAATGAAAGGTGCTTGCATCTGGGAAGTTTTTGCGGATTCGGAAACTACAATGTTCATAGATGAGAAAAATCAAAGAACAAAAAAACAAGTATGAAAGTAGTTGTGCTGAAAAAAAGACAAAGCCAAACACAATAATTATGCTTTGTTTTAAAACTGCTTACTTAAACCAAAGTAGCATCTTTTGGCCAACACAATTCTTCTTTTTATTTCACAACTGATATCGTTTGTTGTGTTTACGAAGGTGACGAGGTAGACGAAGTCTTTTACTACCTCAAAATTATAGGAACCAGCTTCCACAGTTGGTCCGAGCTCAATGGACGCATTGCGCGTCGACACCATCAACTTGCCAAACCCACTTTAGCAGATTCTCCTTCGACCTTCATAAAGGTATCAGTTACTTCTTTTACTGATCGTCCCATGATGTCTATATGATCAGCATTAGCAAGTATCATGTGGCTATTGGTGTAGATTGTGTCACTTCTTTTGACGTTTGCCTCTCGTATAACCTTTTCAGCAGGATGTTGAACAGATCACACGAAAGGCTGTCTCCTTGTCTTAAAACTCTTTTGGTACAAAACTCATCCCTGGTCATTGAGCTGAAATAGTACTGCTCCGACTCCGTAATCGGACGCATCACATTGGATGTAAAATCGTTTGCTAACATCGGCATGGCGCAACACAGGCGCTGTGGCCAAAGCTTCTTTCAAGCTCTCTAACGCGACAATCGCTTCTTCAGTCATAGTAAACTTTTTGCATTTTTTTAGAGTATCTATTAAGGGTGCATGGTGGCGAAATCCCTTATGAAGCGCCGATACCATCCTGCAGTACCCAAAAAGTTCCGTACTTCCCTTTGGTTTTTGGGAACCGCTATATTTCGGATTGCTTCAATCTTTTCGTGGGCGGTTTTGAGCATTCCACCCCCAATAATGAAACCTAGGTACTTTAATTCTCTGAAGCAGAACTGAGATTTCTTTAAACCTATTGTCAAATTAGCGTTTCGCAAATATTGGGCAACTTCCTTCAGCAATTTTATGTAATGAACTGTAATTGATATGACTAATAAGTCGTCCAAGTAAACGAATACGTTTTCTTTCAGTCTGGCGGGGACGACCTTGTCCATTAGGCGGCACAACCGCTGAGCCGCATTACATAGCCCAAAGGGCATTACTCGGAATTGGTACAAGGGTCGTCCCGGTACCGTGAAAGCCGTATATTTCTTACTTTCTTCCTCAAGTTCTATCTGCCAGAACGCGAATTTTAAATCGACGCTACTGATGTAAAATGTTTCGTCGATTCGACTAAGTATGCCGTCGATGTTTGGAGAGGATAGGCATCCTTCTCCGACAGCTTATTCAGCTTCCTTGCGTCTAGGCAGAACCGGTTTCCTGACCACCGTGGTGCGGTTGCTCCATGGGCTTTCGCTTTCTTCGATAACATTTAGTTTTAGCATATTGTCTATCTCGTTATAAGTAATGTATTGTACCGCGGGGGACATATGACAATGCCTATCTTTTACTGGTTCTGCTCCCTCCACCAGCTTGATCATGTGTTTCTCGAGTTTTGTCTGACCAAAACCCTTTTCCTCAAAGGTGTCGAATTCTTCTATCACTTGATTCAATCTCTGTTGTTGGTCTTCGGTTAAAACATGGTGCTTGAGCCTATGATTTTCAGTATTATTTTTATATTCTTCGACTATTCTCTCTACATTTATTTCATTGACCCCTAATAAATCGGGGAGCGATATTGAATTTCCTCCAGAAGTCAATCCCCAAATAGAGGGTTTGCTCCAAATCGGGGCATAAGTAGAGAGTCATTTCCCCCTTGTTACCTTCACATTCGACTATGACGTCCACTTTCCCCATAATTCTGAACATTTGTCCACTAGCAGTCGATACATTTCTGCATACGGGCTTGACATCAATCTCTAACTCTTTTACTAGCTCCCTACATCCCATCCCTAAAAGACTCACGGAAGCTCCACTGTCCAGCAACCCCTTTAGACATTTCCCTTTTAGTAGAATTTAGGCATATAATCGGGGATCTTGATTGTTCGTATCAGCTCTGGAAACTGCAATAACCAAAAATCGTTTTAACATCCTTTGTTTGGCTGTTTTTTGTCGTATTTCAGTTAAAGTCATTTTATAAAGCCGAATGAGCTTTGCGGGGATACCAAATTTAGATATGGCTTGGAATACCTTTGAACGTAGCGGGCTGTCGAAGGCTGCTTTATAATCGACAAAAAGGTGGTAGGTGTCGATCTGCATCTCTTGGGTCTTCTCTAGGATTTGCCGCAGGGTAAATATCTGGTCAATGGTGGACTTGCCAGGTCTAAAGCCGCATTAGTATGGTTTGGTATTTGATTGACCATAGGCTTTAGTCGTTCGCACAATATCCCTGACACGATCTTTTAGGCAATAGGGAGTAGTCTTATGCCCCTATAATTAGAGCATACAGTCTTATCTACTTTCTTGTGGACGGGGCACAGGATACTCAGGTTCCAATCGTCGGGTACTCGTTCCTCCTGCTTATCAGCGTGTCGCCTCCGGTTTTAAACAGCTCGGATGGTAAGCCATCGGCTCCTGCTGCTTTATTATTCCTCAGCCGGTTGATTGCTGATTTTACCTCATCTTGGCCGGGTGGTATACATTCTATACCATCTTCTGTGATTGTATCTGTGGTATCATCGTCTTCGCTACTATTGGATACCAGCAGATTGGAGAAATGTTCCTTCCATATCCTGAGCACACTATCTGTATCTGTTACCAAATTACCTTGCTGGTCTCTACAGGAGGATGTGCCTGTACCAAAGCCATCAGTTTGATGCTTGACTCTTTGGTAGAATTTTCGGACTTCATTCTGGCTCCGGTACATCTCGATTTTTTCACACTCCCGCTTTTCCATCTCCCTCTTTTTCCTGCGGAAAAGACGTTTCTCCTCTCTCCTTTTCTCCCTGTATCTATCTCGTGCGCTACGCGTTGCTACGGATTGTAAAGTAGCCCTATATGCCGCATTTTTCCCTTCGGTAGCAGCACGACACTTCTGATCATACCATGGATTCCTTGGTGGAGGTCTCTGGTATCCAAGTATGGATTTTGCGGCTGTTTGCATGGAGTGGGCAATGCTTTGCCATTGCGCTGATATGTTATCGGGATGAGGAGTGCTTTGATTAAGCAATTGGGCTAGTTGAGTGGAATATGCTGTGGCTATCTGTTGTGATTGCAGCTTACCGATGTCTAACTTTCGTGTTGTGTCTGTTCGTACTTTGTTTGCTACGTTTAACCGGGTACGTACCTTTGCTGCAACAAGGTAGTGGTCCGTGTCTACGTTTGCTCCTCTGAACGAACGCACATACAACACGCTCGATGAATGTCTTCCATATATCACAACGTGATCAATTTGATTTCTTGTTTTCTGATCTGGAGACAGCCAGGGGCCCTTATGGAAGTCGAGATGCTCAAATCTGGTACTGCTAATAACCATGTTTTTTGCCGCTGCGAAGTCTATCAGCCTCATACCATTGTCAGATGTTTAACTGTGGAGGCTGAATTTTCCGACTGTTGGGCCAAAGATATTTTCCTTTCCAATTTTGGCATTAAAATCGCCTAGAATAATTTTAATGTCATGGGCAGGGCGACAGCCATAAGTTTCTTCCAAGCGCTCATAAAATATATCTCTGGTCAGCTGATGTTGATGTTGTTGGGATAACGCGCGGCACATTTTAGCTCATTACCTATAACGGGTGTTAAAGGCAGCTACCCCAGGTGACACCACGGGGAGGTCAGTGTCCACTTGAGATGAAAGAGGGACCAAGATAAGTCCTGGACTTTGCCATGTTAAAGCCGGTCAGGACCGTTCCTTGGTATCTTTCATCCCCTACGTCTAAAGACGGCTGAATTAAATTTCTACCAATTAATCATATCAAAGTCACTGACTTCATGTTTACATTTGCTTAAAAATATAAATGTCATGTGAAACACTTTTACAACAATCAAATATAATTGCATGGCTTTTCTTGACTTTTCCCTGCAATGATTTATGAAATTATTTCCTGTCCAACTACTGGTTAAATGTGTCCAGTTTTGTTGGATTGCATGTGGCAATGTTTATTCAAGAATTTAAATAAATCGTGTTAACTTTAGTTTTGATTTCATGTTTTGCTTTTGTGATTTAAAAAGACTCTATTATTAGCGCAACAACAACAACTAAATTAGCCGTAAAACAATTAATCAAAATGTTACGAAATGTTTTTAGACCAGAAAAAGGGTTTATTTATACAGTTTTTACAATGGGAATACATTCAAAATAAAAACGTTATTTATAATTTTGGAATGAGAGATTTTTCAAGGATAGATTGAAGACCAAATAAGGATGTGGTTAAGTTATTCCTTTAGCTAAATGTGGGTTATTTATAGAAAACTATACAAGTCGAAAAATCTGGAGTGCAAAAGATCAGTAGAGCAAATATATTATTTTTTTTTAATTTTGAGTGATTTTTTTAATATTTAATTTAACATGTTTAATATTTTATAGCATTCAAGCTTCACATGGCTTGTCCAATTTAATATCCAATCCTTTTTGCCTTCAAACATCAACACAATGTGTAGAATATATGAAAAATATTAACCATGAATATTATTATATCTACAAAATAATATTTACGGAAGAGAGAAAAACTAAAACCAAGAAAATCCCTCAAACCTCCAACCACACATTTTGCCACAAAATAAACACAGACACTCTCTGCTTCTCAAAGTATCGCCTTAAGAACAAAACAAATTGCTCGACACTAAAGCAGCTACCACAAGAAAAATACAACACAACGCTTAAGGATATTATAAAACTAAATGTGTTTATATTTAATATGTGTATATAAATGTCTTTTGATGTTCATATGAATATAAACACATATACATATATGAATCTCACAATGCATTGAAGAGAAGACAAACTTTAAGTGGAGTGGGCGATTGTTCAGATTTTAAACTGTTAAGCCTTAAACTATTATAATTATTCTTTATGTTTTATGATACAAGCCATAAGTTCTAATAGCTCCCGTAAAAAAAGCTTGTTGTGCCCTCTGGTAATTTTCAAAATCTTGATCTTCCATAATTTTGCCCTTCATGATGCCAATTATAAAAAGCCAATTCCGTAATCCTTTCTTTAAGCCAAAAACATAAACTTTCACCATTTCCTCCTAATCTCATAACAAACTTTTACCACAAAAAGCTCAAAAATAACTTCTTAAATATGTTTTTTTAAGTGCCCAATAAAAAACGTTATATTAAAATTAAATTTCAAACAAGAAAAAATTTCCAACTTACCCCATGTTTATGGTTATTATCAAATTCACATTGATGAGAATGTTGATGATGATGATGATGTTGGTGCTGTTGTTCCCTTAGGTCAAAGTTGGCCTCCTTCTCAGACAAACGTGTTTTTTTGTGTGGCGTCAATTGTTGTCCACATTCATCATTCACATTGTGGTGGTGGTCATCAATGTCGCTGTCTGCACCATCTCCTCCTCCGCCACCACCACCACCTCCACCTTCTCTGTGTCTTCGATGACCAGGATTATCATGAACATATTGTGGCCCTCGGCAACACAGTCGGGCATAGGTACATTGCAAAGCTTCGGCCAGGATACCACCCAGACTTGATAGACACATCAGCATTAGTGGCACCCCAATTAAAGCATAAAATATCGTTGCTATCTTACCGCCGGTGGTGCGCGGTGTTAGACTGCCATGACCTGTCGTTTTGTTGTTTTCACATCAAAGTCCCAGAGAGTTGAAAGAAGATAAAAAAGAAAAGGAAGACATAGAGAACAAACAAACGATGAAACGTTTTAGTTTTTTCTTTCTTTTCGTTCAGGCTTTAAGGCAAAACATCGACAAAATAAGTATATTTTTATATAGCATCCAGTCATTCGTTTTCTTTGTTGTTGTTTTTATTTGTTTGTTTTTGTTTTATCTAAGTCAAAATAACAGTTGCAGGCTATGGATAAATAACATTGAGATTTTAATCGAAAATTATAAGGACATGGAGAAAATGTTTAGCAGCAAGGCAAGCTTCTTGAGATGAGTAAATAATTGTTGAGAGGATATAAATTCCTTGAGAAAATGATGACGATGATGAGATGAAAAGGAAGTGACACCAAAGGCTAAGAAGCTTAGTGTGATGACAGAGAGGCTGGTAGTTTGCCAAAAGGGAAGCTATACATTTATCGTTATATGGCTAAAGGTTAAACAAATACGGATATGGTAAACAGAAGACATATTCAGGAATTTATTTATCAATGACTAACAGATCACAAATAATGCGGATCCTTTCAGCCAACTAAGTTGTAGTTTTTTTTTTTAAGAATATGTGTAGAATACTAAAAATAATATTTTTGAAGAAGATAGAACGATGAAAAATAGCAGTTGTTTTAAGGGCTATCGATTAACACCAGGAGGTTTTTTAGAACAATTTTCGAAGGGTTTCCATTCCGTTTTCTACGATGCAAGAATATTTCAAATAACACCTTTCCAAAGGTTCGGAATAATCCGTACTGGTTGTCTACTACTCAGATCATTTGTTTCATAAGCCGAACTAAGAAAAGATCACCAATTGTCTCTCTTTGTTGCTTCACTTTTTGGAAAACCGCGTATTTCCATCTATTTTTCCACTTGTTCGCTCCATCGAAGCCATGGCCTGCCAGTTCTGCGTGTACCGCCATGTGGCCCTTATTTAAATGTATTTTAAGCGGGTTCATCATCGCTCATTCTTATGATATGGCCTAGCCAACGCAATCTTTGCATCCCGATACGTTTATCTATACTAATGTCGTTGTATAGCAGATACAGCTCGTGGTTCATACGACGTCGATATTCACCGTCAACGCAGATTGGCCCTTTCTTTTGAAGAATTTTTCTCTCAAACACATTAAACACTGCTTTATCTGCTTCCGCAAGTACCCAGGCTTCGGAACCATACATTAGCACAGGAAGTTTCAGTGTTTTGTAAAGCATTGTTTTTGTTTGACGAGATGTGGCCTTGTTTTTAACCTGCTTACTCAAGCCAATGTAGCATCTGTTGGCCAACACAATTCTTCTCTTTAATTCACAACTGCTGTTGTTTGTTGTGTTTCTCGTAGACTAAGTATTTTACTACCTCAAAATTATAGGAACCAACTTCCACTGTTGGTCCTAGCTCTATGGACGCATTGCGCGTCGACACCATCAACTTTGTCTTTTCGCCGTTTACTACCAGACCCACTTTTGCTTATTCTCCTTTGACCTTCTTAAAGGTATCAGTTACTTCCTTTACTGATTGTCCCATGATGTCAATGTCATCAGCATAAGTAAGTAACATGTGGCTGTTGCTGTATATTGTGTCATTTCTTTTGACATTTGCATCTCGTAAAACCTTTTCCAGCAGGATGTTGAACAGGTCAAACGAAAGGCTGTCTCCTTGTCTGTCGAAGGCTGCCTTATAATCGACAAAAAGGTGGTGGTGTCGATCTGCATCTCTTGAGTCTTCTCCAGGATTTGTCGCAGGCTAAATATCTGGTCAATGGTGGACTTGCCAGGTCCAAAGCCGCATTGGTATGGTTTGGTATTTGATTGACCATAGGCTTTAGTCGTTCACATAATATCCCTTACTTATGCCTCTATAGAGCATACATTCTTGTCTCCTTTCTTGTGGACGGGACACAGGATACTGGTTCTAATCGTCGGGTACGCGTTCTTCCTGTCAGATGGTGGTAACTAACTGATTCATACACCTTATCAGCGTGTCGCCTCCGGTTTTAAACAGCTCTGCTGGTAAGCCATCAGCTCCTGCTGCCTTATTATTCTTTAGCCGGCTGGTCGGTATACCTTCAATACCATCTTCTGCTATTGGATCTCTGGTATATTCGTCGTCTTCGCTACTATTGGATACCAACAGTTTGGAAAAATTTTCTTTCCATATCCTGAGCCCACTATCTGTATCAGTTACCAAAATACATTGCTGGTCACTACAATAGGATGTGCCTGTACCAAAACCATCAGTTTGATGTTTCACGCTTTGGTATAACTTTCAGACTTCATTCTGGTTCCTGTACATCTCGATTTTTTCACACTCTCGCTTTTCCATTTCTCTCTTTTTCCTGCGACGTTTCTCCTCTCTCCTTTTCTCCCGAGACCTCTCTCGTGCGCTACGCGTTGCTACTGATAGTAGAGAAGCCTTATATGCCGCATTTTTCTCTTCGGTAGCAGCACGACACTCCTGGTCATACCATGGATTTGCCATTGTGCTGATATGTTATCGGGACGAGGAGTGCTTTGATTAAGCAATTCGGCTAGTTGAGTGGAATATGCTGTGACTATCTCTTGCGATTGCAGCTTACCGATGTCTAACTTTCGTGTTGTGTCTGCTCGTACTTTATTCGCTACGTTTAACCGCGTACCTAATATTGCTGCAACATGGTTGTGGTCCGAGTCTATGTTTGCTCCTCGGAACGAACGTACATCCAACACGCTCGATGAATGTCACCCATCTATCACAAGGTGATCAATTTGATTTCTTGTTTTCTGATCCGGAGACATCCAGGTGCCCTTATGAATGTCGAAATGCTTAAATCTGGTGCTGCTAACTACCATGTTTTTTACCGCAGCAAAGTCTATGAGCCTCATTCCGCTGTCAGTTTTTCACTGTGGAGTCTGAGTTTCCTTTCCAAATTTTGGCATTAAAATCGTCTAGAATAATTTTAATGTCATGGCAGGACAACGGTCGTATGTTTCTTTTAAGCGCTCATAGAATATATCTTTGGTCTGTTCGTCTTTGTCTTCGGTTGGAGCATGAGCGCAGATAAAGCTAATGTTGAAGAATTTTATCTGTATTCAGCGCCAATCTAGTGAATGAAAGACTCGCTACTTTCATTCACTGGAGTAAAGCTGAAGGACATATGTTTTAACTTCCGACTAACTACGAATCCGCAGCCAAACTCATGCTTTGTGCCAATGCACCTACGAGTATAATACAGTGCGTCACCTTTAAGTGTTGTTGTGATGCTTTTTCCAATCCATAGTATTTCCTGTATGGCCGTAATGTGGATTCTTTAGAAGGTCTCTGAAATAGGCTCTATAGGAAAGAAAGTCTCACAAGGAGGCTTTAATCAGATAGAAGGCCTTCAAATGGGAGTTGTTTACAAAAACTGCCTACGAAGAAGGTAGTAGAAAGACTTTAAAGGAGGTAGTAGATAGAAGGCCTCCAAATGAGCCTTTTACTAAATACAAGGCCCCAAAGTCTGCTACTATACAATTGAAAGATCCCGAATGACGCTACTATAGAACAGGAATGCCTCAAAGGAGGTTTCTATAGGATATAAGACCTATGATGGAGGCATCTATACAATATATGGAATAAAAATCCTCCTATAGAATAGAAGGTTTCGGAAAAATGCTTATATAGAATAACAGACCTTTAGAAAACCCTTTAAAGTAGCTGGCTGTAAAAAAGAAGACAATCGGAGGATTCTATAAAAGCCCTTCGTAGAGGGACTCTTTAGAAGGCCTTCAAAGTAGGCTCTATACGAAGGAAGGCCTCGGAAGAAGACTTCTATAAAATATAAGGCCTTCGAATGAAAATTGTTTACAAAAACCCCGAAGTAGGTTTCTATAGACGGCCTCCGAAGGAGGTAGTAGATAAAAGGCCTCCAAATGATCCTACAATATAGAAAACCACCTTAGAGTGGCCGGCTGTTAAAAAGGAAAACCTCAATCGGAGGATTCATTAAAATCCCTTCGTAGAGGGATACTTTAGAAGGCCTTCAAAGTAGGAGCTATACGAATGAAGGCCTCTGAAGGAGACTTCTATAAAATATAAGACCTTCGAATGAAAATTGTTTACAAAAACACCGAAGTAGGTTTCCACAGACGGCCCCAAAAGTAGGCTACTATAGAGCATAAAGCTCCCGATGGAAGCTACTATACAACAGAAAGCCCCCGAAGGAGACCTCTATTGAAGAGAACCCATACGATGCAGGTTGCAATAGGACCGACGACCTCTGACGGATGCTTCTATAGATTAAAAGGCCTCTGATGGAGGCTTCTATAGAATAGAATGTCTCCGAAAAAGGCTTCTGTAGAATAATAGACCACCTAAGGAGAATTCTTTAGAAGATATGGTATCCTGTAGATGATTCTACAATGTAAAAAGACCCTTAAGTTGGCTTCAACAGGATAGAAAACTTCCTATCCTAGGAGGTTTCGATAGAATAGAATGCCTACTAAGGAGGCTTCCATAGAATAGAATGCCTCCTAATGAGGCTTCTGTACAACGTAAGGCCTCCTTCAATAAATGGCCTCAAAAAAATAGAAGGCCTGCTAAACAGGTTCTAGATTAGAAGGCCTCATAAGGAGGCTTATATAGAATACTAGCAAATGCCCGCTACTTCGTATGCGGAAAGGAAAAAATATATATAAACAATATTTAATACGTGAATGGTGAATACTGGAGATTCTGTTGTACTAAGACCTATTTTATTACCAATATTTTTTCGATTGTAGTCAGAATTTACAAAAAAAAAATAATAAAATAAAATTGCCGTATCGCATATCGAATTATATCGAATTTCCAAAACTACGTATCATATTGCAAATTTTAGATTTGACTCCTGGTTTTAACCCTTCACTAACACAGTATTCCCTTCCAGTACAAATTTCCAAACACTAAACTTTATTTCACCCCTTCACAACAACAATCCCACACATTTACAATGCAAGGTTCTAGCTTTAGCGGTTTCGCCCAGAACGCGAATAGGTCCGTTAAACTTTCGGCATTCAAAATGGTCATGAAAATCCACGTTTTCGTATATCCCCATATAACGGTACCTCTCGACTTAGTGTATTTTAAAAGAAGAACAAATCTTTATTATCCAATTTTCTTTAAATTTGGACCTTGAATACTCAGAGGATATAAAAGTTTAATTTAAAAAATGTCCATTTCAATCCACGTTTATTAGAAGAGATATTTTGAATATTTAGGGTATTTTGAAGATCTTCGGCACATTTTCTAACTGAAATTCGGAATTTGTGGCATGAAAGGTTAGACAAACTTTTTTTACAAAAAATTTTACTTAATGTGCACGGGTATCTCCACCGTATATAACGGAAAATTTTTTGGAGGCATTTCAATTTAGGTTTTTTTATTATCAGGGGGTAAATAACTTCTAGTTAACAAAATTGTCGCATTGGATCACGTTTTCAAGTTAACATACCAAAGCGGTCAGAACAAAAACATTTTTGAAAAGATACACGTTTGACTACTTAATTTCAGTACACTATTTAGAAACGCCTTGGCGTTAACATCAAATCAATGGAACAATATTCAGTAAAATTTTTCAAACTCAGAACTTTGTCTCTAATTTTAGAGTGATCTTCATAACAAATATTTTTCCATTTCGTATTTTTTGTACAAATAGCATATTTCCAAATTATATAATCCCAGCTTTGTTCCTACACCCAACACCAAATTTAGTACCTTAACTGTTTACACAATGCCAAAATGGTTTTGGTACCAACATGTTACCCAACTTTTCGTACACATAGGTAAACGTTTCAAAAATTACTTCCTTATATTCAACTTATATCCTACCCCAATTCACTTTTCCAGCTTTATCCGTTCCTCTGAAACCCATTATAGTACTATTTAGTACTTTTTGTATAAATAAGTACGAATTTTCAAAACCTCCTCCCTACCTCCACTCTAAACACCAATTTGCTAATCTAATACCGAATTTCAAAATTCCAGTTCTACCCTTTACAAAATCACAAATTGTGCAAAATTCTATACCATATAGCAAATACCAAAAGGTACCAAATTTTGTACCATTTAGCACTTTTCGTACACGAATTTCCAAAATGTACTTTCATATCTCAGCTCTATCCGTTGACCTAAACCCAATATATAGCCAATGTAGTTCCATTTAGCACTTTTCTATAAGTACGAATTTCCAAAACTACCTCAATCCTGCACTCCAACAGTAATCTGTTTACGCAAATACAAATTGTGCTTCGTGCACATTAGTACGATTTTCTAAAGCTACCTCCATATCTCAATTCTATATTCCAACAACAATCTTAATTCCAAATTTCAGGATTCCAGCTCTTCAAATCCAAATCATACTAAACTCACTACCATTTAGGACTTTTCGACCTTCGGTACTTCTTTCTTACTCTTCATCAGTGACCCCCATTCCAAATTTCAAGATTCCGGCCCTATTCGTTAACCCATATCCAAATTGTACTATATTTAGTACTATTTAGTACTTTTCGTATACTTTTAACTTGAATTTCCAAAAACCTTTCTTTTTATTCTCCATCAGTGACATTAATTCCAAATTTCAGGATTCCACCTCTATTCGTTCACCCAAACCCAAATTGTACTAAATTTAGTACCATTTATTACTTTTCGTACACTTATAGTTCGAATTCCAAAAACTTTCATTTTTACTCTTCACCAGTGATCCTCACTCCAAATTTCAGGATTCCAGCTCTATCCGTTCACCCAAATCCAAATTGTACTAAATTTAGTACCATTTAGTACTTTTCGTGCATTTATAGTTCGAATTTCCAAAAACCTTTCTTTGTTACTCTCCATCAGTGACCTTAATTCCAAATTTCAGGATTCTAGCTCTATTCGTTTACCCAAACCCAAATTGTACTAAATTTAGTACCATTTATTACTTTTTCGTACACTTATAGTTCGAATTCCAAAAACTTTCATTTTTACTCTTCATTAGTGATCCTCATTCCAAATTTCAGGATTCCAGCTCTATCCTCTATCTAATTGTACTAAATTAAGTACCATTTAGTACTTTTCGTGCACTTTTAGTTCGAATTTCTAAAAACCTTTCTTTGTTACTCTATATCAGTGACCCTCATTACAAATTTCAGGATTCCAGCTAAATCCGTTCACCCAAATTTAAATTGTACTAAATTTAGTACCATTTAGAACTTTTCGTGCACTTATAGTTCGAATTTCCAAAAACCTTTCATTGTTACTCTTCATCAGTGACCCTTATTCCAAATTTCTGTATTCCAGCTCAATCCGTTCACCCAAATCAAAATTGTACTAAATTTAGTACCATTTAGTACTTTTCGTACCCTTATAGTTCGAATTTCCAAAAACCTTTCATTGTTGCTCTTCATCAGTGACCCTCATTCCAAGTGTTTGTATTCCAGCTCTATCCGTTCACCCAAATCCAAATTGTACTAAATTTTGTACCATTTATTACAATTCGTGCTCTTATAGTTCGAATTTCCAAAAACATTTCTTTGTTACTTTCCACAATTGACCCTAATTCCAAATTTCAGGATTCCAGCTCTTTCCGTTCACACAAATCCAAATTGTGCTAAATTTAGTACTTTTCGTAAACATAAGTACGAATTTCCAAAATGACCCTCATGTCTCAATCCTACACTTCAACAGTAACCTTAATTCCAAATTTCAGGATTCCAGCTCCATCCGTTCACCCAAAATCCAAATTGTACTAAATTTAGTACCATTTAGTAATTGTCGTACACAAAAGTACGATTTTCCAAAACCACCCTCATTTCTCAATCCTACACTTTAAAAGTAATCTTAATTCCAAATTTCAGGATTCCAGCTCTATCCGTTCACCCAAATCCAAATTGTACTAAATTTAGTGCCATTTAGTAATTTTCGTACACATAAGTACGAATTTCCAAAATCACCCTCATGTCTAACTCCTACACTTCAACAGTAATCTTAATTCCAAATTTCAGAATTCCAGCTCTATCCGTTCACCCAAATATAATTTGTACTAAATTTAGTATCATTTAGTACTTTTCGTACACGTTAGTACGATTTTCCAAAACCATTTAATTACATCAACTCCACTTCCCAACCTTGATTTCCATATAAAATTCTATGATTCTAGCTATATCCGTTCAAAATATACAATTGGTACTAAATTTTGTAAATTTTAGTACTTTTCGTACACTTCTGGGTCGAATTTCCAAAAACCCAGCCTTATCTCACCCCTGCACACCAACAGCAACCTACACCCAAAATGTCAACTTTCTAGCTTCAGCGGTTTCGTCTGGGCGGTGATGAATCAGTCAGTCAGTCAATCAGTCAGTCAGTGAATACCTCACCTCACAGCTCTTTTATATATATAGATAATTTCTCCAAAGGAGCATTCTGTAACAAAAAGGGCCACGAAGGAGGCTTCCGACGGATATGAGGTGGCTTCTATAGACCTTTTAAGAATAGATCGCTTCCTAAGAAGGCTTCTGTAGAATAGAAGTCCCCCTTCTGTAGAATAGAAAGTCTCCAAAGGAGGCTTCTATAGAATGGAAGGCCTCTTAGGAGACTTCTATAGAATGAATGCCTTCTCAGGAGGCTTCGGTGGATCATAAGGCATCTGTATAGAAGAAGGTCTCCTCAGACGGCTTTTATATAAACGAAGGTCTCCAAATGGGGTTTATATGGAAAAAAAACTTCAAAAGTGACTTCTACAGAACAGATATCCTAACAGGGAGGCCCACGTAGCGGGTTCCTATTGAATAAAAGACCTGCGTATGATGCCCCTATACAATAGACAACCTCCATAGGAGGCTTCTATACAACAGAGGACCGGCGTAGAAAACTTTTGTTTTCTAGAAGACCTCCACAAGAGGCTCCTGTATAATAGAGGACTTCCACAGTACGCTTCTGTAAAACAAAGAGTGCTTCTATAGAAAATAGACCTCCAAAGGAGGGTTCTACATAAAAGAAAAACTCCGAAGGAGGCTTCTATTGAAATTAGGGACTCCGAAGGATAATTGGTAACAGAAAGTCCGAAGTAGGCTTCTGTAAAAAAGGTGTCCTAAGGAGGCTTCTGTAGAAAATAATGTCTCCTAAAGAGGCTTATATAGAAAAAAAATGTCTCCTATGGAGGCTCTGTAGAAAAGAATACCATCTATGGTAGCTTCTATATAATAGAAGGTCTCTTAAGGAGGCTTTTATAGACTAGAAGATCTCTTAAGGATTCGTCTATAGAACATAAGACTTCCGATGAAGGTTTCTTTACAATTGAAGACTTCCGAAGAAGGCTTCTATAGAATATAAGACTTCCGAAGGAGGTTTATATAAAATAGAAGACCTCTCTAGAAGGCTCATATAAAATAGAAAGCCCTCCTAAGAATTCCTTCGTAGAACAAAACGCCCCGGAATTAGAAGTCTACCACTGTAAAAGGACGACGAAGGTAGTCCTCCGAAAGGAATACCCCCAAGGAGACTTATATTAAATAGGGGACCTCCAAAGGAGGCTTCTTCAGAATTGATAACCTCAGAAGGAGACTTAAACAGAATAAAATACCTATAAAAGAGGCTTCCAAAGAAGCTTTCATATGACAGAAGGCCTCAGAAGAGGCTTCTCCGCCACAATAGCTCACAGTTTTTGCTAAAGTGGTGTGCACAGCAACACGACGTATTATTTTTTCCACACATAGATCAGGTACGAATATGGACCTTATCCGTCCAATCTTTCTGGTACCTCCAAATTTCAAAAAAAAAAAATCCGTCAAAATGCATTAGAAGCACATGTTGTTTATATTATATGGAAGCAGGTTGGTTTCGCTCCCCTTATTGTTATGCTACAATTTTCTAAAAAACAAGTCCGTACTTCATGAAACAAAGGTCCAGAAGCTCTACAATAACTAAAATTAAGATAACTTTCGAATTGGGTATCCAAGTTGGGTATCCAAGTACGTGGTAAAATTTCATCCAAACGTTTATCAAGTTCCCAGAGTATCTATATCTGGTGGAAACGATAACTATAGAAAGAAGTGAGTAACGTTGGTCCAACCTTTGCATGTCTTAATATTGCTTCCAAATCTACTTCAAGTTCATAGATGAACTATATCGGACAAATTCTTGCGGTATTTTCCTCACAAAAGTTTCGCTTTATTTTTGAAATACTCATCGAAGGAACATTGTGTTTCCAACTACAACGATATATATTTTTTTCGTGGCCAAGTCGATGCTTCATGACAAAATGACCCAAAAGCTCTAACAAAGTACTCCAATGACCAACTAAAATAGCTGGTTGGCACTAAAGAAATGAATAACTCTCAAAATTGGGCTACCTCATTCCCAAAATTTCAACACATTTTCGCTAATATGTTTTCACCTCTTCTTAATCCTTCAATGCAATTACATGTAAAGGACTACAAAAATGTAGCCACTTCTCAAAAATCTCTTTGCTCTGAAAAAATGCTGTATTATTATGGAAATTATGTTTAACTTCCAACATATAACCCGCTCTCCCTTTTTCTTAATACCATGGATCCTAGCAAAAGTAACTAAGCAACATATCCGTTAATTCTTTAGCAAAAAAGTTTGTTTCATTAACAATCATGCCAACAAATTTAATTAGCTTTATGTTATTTTTAAGTTTTTGTTCGCTCCACCCCACCAACCAACGCTTTTGCTCTTCGGCAACCACAATTTACCCAAGCAAAACCTCATAGTTTGCTATAACGAGCAAAAATTTCAAATGAAAACGAAAAATATTCCGGTTTATGTATCGTCATGCATTATAATTCTATTGTTGTTTGCTACTTCTTTTTTTCATTCTGGTTGTCGTTTCAGTCATAATTTTCTGTGTGTTGCTTTGTTCAGTTATGTTCTGTTCGGTTCGGGTATTTCATTTTTACGCACCAATAGTTGTTATCACAGTTACTGAATACAGCAATGCTTCACTGAACGACCATTTCGTTGCGGTAAAATCATTGTTTTCCATTGGATAATTGCCACCAAAACGACCCACAGATGTTGTTGTTGATATATCTGTGGCTAGACCGCCGCTATTGCTGCCACCGCCCATTCCCGTTGATGAGGAGGGGGACGAAGAGGAGCCTGATGATGATGATGCTACAGTTGCACCTGATATTGAACCGGTATTTCCACCATTGCGTGTGGCAGCAACTATGGTGCCCTCGAAACGCCGCAATTGTTCGTGCACCAACATGGTCCAGTTGCGTTCATAGAGGACATTCAGTTTTTCTGCAATTAAAGAGACAGAGAGAAAGGGAAGAGAGAAAAACGTGGCATTACAATCTCGTTAGACAAAATTTATAATTGTTTGTATTTGCCATTTGTTGTGGCTTTGAGGTATTTGTTGCTCTAGAGACCGGAAGAGAAAATGAGGAACGTACAACAGGAGCTCAATTCTTGCTGTATGAAAATTTGAAATGAAATCTTTTACAAAGGAAATAAATGTCAAATGAAATTTTTTATAAAGAAAATATCTTTCATTTACAATTTTCATAAAACAAAAATCCACTCTCAGGTGAAGGGAATCAGGTTTGGAATCAAAAAATGAATGTCAGTCTTGGCAATAAGTGATTCAAGAATACATTTTCCAAATTTTCCAGAATCAATATATTCCATCTAAACACCCTTTAACCAAACATCCTTCATTACCCCACCTGTCCTCACAATTTCCATTAGCCATCTTTAATTTTCGGCCTACTCTCCAAACAAATCACATTAAATTCTCAACAAAACACAACAACTACAGAAAAGCAAAAAAAACAAATCACTTCAACCCAATTATGTTAACAAGAGCAGGCAACCAAAACACGTCGTCTTTTATTAAATTACAGCCATTTTCAGAGCCATTCAAAATAATAAGACCTATGGCACTATTTCCGCTGCTATGTTTCCCATACCGACCATCAGCCCCGTCAACACCACCGACCACCATCAACATAGCCATCTTAACATGGCTCTTAATTGTCTGCAATTTCTCCAAGGAATAAAAATGAACAAAAACACAACAACAGCAACAAAAGATCTAGTCCAACAACAAAATACGAGCGAGGAAAGTGCAAAAAAACGGAACTTTTGCTTAAATTAAAATGAAAATTGTATAATTATTCAAGCACTCTCATCAGCTCAGTGTTGTAGTTTTTTTTCTTCTTCTTTCTTGAATTGCTGACAACGTTAAGCATTTGTTAGCACACAATGAGGGCGTTGCTCAAAGGTGGCTGACTCGCAAGTTGGCTGGCTGCTGCCTGGCAATTGGAAGACAAAAGACGTACTGTTTGAGGAAGGAAACCCCAACATTTTTGCATTACAAATGCATTTAACATTTGGCGAAATTACCCAGGGAGAGCCAAAGAGAGCAACAGCCAGCCAGCAACAGCTTAATGCCACAATAAATGCAACGAACAATGAAAGAATGACAAAGGAGAAAATTATATTTTAATACCGATATTTAAAAACACATTTTTGATACACAGACAATTGTGACTAAAGTCAGTATATAAATTATAACAGACTCTCCAGGTGGTATTTTTAAAAAACCAGCTGGAATTTTAAAAGAAACCATGATGGTCGTTTAAGGAGAAGCACCCTTTCTTTCAGAAAGGCTCTATAGAAGCACCCTTTCTTTCAAAAAGGATCTGTAGAAGCACTGCTTTTTTCAGAAAGGGTCTATAGAAACACAATTTCTTTCAGAAAGGGTTTATAGAAGCAGCTTTTCTTTCAGAAAGATCAGATCTTCTTTCAGAAAGGGTCTATAGAAGCACACTTTCATTCAAAAAGGGTCAATATAAGCACCTTTTCTTTCAGAAATGGTCTAAAGAAACACCCATTCATTCAGAAAGGGTCTATAGAAGCACCCTTTCTTTCAGAAAGGGTCTATAGAAGCGCCCTTTCTTTCAGAAAGGGTCTATAAAAGCACCCTTTTTCAGGCAGGATCTATAGAAGAAACCTTTCTATCAGAAAGGGTCTAAAGAAGCACCCTTTCTTTCAGAAAGGGTCTAAAGAAGCACCCTTTCTTTCAGAAAGGGTCTAAAGAAGCACCCTTTCTTTCAGAAAGGGTCTAAAGAAGCACCCTTTCTTTCAGAAAGGGTCTAAAGAAGCACCCTTTTTTCAGACAGAGTCTATAGAAGAACCCTTTCTTTCACAAAGGGTCAATAGAAGCACACTTTCTTTCAGAAAGGGTCTACAGAGGCACCCTTTCGTTCAGAAAGGGTCTATAAAAGCACCCTTTCGTTCAGAAAGGGTCAGTAGAAGCACTATTTCTTTCAGAAAGGGTCTAAAGAAGCACCCTTTTTTCAGGCAGGGTCTATAGAAAACCCCTTTTTTCAGGCAGGGTCTATAGAAAAACCCTTTCTTTCACAAAGGGTCTATAGAAGAACCCTTTCTTTCACAAAGGGTCTATAGAAGAACCCTTTCTTTCACAAAGGGTCTATAGAAGCAACCTTTCTTTAACAAAGGGTCTACAAAAGCACCCTTTCTTTAACAAAGGGTCTACAAAAGCACCCTTTCTTTCACAAAGTGTCTATAGAAGCACCCTTTCTTTCAGAAAGGGTCTATAGAAGCACCCTTTCTTTCACAAAGGGTCTATAAAAGCACCCTTTCTTTCACAAAGTGTCTATAGAAGCACCTTTTCTTACAGAAAGGTTCTATATAAGCACCCTTTCTTTCAGGAAGGGTCTATAGAAGTACCATTTCTTTCAGAAAGGGTCTATATAAGAACCCTGTCTTTCAAAAAGGATCTATGGAAGCACCCTTTCTTTCACAAAAGATCTATAGAAGCACCCTTTCTTTCACAAAAGGTCTATAGAAGCACCCTTTCTTTCACAAAAGGTCTATAGAAGCACCCTTTTTTCACAAAAGTTCTATTGAAGCACCCTTTCTTTCACAAAAGGTCTATAGAAGCACCCTTTCTTTTAGAAAGGGTCTATGGAAGAACCCTTTTTCAGGCAGAGTCTATAGAGGAACCCTTTCTTTCACCAAGGGTCAATAGAAGCACACTTTCTTTCAGAAAGGGTCTACAGAAGCACCCTTTCTTTAAGAAAGGTCTACAGAGGCACCCTTTCGTTCAGAAAGGGTCTAAAGAAGCACCCTTTTTTCAGGCAGGGTCTATAGAAGAACCCTTTCTTTCACAAAGGGTCTAAAGAAGCACCCTTTCTCTCAATAAGGGTCTATAGAAGCACCCTTTTTTAAGAAAGGATCCATAGAAGCAACCTTTATTTAAGAAAGGGTTCATGAAAGCAACCTTCCTTTCAGAAAGTACCTGTAGAAGCACCCTTTCTTTCAGAAAGAGTCCATAGAAGCACCCTTTCTTTCAGAAAAGGTCTATAGAAGCACCATTTCCTTCAGAAAGGGTCCATAGAAACACCCTTTCCTTCAGAAAGGGTCTATAGAAACACCCTTCCTTTCAAAAAGGGTCCACAGAAGCACCCTGTCTTTTAGAAAGGGTCCATAGAAGCAACCTTCCTTTCAGAATGTATCTATAGAAGCATCCTTTCTTTCAGAAAAGGTCTATAGAAGCACCCTTTTCTTCAGAAAAGGTCTATAGAAACACCCTTTCCTTCAGAAAGGGTCTATAGAAACACCCTTTCTTTCAGAAAGGGTCCACAGAAGCACCCTTTCTTTAAGAAAGGGTCCATAGAAGCACCCTTTCTTTTAGAAAGTATCTACCCAGTGGGAAAATGGGGAATGTATTACTTTTGTAATCGCGAAAGGAATGCAAATGACCAAAAATTTGCGCATTAATTACCCACTATATTCCCAAATCCAATGGTAATGGAATCAGTACACAGACAATTCGTAGATTACACATTTATTTCTTCTGGACTAAAGAAAAGAATTCATTATTTTCCTAGGACATGTTCAGTGTTAACAATAATGTATTCTGGAATCAATAAACCATAGTGTTTCTGCATTACCTTCTCGTTTACCATTGCTTCCATTTTCCCACTGGGTATAGCAGCATCCTTTCTTTCAGAAAGAATTCATAGCAGCATCCATTCTTTCGGAAAGGGCCTATAGAAGCACCCTTTCTTTCAGGAAGGGTATATAGAA
This sequence comes from Musca autumnalis, assembly GCF_047663935.1. Taxonomy (NCBI): domain Eukaryota; kingdom Metazoa; phylum Arthropoda; class Insecta; order Diptera; family Muscidae; genus Musca; species Musca autumnalis. The sequence goes on from NW_027412088.1 coordinate 198,160,903, forward strand.
GAACCCTTTCTTTCAGAAAGAGCCTATAAAAGCACCCTTTCTTTAAGAAAAAGTCCATAGAAGCAACCTTTCTTTCAGAAAGGGCCCATAGAAAGAACCTTTCTTTCAGAAACGGTCCATAGAAGGAACCTTTCTTTCAGAAAGGGTCCATAGAAGGAACCTTCCTTTCAGAAAGTATTTATAGAAACACCCTTTTTTCAGAAAGAATCCGTAGAAACAATCTTTCTTTCAGAAAGGGTCCATAGAAACAACCTTCCTTTCAGAAAGAGTCTATAGAAGCACCTTCTTCTTCAGAAAGGGTCTATAGAAACACCCTTTCTGAAGGAAAGGGTCTATAGACGCACCCTCTTCTTCAGAAAGGGTCTATAGAAACAACCTTTCCTTCAGAAAGGGTCTATAGAAACACCCTTTCCTTCAGAAAGGGTCTATAGAAACACCCTTTCCTTCAGAAAGGGTCTATAGAAACACCCTTTCCTTCAGAAAGGGTCTATAGAAACACCCTTTCTTTCAGAAAGAGTCCATAGAAACAACGTTTCTTTCAGAAAGAGTCTACAGAAGCACAATTTCTTTTAGAAAGGGTCTATAGACGCACCCTCTTCTTCAGAAAGGGTCTATAGAAACACCCTTTCCTTCAGAAGGTGTCTATAGAAACACCCTTTCTTTCAGAAAGAGTCTATAGACGTACTCTTTTCTTCAGAAAGGGTCTATAGAAACACCCTTTCCTTCAGAAAAGGTCTATAGAAACACCCTTTCCTTCAGAAAGTGTCTATAGAAACACCCTTTCTTTCAGAAAGAGTCTACAGAAGCACCCTTTCTTTCAGAAAGAGTCTATAGACGTACTCTTTTTTTTTCAGAAAGGGTCTATAGAAACACCCTTTCCTTCAGAAAGGGTCTATAGAAACACCCTTTCTTTCAGAAAGGGTTTACAGAAGCACCCTTTCTTAAGTTACCAACAAAAATCGGTAACATTAAAGCGCAAAATTATGAATGAAAATTCAAATAAAAGTTGACAACACTGTTGCTGTCGGTAGAACTTTACGACTAATTTTTATTGGTCGCTTACTCACCAAATTGTATGGTTAAATATCGAAACTATAAGCATTTTAATTTTAGCGATTTTTGTCGGTAATTTAAAAAAATGAGTTAGAGCATCGCACTACTGTTGGTCTTCCACAGGAAGACCTAATATTATTCTATAGGAAGAGCTGGTGGAATTCTATAAGAAAACTGTGAGGTCTTCTATAAAAACACATGGTGGTATTTTATAAGAATTAGTGGTGGTATTCTATAGGAAGAGCTGATGGTCTTCTATAAGATGGTTATCTATAAGAAGACTAGGTTGTCCTCCATAAGAAGATCTGATCGTCTTCTATAAAAAGTCTTCTGTAAGAAAACTTATAGTGGGAGTTTTGGTAGTCTTCTCTAAGGAGTATATGACCTTTTTTATTGAAAAATTTGTTCTCTTCTATAGAAATATTTTCCTATATGAAATCGTTATTATTCCCTTTAAATACATATATGACAGATTACATATTACTACGTAAAACATCAAATGCCAGGAGGCGGAAGCAGACAACCATTTTTTTACTGCAGGATATTGGCTCGACAAAAATGCCTTATTTTATAGTCGAACAAGCAATGTCAGTCTGCATTTACATACCCAGCTAACAATTTTTTCCAAGCATCTTTCAAATTCGGCACAAAACAAATTTCCGATTCTGATGCTGAATTCATTCCACAAATTCGGAAAGTTTTGCCCTAAATAGATCAAAAGGAATATTTTAGTTTCTAAACGAATTCGTGAAAGACCACATGGGAAGTTCTGATGCAATTTTCGATTTTCTGCACAATTTGGGACAAAACTCTTATGAAACATTGAAAAATGGGCAGAAAATAGGAAGATGTCCAAAAAAATAGAAAAAATATTCGAAAGTATTATCCGAATTTCGGAATTATTGCATGTTTAATCGGCAAATAGGAAACGTTTCGTATGTTTGATTGGATATTCAAAAAATGTTCCCCAAAATTCTCAATCTTTATCGTAAAATTGAAAAAAAAAAAAATCTGAAAAAAACCTTATAGAATTTCGGAAAAAAAATCTGATATCTGAGCCCTTGGCGTAAATTGTTGGCTGGATAGATGCAGATAGATAGAAGTATATATACATTTGTATGTATATACATATGTCTGTCTGACTGTCAGTTTTAATGTTTTGATTTCTTTCTCTGGATACACAGCATCAATTGCAATGCCAACTGCAAGTTCATTATTCATAAAGCATTGAGACAATAGTAACGGATGAGCGTCAGATTTAATGCATAACGTTACTGACATGGTACTGACCGACTAACTGCATTGCACTATAACAATAACATGTGGCAAAAAAGTAACGCCGCCTACCATTGAGTGACAACAACATTATGTTGGGGTGGTCAACAGATCATTGAAATCCAACAGCACTTTATATGTATCGCTTCCCTGTAGGAAGTGTGGGGTCATGTGTTGACATGTCGCCACTTTGTCTACTAATATGGTGACAAAGTCAATACTTTGTCACCAGGTTGTCAACTATTGATACCTTTACCTTAATAAGAAGAAGCATTGTGTATATTGACAGATGATAGCCCAACGAAGCATCTTTTTTTAATTTTCTTAATTGTTTGGCGTAAAATCAGTTTTGCGGTTGGTGAAAAAAGTGTTTTTGTAAAAATCAATAAAATATCGTGAAAACTTAAAGCATATATTTTCAATAACAAGTATGAGCAAAAGAAAATATAAAAGACATGTGAAAAATAAACAATTCTATAGCAAAGTACGAATTCTGAGACTAACAACATTTGTGGTGAAATTTCGACAATTAGACATTATGTGGAACCTTTAGAAAAGATTGTGGAGCCTTATGTATATATTGTCCCGCCTCGCTGGAAATGCTGAATGCAACTAAACATAATAATGAATTACAATGTTGAAGAATTATTTGGCAGAAAATCGATTGTGAGATTTTTCCAATGTTATACAGCTGTAATAGGCAAGCAAATTTAAGGACATATTTTTTATTTATGTTTATTTATACATGTTTATTCTTTTCAATTCCTAGATGTTATATCAACATTCAGCGAATCGCCTGATAAAACGTTAAGTGCAACAGAAGAAGACTATTTTAAGCAGACAAGTCATTGGTGCGACTTGGCCAAGAAAATAAAACGAAAACGTTTTTTATTATTTATATGTTAAAATGTTTAAGCTGCTTTGAAAACATTGTCTTTATTTACTAATTTTTACTTATGTGGAATCTTTGGCTTAGCCATTTAAAAATATAAAAATACTGTAATACGCAATTTGTACATTTTTAGCATTTTCAATATTATTTGTTTTATTCTTTAATGAAATAAAGTATTTAAACAAATGTGTAGCTTCATCTTCTTATTAAACGTACTATATAGCTGTTTTATCTATGAAAAGTTCCAAATAAGCTAAAAAATTTAGTATTGAAAATCTGGTACTATTTACTAACTACCTCCAATGTCTATATTGACTTACTACCTACAATGTCTATACTGACTTACTACCACCAATGTCTATACTGACTCACTACCTCCAATGTCAACACATGGTTCCTCAGGAACTACTGACTTACTATTGACTTACTAGTTCCATTGTCAGTACTGACTTTCGAATGACACGTTCATACAAAATGTCTATAGGAAATTACATTAGTTGTCTACAGTTTGTCAGTAGTACTGTTGACAATGTCAGTAGTAAGTCAGTATAGATTCACTATTGACATTTCCTACAGGGTTTTTAATGGCGTCCTATGGTACATGTTTATGTGTGGGTGTATGGCGACTGTGTTTCAATCACAGCCATTATTTGCAGTGCATTGTTTACTTAAATTATTTTCAATCATTTGTTTCAATTCACAATTGAAAATTGTGTGATGTTTTTATAAGTTTTTATTGATGGTGGAGAATGAAGTGTGAGACAGAACCATAAATAATAAATGTGTACTGATAAAAGAAAAAAATCTGAGAATAAATCAGCTTCTGACTCAGTGAATAATTATGAAATATAATAAATATTAAATCCTTTGATGTCTGCAGTTTAAGGCATTCCAGAATCGTTTGGGCCATTTCTCACATCTGCATAGCATAACTAGGATGGCGCTTGAATAGAATTCATATGGTCGACCAAAAAAGACCACGCTATACCCAATATAACCCAAGAATTAATACAAAAAGCTTACGTGGGAAGATGCAAAAACAACGGCAAGTGATAGTGTAAGATTGCGACGCCTGTTGGAAGCTCGAGGCTCCCAAGAGAAGTGACAGGAAACAAATAATCTGTAGTTTTTCGCCTAGGACACTGAAAGTTAAGGTCTCGGAGATTCGCTCGGAAAAAATATCACTTAGTTGGAGAAGAAGCGTAACAGATGTTTCATTGGTAATTCATGAGAAGATCCTGAGGTTTCTAACAAGAAGACCTGCACCCCATCTATAATAAGATGACTTAATGTTCCTCTACGACAATTGCAATTGGTTTTCTTTGGAAGATCCAATAATATTTTTTGAAATGATCCGCAGAATTTCTATGAGAAGATAAATTTGTCTTCTCTGAAGTGACTCAGTTGTCCTCAGTAATTAAAGTTCGATTAGAATACCTATTGGTTCTCTATGAGAAAACCTCTTTGTCCTTTCTGAAGACCTCCTGATATTCTATAGGAAGAACTATTTTATTAAGAAGACCCATAGTTCTCAGGTCACATGTCTTGTATAAAAAACATATTGTTCCTCTACCATTGATCTCCTCGGAAGACCCAATGATATTTTTTGAAAAGAACCATAGGCCTTCTTTGAGAATATCCTCTGTAATATGGAGACCAACACGTACTTTATAATAAGAATTTGTATGTTGGATCTCTAGGAGAATTAACATTAGTCTTTCCAAAGAACCAATTAATGTTGTGTGAAAGAATCCGAAGGATTTTTATGTGAATATCCATTGGTTCTCTATGAGAAGACCCCCTTGTCCTCGGTCTTTAATGAAAAGTCCTTTTGGTGCTCAGTGAAAGGACCTAATGGTTCTCTTTATGAAGATCCATGGTAGTTAAAGATCATTGGTATTTAATGAGAAGACATATTAAAAGCTTAAGAGAAGAGCCTACGAAAATTGTCTTTGATGTTTTTTGAAAGGCTCTTCAAAATGCTTTGAAAGGATCCACAGGGCCTCGAAGCGTAGATACTGTTTTTCTATGAGAAATCCTCTCTAGTGGGGAAACCTACAGGTCCTCTATAATAATAGATATTGGTACACCACAGGAATTACCTCCGGTCTTCTATGAAAAACTCTTTACAATGCTTTGAAAGGATCCACAGGTTTTCTATGTGGGGAACCCTTAGTGTTCTGCGAGAATACAAGCGGTCTGTAATGAAAAATCCTTCGGGTGTTCAATGGGAATATCAATGACAATAACTCTGTGAGAAGTCACAAAGGTCTCTAATGAGAAGATGTTTTTGTTCCCTATAGGAAGACATATCAGTCCTCTATGAGAAGCTTTAGTGGTCTTCCTTTATTTTCTAATGGAACCTTTGGCAATCCAAGAAAAGATCCGTTGTTCTTCTATGTTTAACATCAATGTTAAGACCCATTGGACTTTTCTTAGACCTTCCATTGGTTTTTAGCAGATACTTCCTTCTGCGGAAGATGCATTTAAAATTGTATTCCATGAAAAGATCCGCAGGTCCTCTATAGAAGACCGTTAGATGTCCCATTATCACGAAATGACTCAGTAATTTTTAAGAGAAGATCCATTGGGCTTCTATGAGGGCTTAAAACATACCTCTACAATCTCCTACTCATAGCAAAATATTTAATTCTTTGCCCATACGATTTACAGTAGACGACCCTAAATACCCTAAGGTCCTTATACTCCAAATCTCTATCGACGACACAAAGATTCACTTACTATACAGAAGACGATACTAGGGTCCATATACTCAAAAAAACGACCCTAAGGGGCTAATACTATACAGTAGACGAGCGTAAGAGCCATATTTTCTACAGCATATCTACTCTATACTATACGGCCCAAAGGGCCATTGTCTCTACGGTAGACGGCCCAGGGGACCATCTACACTATAGTGGACGACCCAAAGTGCAATCTACAGTATAGTTGCCATTTACACTACAGTAGACGAACCAACTCTACAGTAGACGACCCAAAGGGCCAGCTACTCTACATTAGACGGCCGAAAATGCCATCTGCTCTAAAGTAGATGATCCACAGGGCCAGCTACTCTACAGTAGACGACCAAAAATGCGATCTACTCTACAGTAGACGACCCAAACGGCCATCAACTTAATATTAGACGACCCAAAGAACCATCCACTCTACATTAGACGACCCAAAGGGTCACCTACTCTACAGTAGACGACCTAAAGGGCCATCAAGTCTACAGTAGACGACCCAAAAGGCCATCTATTCTACAGTAGACGACCCGAACGGCCATCTACTTTATATCAGACGACCCAAACGGCCAACTACTCTACAGTAGACGACCTAAAGGATCATCTGCTCTACAGTAGACGACTTAAAGGGCCATCTACTCTACAGTAGACGACCCAAAGGGTCATCTACTCTACTAGACGACCCAAAGGGCCATCTAATCTACAGTAAACGACCCAAAGGGCCATCTACTCTACAGTAGACGACCCAAAGGGCCTTCTACTCTACAGTAGACGACCCAAAGGGCCATCTACTCTACAGTAGACGACCCAAAGGGTCATCTACTCTACAGTAGATGACCCAAAGGGCCATCTACTCTACAGTAGACGATCCAAAGTGCCATCTATTCTAACGTAGACGACCCAAAGGGCGATATACTCTACCGTAGACGACCCAAAGGGCCATCTACTACGACCCAAAGGGCCATCTACTCTACAGTGGACGACCCAAAGGACCATCTACTCTACAATAGACGACCCAAAGGGCCATCTACTCTACAGTAGACGACCCAAAGGGCCATCTACTCTACAATAGACCACCCAAAGGGCCATCTTCTCTACAGTAGACGACCCAAAGGACCATCTACTCTACGGCAGAATACCCTAAGGGCCATTATTATACAGTAAACGACCCTAATAACTATATGATCGACAGCAGACGAGCTTAAGAGACATCTACTCCAGAGTAGACGAACATAAGGGCCATCTACTCTACAGTAGACGAACCTAAGGACAATCTGCTTTATAATAGATGACAAATAGGGCAAACTTATCAACAGATAGCCACTAAGGGTCATCTATTATACATTAGACGACCCTAATAACCATATGATCTACAAGGCTACTTGTGTCGAAACCGAGAGCCTATACTCTATAGTAGACGGTGCAGAGTGCCATTTACCCTATAGTTGAAGGCGCAAAGAGCCATTTACTCTACAATAGACGACCCAAAGTGTAATATTTTCTACAGTAGACAATACTGCAGCGGTCGACACTTAACCTATTGGTCTTCTCCGAAAAGATATTTTAGGCAGAAGGTCGGATGGCTTTATCTGAAGAGGCCTAATGGTCTTCCATGAGAAGTGTGGTTGGTCTTCTATGGGTAAATATTGCGGTATTGTATTAGAAAATCTCATGGTTGCAAAGGAAGACCAATCAATAGACTTATTGTTCTCTATAAGAGAAGCTAATGTTACGCCACGAAATGAACGTCCTTTACCTGAATGCCCTTGGGAGAAGACTTATCATTTTCCATAAGAAGACCTTAGGTTGTATTTTAAGGAAAGGAGTCTTGGACTTTTATGTGAAGCTAATTTTTTCTTCCGTAGGAGATAACCTTTTGGTCGTCTATAAGCAGACCGGTTCGATGGAGAAGAACATGTCTTTTTTCTGCATAAATTTGTACATTCACTTTTATGATGTCACTGTTAACTGTTAATTGAAAATTATGGTATGGCGATGAAAAAAAACTTTTAATTGATAAAAACCCATTTAACCTCAACCATTTATAATGGCAACTTTTGACATTTGCAAACGAAATGTGTCATGAGCCAGATAGACACACGCGCATTTATTTATTTATATCATAAATATAAAAATATTAAGAGATAAAAAACAACAATAATAAATTCCAAGTGAAAACAATTAGCAGGACAAACAACAAAGGGGAAAAATTTAAAAAAAAATAAATGAAAAAAAAAAATAAAATGCAAATGTCAAGAGCATGACTTATGAGTTGTTTACACAAAAGAGCAACAACAACAATGGGCAACAGCAACGTTGTTGTGGTTAATGCATGTCCTTTATTGTGGTCAAGAGCAATAAACATGGCATAATTATTATGTGAGGAACTCCAAAAGGTCAAAGCGCAAAACAAATAAACAACCCTACCCCCCGGCTCACGGGACATTTTGCAAAATGAAGTTATAATCAAATTTAAATCAAGCAATTATCATTCAATAAAACTAACATCCTGTTTATGGGTGATTTTTCAAACAGAACGTAACTTTTCTCCCCACAGGAAGCAAAGGGTGTTTGGGGAAATACCCAATGTTGCCATTGACTTTAGTTTTAGTTGCCCACCTAATGTTTAGGGGTTTCCGTTTGCCTTAATACCCATTTCCGTGGATGTTGTGTGTTTTGCCTGGCCACCGCCAAATTTCCTCTGTGCATAAATAACGAAACAAATCCAAAATATCCACAGAAAAACTTTGCTGCTGTTGTTGTTGTCCTTTTTTGCTAGCAATAAAAATTACCATAACAAACATAGCAGCAATGGGAGTCCTTCTGCCCCCCACCCATACCTACCTGTTATTATCCACAATTCTTTTAAGCATTCCTCTCGTGATTTGGCTATAATGGCGGACTTGCTAATATCCTGCGGTGCCTCGAGCAAAGGAAATACCAAAGCACCCATTATCGTATAACCAATAACCATTACAACCAGGCCCGGTGTGGAGAATATTAACTTTAGAGCACGACTTAAACAATTGTTTATGTTGATGGCACGATTCCTCTTGTTGTTGTTGTTGCTGTGGCTGCTGGTTTTTCTACTGCCACCCAGGTATTTGTTATCGTTAATATAAGTTGGAGGTTGGTGTTGGAGCTTTTGCTTATGATAATGTTGTTGATATTGCAGCTGTTGTTCCAGTTGTTGTTGTTTTTGTTGATGGTGCTGTAGAAAACTGTTTCCGCTTTCGTTTTTTGTATTATAACAATTGGCCTTATTGTTGCTGCTGGCCTTAGTCAAAGGTGTTGATTGGTGTTGCTGTTGTTGCTGTGATTGTTGTTGTTGTTGTAATAGTTCTTCATCCTCTATTAAGCCGGAAATCGCCTTTTCAACGTCCGACATTGTAAACTGCAAGTGAACAACATAAATATTTGGCTCATTGATGGATGTATGTTGACGTCTTTGGCAACAACTACAACAGACATTTAGACGAGTTTTTTGTTTTGGGGTACTCAACAATAAGTAGCGGTGTGTGTAATTCTCTCTTTCCGTGTGACTCTCTCGAAACGTATTTAAAGCCCCTAAATGCTTTTAGCAATTTGTCAACTTGTCTTTTACACAAAAAACTTTTGCAGTTGTTTTTTTGCGTGTCACAGCAGCATTATTTGTTTCCCCTCTCACTATCTTGCTCTCCAGCCCCTAGTACCAAGATTTTCTTGTGCTTTCCCTGTTGTTTTGTTAAAGCCTATTACGAATTTGTTCTTTCTTTCTTTATTGTGTAGTTGTTGTAGTTGTTATTCTCTTAAATCGTCATGTCGTCTATTATTTGCCATGACTCGTCTCTCACAGGACTTGAATGGCATCACGCCCATACTTGTTGTTGTTGTTGCTGCTACTGATGCTTGTAATGTCATTGTTAAATTGCATTGTTAAGTATCTGCTTGTCATTCCCTCTCAGTGGCATTTAACTGCTGCTTGCGTGTGCCGCATGCCACTTTGCCATTGTAGTTGTTGTTGTTGGTGATGTTAATGTGCCTTGCATTATTGTTCCACTAAATGTCTGCAATAAAAAAGAACGAGAACGAGAACAAAAATAAGAACAAGCTTAGTTTAAAATCTTTCGAGTGTCTTAAATGGTCGCTAATAAAAATCAATGGGAATTGGGTTAAGTTGCGATATGAGGAAATTCTTTAAAAAAATGCATAGATAAAAGTAGATGATGGTTAGATAAATGATTCGTGATTGTGGATAATATTTTTTCAATTTATTATTTACGTTGGTGCATAAATTATTTAAAGAAAATTATCCACGTTTCTGGATAAATTGTATGAAGAAAAACTATCCCCGTTTGTGGATAAAATATCTAGAGATAAATTTATCTAAAATTTATCCACGTTTGTGGATAAATTATCTGAAAAAATTATTCACATTGGTGGAGAAATTATTCCCAGATAAAATATACTCATTGGTGGATAAATTATCTAACGAAACAATATCGAAGTTGGTGAAAAAATTATCTAATGACAACTTATCGACATTGGTGGATAATTATCTAAAGGAAAATTATCCACCTTGGTGGATAAATTATCTAAAAAATTATAAACGTTGGTAGATAAATTATCTAAAGAAAAATTATCCACATTGATGAATAAATTATTCCCAGATAAATTATCCACGTTGGTGGATACATTATCTAAAGAAAAGTAATACTCGTCGGTGAATAAAATATCTAAAGAAAATTTACCAACGCTGGTAGAGATATTATCTAAAGAAAAATTATCCACGATGGTGGTTTTATTATCTAAAGTAAAATTATCCACGTTGAGGGAAAAATTATCTAAAGGAAAAATATCCTTATCTATGGAAAAATTGTCCACGCTTATGGATAAATTAATGAAAAATTATCAACGTTTGTGGAAAAAAGTATTTGAGGACAAATTATTCAATATTATCTAAAAAATATCAAATATTATCTAAAGAAAAATTATCCTCGTTGTTAGATAAATTATCGAATCTAATAAAAACTTTACACGTTGGTGGATAAATTATCTAAAGAAATATTAACTACAATAGTGGACAAATTATGTAAAGGAAAATTATACACGTTGGTGAATAAATTCTCTAAAGAAAAATTATCCATGTATGTGGATAAATGATTTCAAGATAAATTATCCACATTTTTGGTAAATTATCTCAAGATAAATAATCTCCGATTGTGTATAAATTATCTTATGATAATTTATGCACATTTGGGGATAAATTATCCATACATGTGGATAAATTATCTCAAGATTAAATATCCACGTTTGTGGGTAAGTTATCTCAAGATTAAATATCCACGTTTGTGGGTAAATTATCTCAAGATTAAATATCCACGTTTGTGGGTAAATTATCTCAAGATAAATTATCCACGTTAATGAATAAATTATCTAAACATAATGTAGCTCTTAGGTTATAACAGCTCTACTCGAAAGAGAATTAATTAAAATAAAAATTAATTATCCACATTTGTGGATAAACAATCTAAATATCCACGTTTGTGGGTAAATTATCTTAAAATAAATAATCTACGCTGTTGGATAAATAATCTTGAAATAAACTATCCATGATGGTGGATAAATTATCCTAGTTTATCCACGTTCGTGGATAAATTATCTAGAAAACATCCACGTTTGTGGACAAATTATCCAGAAAACATCCACGTTTGTGGATAAATTATCTAAAAATAAATTATCCACGTTTGTGGATAAATTATCTAAAAATAAATTATTCACGTTTGTGGATAAATTATCTAAAAATAAATTACCCACGTTTGTAGATAAATTGTCTAAAAATAAATTATCCACGTTTGTGGATAAACTATGTTAATATAAATTATCCACGTTTGTGGATAAACTATGTTAATATAAATTATCCACGTTTGTGGATAAATTATCTAAAAATAAATTATCCACGTTTGTGGATAAATTATTTAAAATTAATTATTCACGTTTGTGGATAAATTATCTAAAAATAAATTATCCACGTTTGTGGATAAATTATCTAAAAATAAACTATTCACGTTTGTGGATAAATTATCTAAAAATAAATTATCCACGTTTGTAGATAAATTGTCTAAAAATAAATTATCCACGTTTGTGGATAAACTATCTTAATATAAATTATCCACGTTTGTGGATAAATTATCTAAAAATAAATTATCCACGCTGGTGGATAAATTATCCTTAAATAAATTATCCACGTTGGTGGATAAATTATCTAAAAGAAATTATCCATGTTGGTGGATAAAATAACAAAAAAAATTATTCACGTTGGTGGATAAATTATCCACGTTTCTGGCGGATAAAATATCAAAAAATAAATTGTCCACGTTTCTGGATAAATTATCTAAAAATAAAATATCCACGTTGATAAAAAAATTATCTAAAAATAAATTATCCAGGTTGGTGGATAAATTATCAAAAAATAAATTATCCACGTTTTTGGATAAATTATCTAAAGATAAAATATCCATGTTGGTAAATAAATTATCAAAAAAAAAAAAATAATAATAATAATTATCCACGTTTGTGGAAAAATTATTTAAAATAAATTATCCACGCTGGTGGATAAATTATGTTAAAATAAATTATCCACGCTGGTAGATAAATTATCTTAAAATAAATTATCCACGTTTGCACGTTTGTGGATAAATTATCTAAATATAAATTATCCACGTTTGTGGATAAATTATCTAAATATAAATAATCCACGTTTGTGGATAAATCATCTAAATATAAATTATCCACGTTTGTGGATAAATTTTAAATTATCCACGATTGTGGACAAATTATCTAAAGATAAATTATGCACGTTTGTGGATATATTATCCACGTTTGTGGATAAATTATCCTAAATATAAATTATCCTCGTTTTGGATAAATTATCTAAATATAAATTATACACGTTTGTGGATAAATTATCCACGTTTGTGGATAAATTATCTAAATAAAAATTATCCACGTGTGTGGATAAATTATCTAAATAAAAATTATCCACGTTTGTGGATAAATTATCCTAAATATAAATTATCCTCGTTTTGGATAAATTATCTAAACATAATTTATCGACGTTTGTGCATAAATTAGCTACGTTATTAAATAAATTATCTTTAAATAAATTATCCACGTTTGTGGATAAATTATCTAAATATAAATTATACACGTTTGTGGATAAATTATCCACGTTTGTGGATAAATTATCTAAATAAAAATTATCCACGTATGTATATAAATTATCTAAATAAAAATTATCCACGTTTGTGGATAAATTATCTAAACATAATTTATCGACGTTTGTGCATATATTAGCTACGTTTTTAGATAAATTATCTTTAAATAAATTATCCACGTTTGTAGATAAATTATCTTTAAATAAATTATCCACGTTTGTAGATAAATTATCTTTAAACAAATTATCCACGTTTGTGTATAAATTATCTTTAAATAAATTATCCACGTTTATGGATAAATTATCTTTAAATAAATTATCCACATTTGTGGATAAATTATCTTGAAATAAATTATCCACGTTTGTGGATAAATTATCTTTAAATAAATTATCCACGTTTGTGGATAAATTATCTTTAAATAAATTATCCACGTTTGTGGATAAATTATCTTTAAATAAATTATCCACGTTTGTGGATAAATTATCTTTAAATTAAATTAACCACTTTTGTTGATAAATTATCTTTAAATAAATTATCCACGTTTGTGGATAAATTATCTTTAAATAAATTATCCACGTTTGTGAATAAATTATCTTTAAATAAATTATCCACGTTTGTGGATAAATTATCTTAAAATAAATTATCTAAGTTGGAGATAAAATATCTACGTTGGTAGATAAATTATCTAAATATAAAATATCAACGATGGTGGAGAAATTATCAAAATAATACATTATGCACGTTGGTGGAAATTATCCATGTTGGTGGATAAGTTATCTAAAAATAAATTGGTGTATAACTTATCCCCAGATAAATTGTCTAAAAATAATATATGCACGTTTGTGGATAAATTATCTTAAAATAAATTAGCCAAGTTTGTGGATTATCCACCTATGAGGATAAAATTTCTAAAAATAAATTATACACTATTGTGGATAAATTATCTTAAAATAAATAACCCATGTTGGTGGATAAACTATACACCTGTTTTCATAAATTATCCGTGGTGGTGGATAAATTATCCACGTAAGCTTATAAATAATCTAAAATAATCTCGTTGTTGGATAAACCACCTAAAGTTAAATTATCCATATTGGTGAGTAAATAATGTTAAAATAAATTATCCACATTGGTGGATAAATTATTCCAAACATATTATCCAAGTAGATGAAAAAATTATTCTCAGATAAATTATCCATGTTGGTAAATAAATTATAACCATATTAATTTTACACCTTGGTGAAAAAAATCTTCCCAGATAAATGATCCACTTTGGTAGATAATTACCTTCAGATAAATTGTACACGTTTTTGGATAAATTATTCAGTTATGTTTGGATAAATTATCCCCGTTAGAGGATATATTATGTCCAGATAAATTATCCCCGTTGGTGGATAAATTATGTCCAGATAAACTATTAACTAAAGAAATTTATCCACATTGGTACATTTGCTTTCATCTATCGTCCTCTTCTCAACTAGTCAATTGTCAATCTAGGAAAATCCTTGCTTTTAAGTTTCCAAATTAGAATTTAATTTAATTTGTATTTTATTTGAGAATTATCAAATTAGTTAAAATATCTTTATGTCCTGGTCAGCTTCTTTGTTATTGCTTTTAATATACTTTTAATTGTTTAATATGTTCTGCTATACCATAATATGTTTGTAGGCACATATTGTATTATTTAACTATGCCAGTTAAGGGCTGGTACTCCTGTGTGTTTGCCACTCACTTGAAGTAATATCTGCTGCATAGTTCACCTTTTGGCACTGCCTTCGAAAAGTAATGCCAAACTATCACCATTACTGTCTTGTCAGTAAGAGATTTATGAAAATCTTTGCTGGCTGCGTAACTAAAATCTTTATTTGTCACATTGCTGGCAAGGGGTTAAGCTCAAACACGGAATTTATAATGAAGGTTATGTAATCCTCATCTTTGCTTTTAGATACTAGCTGAAGATGTGTTTGCCTTCTATGCGTTCAAACATTTAGTAGCATTTGAAGCAGTAATTACAAGCAGGCAAAGCAAAGCATCTGATATAACATCAACATAGTTTTAGTAAGCAAATATTTCTTCGAAATGCCAAAGGTGCAGAGATTAGCATTTTGTCAGTAGTTGATGCATACAATAAAGCATTGGGGTCGAGGACGAGGCAGTGCTATTGAAGTGGGGGAATGGTAATTTATATTTAAGAAATACACAAGTGAAAATATTTTCTGATATTATGCCTAGAAAATCCTTTAAAAGCATCTCAATGTCTTAATAGTTAAAACTCCCATAAATCAAAGTCCCTCATAGCCTCTGGCCCAGTATGTGTGAGATAAAACGTATCTTCTCTTAATTAGATCTTATCAGAAATTCATATCTTGCAGACATGTGTGAGTAAGTGTGTGTATGTTGTAAAAGTGAAATTAATAGGCAGCTTGATTAACTACATTTCATTTCATTACGCAGCATGTCCTTGAGCCAGGATAAGGATAAAGCAGCACATAGGAACTTTGCACAGTTTAAATGTCAGCCATAAACTCTTGGAAACAATTTGAATGACTGACGCCTGCCTTACACCACCATCCATGTACTTGGTAATGAAATAAGTGTTCTTTTTTTCAAAACATCCCAACAACAACTTTTCATACGCCAAATATAAACAAACATTTACCACGACTTTTCCCGCCCGCTCGCACCCAATATAAAATCTTATAATTAATTCAAATTAATTACCCTTCACTTGGAACATGCATGGAATGTTATTAATAAGGATTTACATGATCCTGTTCTTTATGGCGTAGGAATTTTTGGCAGCCTGATATGGGGCGGGGAGGAAGGGGCGGAAGGATGTATTGTAAATACATATGTTAATAAGTAAATACAATATGTTTGTTGGTGTTGTTTTTGGTTTTTGGGAGGCACGCACGTATACACATTTACGCTTTATGACAATCGCATTTACAGTCTTCTTAACGAGCTCATTGCCATCGTAAGGGGCACGTTATAAAAAAGTTTAGTATTTTTCGAAACAATTTAAGATGGCAAGACTTTTTTCTTCTTAAAGACTGCCTACCGCTTTTATTTTTTGGTCAATTATGCCAACTGATGACGCCTGATTCGTAATGCCCCATCAAACGTGGTACCCCACCACATGTAAAGAGGATTTACAAGGCCATAATTTTGGCTTTTCTAAAAACTATAGGCCCCAAATATAGGATATTTTGGTATTTATGTATTTATATGGGGATTTGTGAGTAAAATCGTACACTTTTTCAAAAAGTGTTTTTTGAAACATTTTATTATATTTTCAGATTTTTTTTGACAAATGTAGGTACACTATATGTTACTTTACAATAAATTATTTATATCGTAGTTCACATTGTTTTGACTTTTATAAGTTTTCAGTTTGATTATGAAAAATATGTATTCAGTTATTCATTCGTTAATAAAATACATTGTCTTTTTTATAAAGAAATCGTGTGCCACAATTAATTGATATCATGCATCAGATTGGGGCCACAATTGGCGATCCTGCTTTCTTCCTTTTTAAAAAGCAATCCTGTGAACATTTGAATAGTTTTGAATACCCAAATCTTATGGAAAACAAATCGAGGATATTGGCTGCGATTTAAAATTGTGCTTCATAGAGAACGGATCGATAATTTTGAAATTGCATGTTCTGCGAAAATTCCAAAGGATACCCGACACATTCAACGTCAATTGGCGAAAGTCTATGAATGGTGAACGAATGATTTAAGAAATATAACCTTGTGAAAGAACCAATACACCTCTAAGGAATATCGCTTTGTAAAGAAGAAAATTTTGTGGAAAATTCGAAGGATACTCGCTACACGTAGCATCAACTGAAGAAAATTAATGAATTGTAAGAATTCCAGTTAAAGGAACATCATTCTGTGAACGAGTCATCTATACACCTCTTGGAAAGATATTTGAAAGCGGATAAGGATATTTATATTATTGGAATCGGACCACCAAGCGTATCAACCATCTACCATACGTAAGTTTGTAGAATCTGGAGGCAAGCACAGTATTATTTGTTATCATACGTAATAATTACTTGGATAATAATTATTATTAGTATCATTATTATTTCTATTTGTCCATTACATATTCACTTGCAAATTATTGTGTAAACTCCTTCTCCGAAGAATCAACATGTTAAGGTCACCACAACAAGTAGGTGGGGGTCCGAACGAAAATAATTCATCGGCTAACGACGGTACATTAGCTTCTAATTCGAATGCACAGTCGGTGTCATCGAATAGTTCTAGTATGACGAACCAAGCGAGTGGGTTTGAGGTTTCTGCCGCTTCTATAAAACTTCCGGGGTTTTGGACAAATTGTCCAGAGGCAGGGTTTATTCATGCTGAGATGCAATTCGCAACTAAAGGGATCACTTTGGATAAAACTAAATATGAGTATGTTGTTACAGCTTTACCTCAGGAAGTGATAATGTCTGTTTTAGATGTTATTCGCAACCCGAGAAATAACAACAGCTATGAAGGTTTAAAGGATGTATTGATAAAACGACATACTTTAAGCGAGAGTAAACGCATCGACAAGATTCTATCCGATTTAGAAATGGGAGACCAGAAGCCATCCGAATTGTATAGATCTATGTCACTAATGGCGGGCACACAGTTTAGTCAGGACGTTTTGAAAAGAATATGGATACGAAGATTGCCAAAAAATCTTAATGTTGTATTGATGGGATCAAATATTACTGATACGAATCAGCTTATTCAGACAGCGGATAATATTTGGGAAGTTCTACAGAGGGATGATTTATCTGCACTAGGAGTATCTGCATCGTCGGAAAAGACATTAATTCCAGACATGGGTAAAGTGGTAGAGGGTCTAGTTCAAGCTACTAGTAATATTTGCCAAGGATTTGACAAACTTTCATTGGAGGTTTCTGTAATGAAACGACAGTTCGAGGAGATGCAAGATCGAGATAGAAGAGAAAGATTTAGTGGAAGGATGTCACGATCGGGAAATAAAAAAAGGAATTGGCTGTGTAGGTTCCATTACAGATTCGGCAAGGATGCTAGAAATTGTGAACAGCCTTGCTCGTATTATGAAAACAATGGTTCAAAAAACTAATTAGGCCCATTGTAAAAGCGACGGGCAATGGGTGCGCAGAAATATCAACACGTCGCCTATTTGTGTACGACAAATCGAATAATTTAAAATTTTTAGTGGATAGCGGGGCTGATATATCAATTTTGCCGGCATCAAAATTTAGAAATTATAAGAGAGTCTCAGATGTGGTCCTGACAGCTGCCAATGGGTCAACAATCCAGACATATGGAAAAAGTTGTTGAACGTCGATTTAGGTCTGCGTCGTGATTTTCAGTTCGCGTTCACATTAGCAAACATTAGTAGGCCGATAATAGGAGCAGACTTCCTTCACATATACGGGTTATTGGTAGATATTCGAAATAAGAGTTTGGTGGACCCTATAACAAACTTGAAAGTGTCTGCATGTTCACAAGTATGTAATATTCAGTTGCCAAAGATCTTTGCTTACCAAAATCAATATACTAACTTACTGAATGAATTCCCCTCATTGACGTCGGAACCAGATTACACGAAACCAGTGAAACATTCGACTGTACATAGAATAGTGACTAATGGCGCATTGCCCTATACAAAGCCTAGGCGTCTGGATCCTATGAAATATAAAGTGGCTAAATCAGAATTTGAATATTTAGTCAAATGCGGGATTTGCAGACCCTCGGACTCGAGTGTAGCATCTGCTCTGCATCTAGTCCCCAAAAAGGACCCAGATGATTGGCGGCCTTGTGGAGACTTTAGGCAGTTAAACGCTGTGACAGTCCCAGACAGGTATCCTATACCACACATACACGACTTAAATATGAATATGAAGGGGAAGCGAGTGTTTTCAAAGTTAGACTTAGTTCGTGCTTATCATCAAATTCCAATGGCGCCCGAAGATGTACACAAGACAGCGATTACAACAACCTTCGGTATGTTTGAATTTGTTCGAATGCCCTTTGGGTTGAGGAACTCATCTCAAACCTTTCAACGTTTTATTAACGAGGTGTTCAAAGGTCTGGACTTTGTATTTGTTTACATAGATGATGTATTAGTTTTTAGCGAAAATGAAGAGGAACATGTACGTCACCTCAGAGTGATATTTACTAGGCTACAGGAATATGGGTTAAACATTAAGCCAGGGAAGTGTACATTCGGCGCAACAAATATTGATTTTCTGGGACATAATGTTTCAGAGGAAGGAATTAGACCAACAGATGATAAGGTCTCTGCCATTCGAGATTTTGAGAAACCGACTACAGTTAAGCTAATGTAAAAATTTATAGGTATGGTCAATTATTATCATAGGTACATTCCCGGGCTGGCGGAAATGTCGGGTCCTATACATGATATGATAAATTGCGCTTTCAGTGATAAGAAGAAAATTTTAACATGGGATGACAAGGCTGAAAAAGCCTTCGTCGACATTAAAAAAGCTTTCGCATCTCGAAATATGTTGAGTCACTTTGATGGTAAGTCAAAACTAACGTTGACGGTCGATGCGTCTTGTACTGCAATCGGAGGGGTCCTACAGCAGGTACGTGGTAGTGTAACGGAGCCGTTGGCGTTCTTTTCAAGGAAACTGTCCCCTACAGAGTCGAAATATAATGCTTTTGATCGCGAGTTACTGGCGATTCATGACAACATAAAGCATTTTAGGTATATACTTGAAGGAAGATGTTTTACAGTGTTTACAGACCATAAACCACTGATACGTGCTATGGAGTCAAAGACAGAACGAAGTCCACGACAGATCCGACAATTAGAATACATTTCACAATTTATGAATGATATTCAATTAATTGATATCATTGTGCATCAGATTGGGGCCACACAAAGTGTTCTAGATATCGCGCCTTGAAAAAGTCTAATTCTGTAAAAACTATATGAAAATTCTTTAATATTGGTGCTGTGACCAAGTGTTTTCTTACTTTAAAGATGGGATAGGTTCAGCGGGGGCCAGGGTCGTCACAAGAATTTATTTTGATATTGGACGTAAGGGAGAGAAACTCGCACTGTTCATTTTTCTTTAATAAAATGTTATAAATATCTTTATTTACTTAAACACTATCACTACACTACAATTAACATTAACGACACAAAAATGATTTGTCGATGATGCTGGAACAATGTAAGTACAGCATAATTTAAAACGGCAGCAACGGCCCGATGACGACGAGTTGTGATGGTGGCAGTTTTGACACAGTAGCAGCCCGATGAGTATAACGACGAATGGTGATAGTGGCAGTTTTGACACCACAGCTGCTCGATGCAACGCAGCCCGAAAAATAGAGTGTATTGATACAGCTCTCACTTGGCCCTACGGTCAGTCGGCGAAAACGCAGCCCGAAGAATAGGGTGTATTACTACAGCTCTCACTTGGCCCTGCGGTCAGTCGGCGACAACGCAGCCCGAAGAATAGAGTGTATAGCTACAGCTCTCACTTGGCCCTGCGGTCAGTCGGCGTTAACGCAGCCCGAAGAGTAGGGTGTACTGTTGCAACCCTCACTTGGCCATGCGCGCGGTCCAGTCACCACAATAAGAGTTAAGGCCTTTTGTTCAGCTTACTAGGTAGGTACCCAAAGTTGCGCACCTTTTATTTTTCCCAATCACACTTAACTCAACAGCCCTCAACAGACGACTGCTCCGATTGTGTGAACAACTCCTCCTTTTATACAATTTCGGCTGATCGTTCCGTCCAACCGTTTCTTCCCACGGGCAATGTCATTACAGTGCAAATAGAAAACAACTAAAAAAAGTATCAGTCGGCTTTGCCGACAGATATATAACCTCAGCCTGGCAGATCGAATGTATTTAGGGTCTTTTTAGAATTTTTTGGCCCTTTTTGGACATTTGCCGACAAAATGTGGATCAGTATCAAGAGTCAAAAGTGTTGCGGAGGAGATACTTGAAGGAATGGGCCGACATTGTCCATTATGAAAGTGGATCTTATTTTGGGAGTCGTATATTTTCGATATTGGGTGCCACCGTAGTGCAATGGTATGCACGCCCGCCTTGCACGTAGAAGGTCGTGGGTTCGATTCCCAGGCCAGACAACGGTTTTCATTAAAATTCAGTTAAGGCGCACCCTTCATTCCATTGTTTTATAAGGGGGCGATACAGTCAGTGCATTGTCCCAATTTGAACTTCTACTTACTTACTTACATACTTAGCTGGCCCATTACAGAACATTTGTTCTATAGGCCGAACTAAGACAAGATCTCCATTCCTCTCTATTTGTTGCTTCACACTCTGGAATACCGCGCCCTTTCATCTCATCATCCACTTATTTGCGCCATCTATTCCTTGGCCTGCCAATTCTGCGTGCACCGCCAAGCGGTCCGTATTTATACGCCTTTTTAGCGGGTTCATCATCGCTCATTCTTATGATATGGCCTAGCCAACGCAATCGCTGCATCTCGATACGTTTAACAATATTGATGTCGTTGTATAGCAGATACAGTTCGTGGTTCATGCGACGTCGATATTCACCGTCAACGCAGATTGGTCCGTAGATCTTTCGAAGAATTTTTCTCTCAAACACAACAAGCACTGCCATGTCTGCTTGCCCAAGTACCCAGGCTTCGGAGCCATACATCAGCACGGGTAGTATCAGTGTTTTGTAGAGCGTTATTTTTGTTTGGCGAGATGTGGCTTTGTTTTTAAACTGCTTACTTAAACCAAAGTAGCATCTGTTAGCCAATACAATTCTTCTTTTTATTTCACAACTGATGTCGTTTGTTGTGTTTACGGAGTTGCCGAGGTAGACAAAGTCTTTTACTACCTCAATATTATAGGAACCAACTTTCACAGTCGGTCCGAGCCCAATGGACGCATTGCGCGTCGACACCATCAACTTGGTCTTCTCACCGTTTACCCACTTTAGCAGATTCTGCTTCGACTTTTATAAAGGTATCAGTTACTTCTTTTACTGATCGGCCCATGATATCTATATCATCAGCATAAGCAAGTAACATGTGACTATTGGTGTAGATTGTGCCACTTCTTTTGACGTTTGCCTCTCGTATAACCTTTTCCAGCAGGATGTTGAAGAGATCACACGAAAGGCTGTCTCATTGTCTGACACCTCTTTTGGTACCAAACTCTTCGGAGAGGTTCTTTCCTATTTGAACTGAGGACCTCGTGTCAGTTAAAGTCATTTTACAAAGACGGATGAGCTTTGCGGGGATACCAAATTCCGACATGGCTTGGAATACCTTTGATCGGAGGGGACTGTCGAATGCTGCTTTATAATCGACAAAAAGGTGAAATGTGTCGATCTGCATCTCTTGGGTCTTCTCTAGGATTTGCCGCAGGGTAAATATCTGGTCAACGGTGGACTTGCCAGGTCTAAAGCCACATTGGTATGGTACTATTATTTCGTTGACCATTGGCTTTAGTCGTTCGCACAATATCCCTGACTATCTTATAGGCAATAGGGAGAAGACTTATGCCCCTATAGTTGGAGCATACAGTCTTATCTCCTTTTTTGTGGACGGGACATAGGATGCTCAGGTTCCAATCGTCGGGTACGCGTTCTTCCTGCCAGATGGTGCAAACTAGATGATGAATACACCTTATCAGCGTGTCGCCTCCGGTTTAGATTAGCTCGGCTGGTAATTTATCGGCCCCTGCAGCCTTATTATTCTTCAGCCGATTTATTGCTGTCCTTACCTCATCTTGGCTGGGCGGTATACATTCAATACCAGCTTCCGGATTGCGACTGTGGTATCTTCGTCGTCTTCGCTGCTATTGAATACCAACAGATTTGGAAAATGTTCTCTCTATATCCTGAGCACGCTATATGTATCTGTTACCAGATTACCTTGCTGGTCTCTACAGGAGGATGTGCCTGTACCAAAGCCATCTGTTTGATGTTTCACTCTTTGGTAGAATTTTCGGACTTCATAATGGCTCCTGTACATCTCGATTTTTTCACACTCCCGCTTTTCCATTTCTCTCTTTTTCTTGCGGAAAAGACGTTTCTCCTCTCACCTTTTCTCCCGATATCTCTTTGATGTGCTACGCGTTGCTACGGATTGTAAAGTAGCTCTATATGCCGCATTTTTCTCTCTGGTGGAGGTCTCTGGTATCCAAGTATGGATTTACGGCTGTGTGCATGGAGTGGACAATACTTTGCCATTGCGATGATATGTTATCGGGATGAGGAGTGCTTTTATTAAGCAATTGGGCTAGTTGAGTGGAATATGCTGTGGCTATCTGTTGTGATTGCAGCTTACCGATGTCTAACTTTCGTGTTGTGTCTGTTCGTACTTTGTTGCTACGTTTAACCGGGTGCGTACCTTTGCTGCAACAAGGTAGTGGTCCGTGTCTATGTTTGCTTCTCAGAACGAACGCACATCCAACACGCTCGATGAATGTCTTCCATCTATTTCTTGTTTTCTGATCTGGAGACATACAGGTGCCATTATGGATGACGAGATGTTGAAATCTGGTGCTGCTAACTACCATGTTTTTTGCCGCTGCGAAGTCTATCAGCCTCATACCATTGTCAGATGTTTCACTGTGGAGACTGAATTTTCCGACTGTTGGGCCAAAGATATTTTCCTTTCCAATGATGGCATTAAAATCGCCTAGAATAACTTTAATGTCATGGGCAAGACAACGGTCATATGTTTCATCTAAGCGCTCATATAATATATCTTTGGTCAGTTCGTCCTTGTCTTCAGTGGGAGCATGAGCGCAAATAAAGCTGATGTTGAAAATGTTTGCTTTTATTCGAATTGTAGCAAGTCTTTCATTCCCTGGTGTGAAGCTGGAGACCAGGTGTTTTAACCTCCGAGCAACTACAAATCCCCAACCAAACTCATGCTTTTTGTCATGGCAGCTATAATACAGTGCGTCACCTTTAGGTGTTGTAGTGACGCCTTTCCCATTCCATCGTATTTCCTGTATGGCAGTAATGTCGGCCTTGTACTTTTCAAGTACATCTGCCAATGCGTAAACTGCACCCTCTATAAAGAGTGCGAACATTCCAGGTGCAGATTCGCAGATCAAGTGTCCTTAAAACGTTTGCTGGGGTCGTCAACTTTAGATGGATTTTTTTCTTTTCTTTTGTTTTTTCATAGTAGGCTGCTTTTTCTAACGGGTGTTAAAGGCAATTCCCCAGGTGACACTACGGGGAGGTCAGTGTCCACTTGAGATGAAAGAGGGACCAAGATAAATCCTGGGCTTTGCCATGTTAAAGCCGGTCAGTACCGTTCCTTGGTATCTTCCATCCCCTATTATATACTTAGAGATAACTTTTTGGGTTTTAAGGGTAAAACTTTCTGTTCTTTTAAGAGAAAACATTCCATTTTTTTCGAGAGAATTCTTAGCGTGATATCGTCTTTTCTTATTTGAGAAAACTCTTTAGTATTTAAGAAAAATGATTTTGGGAGACAAATTTTAAGTTTGTTAGATCTCTGGGGTTTAGTTCTTCCGGTCTTCTAAGATAAGTTCGTTTCGTCTTTTAAGAGAACAACTTCTGTTGTCTATGAAACTTTTTTCAATGAAAGTTATGTCGGTCTTCTATCGAAAGTGTGCTTCCTAGACAAAATGGTCTTATACCCCACATATGTTAAGACCAACTCCGTTTCAGACAATTTGGGGTCGATTTATTCATGTCCATCGATCTGTTTTTCAGGCTCGCTGCAGTACACTAAATCTCTTGTACGAAGTAAACTATTTGATCCAAAGTTTGTACATATTAAAATGTTTCCAAACATAGACCAAGACTTTTATCCATTCTTTCTTGTACGTTCAGATTAAAAACCTTTCTCATTGGAAGATTCCTACGATTTGGATTTATAGCGAATATTTCTGCCATCAAAACCCACTGATACTTTTTTCTTTGTATTTTGTTTTTTTTCCTAGAGCCAAAATCCAAATTATATTTGGATATTTACTCGTGTG
The DNA here is from genome assembly GCF_047663935.1 of Musca autumnalis. NCBI lineage: Eukaryota > Metazoa > Arthropoda > Insecta > Diptera > Muscidae > Musca > Musca autumnalis. The sequence goes on from NW_027412088.1 coordinate 198,186,045, forward strand.
TTAGACCACTTTTACCAAATTTTAATTAATTGTTTTAGTTGTCGTTGTTGTAGTTGCTTTTTATTTAACAAACAATGTGTTCGACTAGTCGTCGTTGACATGAAATTTCACTTCATTGAAATTCCAAATGCGTGTCTGTTAAGGAATTCATGCTCATTGTTGTTTTGTCATTTAGATTTGCTGGTGACAATGATGGCGATGATGATGTGTGAGTGGATGTGGATGTGGGTGTGTGTGTGAACGTGTGGTCTAAATTAAATAAACATTGATTTATTTTACAAAATAAATTTACATACACAAACAATTGTGTTTATTTGTCTCTCAGTCTGTAAAATATAGGACATGTCGCATTGTTTTTTGTTTGGGAAATTTTCGGCTTTTCAATCAATCATCAAAAGGAATTCAAAATGTTGTTTCTAATGCAATTTAAATTTTTGAATAGCTTCGATTCTACTAATTGAATGCTGGCTGTTGTTTGTGGTTTGCACAAAAGAAATGATAATAATTGAAGGTAAATTTGAAAAAAAATGTTTTTGAAATTCTTAGAAAATTGTTAGTTTGGTTTCAAGTTATTGATGCACATGTACATACATATGTACGTACATATACAGGTATGTTAGTATTTGAAATGATGTTTGTTTTTAAAATTGATAATTACGTTATTGCTTTTTTTTGTGGAATTAATTGATTGCCAAACAAGAATTCCAAGGAGCTCAAAATAATGACTTACATATAAAAGTGGCTGAATAGGATATTCAATCTTAATCCGAAAATTTAATTCAAGTGTTTTTTAAGATGGTAAACTTTAATAAAAAATTTCCTAATTTTTTTCGAATTTAAATTATTATTTCCCCCTAGTCTGCCTTGTGTTTTACCATCCTTGTTGCTTTCCCTTTCCATACAACCTTCTATGGTTATGTGAAGAACACTTATGGAACGGTGCGATATCATCATAATATGGCCAACCAACAACGAACGATGACATATTACTACAAATTCTGTGAATGCTGTCCATGACATACTTTAAGATTCTCTGTGTGTGAGTGTGAGAAAGAGTGAATGTGTGAGTGAGGAACCCCTAAATAAATGCTGCCTTTCGTAACACATTTCTTGTGACCAATACAACTTTCACACACACATTTTTTGATCCCCGCAGCTCTTCCTCCTCCACACAAACACATCGACATGTTGTATAAAATTTTTGTTTGGGGTCTTTGACAACAAAGCTTGTAGAGGATACCTACTACCAATTCAAAGTTAAATCATTATAAAATATGTATGATTGTAGGAAATTGTGTTTTGGCTCAAAAACACACACACGCTCACACACATTTGCACTCTCAAACACATGCTTAGTTATACGGCCAGCATACCAGTCATGCCATAAAACAAACAGAAAGCAAAAAAGATAACCTTTTATGCATCAGACTAAACATGTCAGGCGCACACATTCTATCTCCATAGGTATGTTGTTTGGGTATGTGTTTGTATATTATCTAGACTAGCTTGGGTTGAGTGACAAACTGGCTGACTGACAAATGGACACATGCAAAACTATACATGTTGTACATTCCACTCTATTGACATTAGGCAAGTTTCATTTACATTGAGGTCAGTCTGCAGTATATTTTCCAAACAAACATACACATGCCCACACATCATACACACATACGCCCCCATACACACCCATTAAAGACACACATATATCTCACTTTACTCAGAATGCAATGACAATTATGTGTTCAGTATCATAGGATTTTTTTTCTTTGTTTCAATTGAAAAAAAACTAACACAGCCACACTGGCAGTGTTCCGGTGATGATGACTGACTGGCCAGGCATTTGAAATAACATTCCACTTCTCTACAATTTCATGTCAAACAATAAATTCAAAATTGTTCAAAAAATTGTTTCTAATGCGACAATAAACATTGAAATTTAACAATCCCACATTTCACATACTCAATCACAAAACTACAACATTTCCATTAACATGGCAGAGAAGTTTTTTCCTCTACATTCCTTCATGCAAATTGGGTAATGAAACATCCTTTTTCAAAAAGCGGGCAGGCAGGGATAAAGGAAATTAACCTTATGCACATCACATGCAACTACAATGATGTGCAGAGAAATGCCTCTCCATGTTATTAGCATTCATGAAAATTATTCGTACGATAATGAGCTGCTGCTGATGCTGTGTTTTTCATCTGCTGCGTTTTTCGGAAAGTTTCAGATCCCATGTATTTTTCATTGTTTTTGCATTTTAAGTGAATGGTGATGAATTTCAATGATTTACTCTGAACGCTTCATTTGATTTTTTTCAATTTGATTCGTTTGCCATTTGTTTGGTTTTTCTTTGTTGAACATCCAATACAAATATTTATGATACCATTCGTGCCTTGGTCAAAAAAAAGGATATTAACAACACGTCATGACGGCTATGACACAGACAGTGTAAATATGAAGGAAGAAACCGAGAACAATCACAATAGAGAACAATTGTAAATAAGGGAGGGAAATGAAATTTTCCAGGGCTTATCTTAGCTCCTCTTTTATTTGAAATGGACATTGGCACCCGTTTAAGGTAGTAAACTAAATAATAGATATAAAGCTGTACATAGTTTGAATCAGAGAGACTGAAGGAACCGAAGCGAAGGAATCGACTCGAGTTATCTGCAACGGATACTTCCATAGACTTTTTTCTAAAGCAAGAAAGGGTGCTTCTATAGAATTTTTCTGAAAGAAAGCGTGCTTCGACAGACGCTTTCTGAAAGAAAGGATGCTTCTATAGAGCCTTTTAAAAAAAAACGGTGCTTCGATGGACCCTTTCTGAAAGAATTGGTGGTTCGTAAGACAATTCTTGAAAGAAAGGGTGCTTCGATGGACCCTTTTGCAAAGAAAGGGTGATTCGATAGACCCTTTTGGAAAGAAAGGATGCTTCGATAGACCCTTCTAAAGAAACGGGTGGTTCGCTAGAACATTTTTGAAGGAAAGGGTGCTTCGATAGACCATTTCTGAAAGAAAGTGTGCTTCGACAGATCCTTTTTGTTAAAAATTGTTCTTCCATAGACCATTTCTAAATGAAAGGGTGCTCCCAAAGACCTTTTCTAAAAGAAAGCGTGCTTCTATATACCCTTTCTGAAAGAAAGGATTCTTCGATGCACCCTTTCTCAAAGGAGGGATGCTTCGATAGACCCTTTATGAAAGAAAGGTTGTTTCGATAGACCCTTTCTGAAAGAAAGGGTGCTTCTATAGACCCATTCTAAAATAAAGGGTGCTTTGATAGACCCATTCTAAAATAAAGGGTGCTTACATAAACCCCTTCTAAAAGAAAGGATGCTTCTATAGACCCTTTCTGAGAGAAAGGGTGCTTCTATAGACCCTTTCTGAGAGAAAGGGTGCTTCTATAGACCCTTTCTGAGAGAAAGGGTGCTTCTATAGACTCTTTCTGGGAGAAAGGGTGCTTCTATTGACCCTTTCTGAGAGAAAGGGTGCTTCTATAGACCCTTTCTGAGAAAAATTGTGCTTCTATAGACCCTTTCTGAGAGAAAGGGTGTTTCTATAGACCCTTTCTGAGAGAAAGGATGCTTCTATAGACCCTTTCTGAGAGAAAGGCTGCTTCTATAGACCCTCTCTGAGAGAAAGGGTGCTTCTATAGACACTCTCTGAGAGAAAGGGTGCTTCTATAGACACTCTCTGAGAGAAAGGGTGCTTCTATAGACCCTTTCTGAGAGAAAGGGTTCTTCGATAGACCCTTTCTGAGAGAAAGGGTGCTTCGATAAATCCTTTCTGATAGAAAGGGTGCTTCGATAGATCCTTTCTGATAGAAAGAGTGCTTCGATAGACCCTATCTGAGAGAAAGGGTGCTTCGATAGACCCTTTCAGAGAGAAAGGCTGCTTCTATAGACCCTCTCTGAGAGAAAGGGTGCTTCTATAGACACTCTCTGAGAGAAAGGGTGCTTCTATAGACACTCTCTGAGAGAAAGGGTGCTTCTATAGACCCTTTCTGAGAGAAAGGGTTCTTCGATAGACCCTTTCTGAGAGAAAGGGTGCTTCGATAGATCCTTTCTGATAGAAAGGGTGCTTCGATAGATCCTTTCTGATAGAAAGAGTGCTTCGATAGACCCTTTCTGAGAGAAAGGGTGCTTCGATAGACCCTTTCAGAGAGAAAGGGTGCTTCGATAGACCCTTTCTGAGAGAAAGGGTGCTTCGATAGACCCTTTCTGAGAGAAAGGGTGCTTCGATAGACCCTTTCTGAGAGAAAGGGTGCTTCGATAGACCCTTTCTCAGAAAAAGGGTGCTTCGATAGACCTTTTCTGAGAGAAAGGGTGCTTCGATAGACCCTTTCTGAGAGAAAGGGTGCTTCGAAAGACCCTTTCTGAGAGAAAGGGTGCTTCGATAGACCCTTTCTGAAAGAAAGTGTACTTCGATAGACCCTTTGTGAAAGAAAGGGTGCTTCGATAGACTCATTCTAAAAGAATGGCCGCTTCGATAGACCCATTCTAAAAAAATGGGGCTTCGGTAGACCCATTCTAAAATAGAAGGTGCTTTCTGAAAGAAAGGGAGCTTCTATAGGGTGCTTCGATAGACCATTTCTGAAAGAAAGGGTGCTTCGATAGACCCTCTCTGAAAGAAAGATCTTTCCATAGACCCTCTCTGAAAGAAAAATCCTTCCATAGACCATTTTTGAAAGAAAGCGTTCTTCGGTAGATCCTTCTAAGGGAAAGAGTGCTTCGATAGACCCTTCTAAGGGAAAAGATGCGTCGATAGACCCTTCTAAGGGAAAAGATGCGTCGATAGACTCATCTTCCTAGGAAAAGAACTTCCATATACCCTTTTTGAAGAAATGTTGCTTCTGTAGGACCTCTTTGTGAGAAAGGGTGCATCGATAGACCCTCTCTGAAAGAGAGGATGCTTCGATAGACCCTTTTTGAAGAAATGTTGCTTCTGTAGGACCTCTTTGTGAAAAAGGGTGCTCCGATAAACCCTCTCTGAAAGAGAGGATGCACCGATAGACCCTCTCTGAAAGAGAGGATGCTTCGATAGACCCTTTTTGAAGAAATGTTGCTTCTGTAGGACCTCTTTGTGAAAAAAAGCTGCTCCCATAAACCCTCTCTGAAAGAGAGTATGCATCGATAGACCCTCTCTGGAAGAGAGGATGCTTTGATAGACCATTTTTGAAGAAATGTTGCTTTTATAGGCCCACTTTGTGAAAAAAAGGGTGCTCCGATAAACGCTCTCTGAAAGAGAGGATGCGTCGATAGGCCCTCTCTGAAAGAGAGGATGCTTCCATAGACCCTTTTTGAAGAAATGTTGCTTCATAGACCCTCTTTGTAAAAAAGTGTGCTTCGATAAGCCCTCTCTAAAAAGAGGATTAATCGATAGACTATCTCTGAAAGAGAGAATGCTTCGATAGACCCTTTTTGTAAAAAAGGGTGCTTCCATATAACCTTTCTAAAAGAAAGGGTGCTTCCATAGATCATTTCTAAATGAAGGGGTTCTTCCAAAGACGCTTTCTAAAAGAAACTGTGCTTCTATAAACCCTTTCTGAAAGAAACGGTTCTTCGATAGACCCTTTCTGAAAGGGTGGATGCTTCGATAGGCACCTTCTGAAAGGATGGATGTTTCGATAGACCATTTATGAAAGAAAGGGTGTTTCGAAAGACCCTTTCTGAAAAAAAGGTGCTTCGATAGACGCTTTATGATAGAAAAGTTGCTTTATACCCTTTTTGAAAGAAAGGGTGACTTTATAGACCATTTATGAAAGAAAGGGTGTTTCGATAGACCCTTTCTGAAAAAAAAGGTGCTTCGATAGACGCTTTATGATAGAAATCGAACTTTTATAGACCTTTTTTGAAAGAAAGTGTGCTCCGATAGACCCTTTCTAAAAGAAAGGCTGCTTTAATAGACCCTTTCAAAAAAAACGATGCTTCGATAGACCCTCTCTGAAAGAAAGGGTGCTTCGATAGACCCTTTCTGAAACAAAAGCTGATTCGGTAGATCCTTCCTGAAAGAAAGGGTGATTTTATAGACCATTTATGAAAGAAAGGGTGTCTCGATAGACCCTTTCTGGAAAAAAGGTGCTTCGATAGACGCTTTATGATAGAAATCGAACTTTTATTGACCTTTTTTTGAAAGAAAGGGTGCTTCGATAGACCCTTTCTGAAACAAAAGCTGATTCGGTAGATCCTTCCTGAAAGAAAGGGTGATTTTATAGACCAATTTTGAAAGAAACGGTGCTTCGATAGACCCTTTCTAAAAGAAAGGTTGCTTCGGTAGACCCATTCTAAAATGAAGAGTGCTTCCATAAACCCTTTTTAAAAGAAAAGGTGCTTCTTTTTTAACTTTTCCGATATAAGTCTTTATCTAAGAGCCCAGATGGTCTTAAGCAGAAAGTCCTCCTATAAAAGACACGCAGATGGTCAGAAAAATCTTCATTAGGAAAACCAAAAATATTTTTAAAGAGCACCAGAAAGTTTTTTAGGCCGAAATGTAGGTCGTGCTATAGAAAACCAGGAAATCATTTTGTTACACATCCGTAAACCCTTCTTTAGTTTCAGGCATCCATATAGAATATAAAATATGTCTTCTTATAGAGCCGATAGCATATTGTTTGATGTTTGCTCTGTGTTATTGTTCTACTTCTAAGAACTTTTCTCCTCATTTTTTTCTAAAACCAGGCACGCATAGCATTCTCACACTCAATACAAAGCTACACAGTGTATCTGCTCTAAAATATTTAATAAACTCCTGTTCATGAATTCTTTATAGTGAACTCAAACTTAAACAAACACAAACATCAACGGCTGGTCTCAGCTGCATTAAAAGTCTAAAGAACTGAAAACCTGTATTATCTACTCCACGTACATACCTACATGTGTACATAGATACATACATGTTGCTTATGAAGGTTAAAACTCAACAATTTCCCGCGAAGTACTCTACATATCTTTAACTTGAACACAATAATAAAAACAAACAAAAAACAAACAAGGGAAAAGTTGTTTAAAAATTTAACTTTACTTTAACATACGCATAACACTTGTGGCCTGAACTGGTGGGTCTGTGTGTGTATTGCTGCTGGTATGGTATAGAATAACGCATAATTGTTATGCCACTCACAAAAAACGAACCTAAATATAACACAAACACAAGCGCGCACACACACACATGACAACTTCACCAATTCATGCAAATCCTTTCAATTTTCGTCTTTCATTACCAACCACAATCGTCTTTGTTGTAAACCACAATTGTGTGAGAGGTAATTTTGATTCATTCAATTCATTTCATTTGCATAGAAGAGAGTATTCATACAATATTGCTTAGGTGGGAGAGGATGCCAGGAAGAGCTGTTGTTTTCACATGTCTTCATTACACGAAATATTCATTATAAAAAGACGAAGGGACGTCTATGAAAAAAGCAGCTTCTACACAAAGAAGTCAAAGAAGTCACCCTACAGAAAGAACTTCTTTATAGGAGTTCCTATATAAAGAATACGTTTGAAGGTAATTTCTAACAAACCTCAATTATGAGAGTTTTTTGCAGATAGAAAACATCTTCGGAAAAATTTATATCAACGGACAACCCTCTTAAAGGGACTATACAGAAACAATACCCCTCATAAAGGGTTTCTAAAAAATAGGAACATTTTAAGATTGCTTCTATAAGAAGACGGTCTGTTTGAAGTAGATACTTCTATAAGGAAAAGGCCATATACAGAGGTATTTATAGGTAAACGACTTCTTTAGAGTGGCTTTTCTACGAAGAATATTCATGTAGAAAATGTTCAGCATATAAAAGAATTTTGTCGATAGACAACCCCTTTATAGGGACCTCTATAGAAAAACAGCTGTGGGAAATCAGTGCTCCCATAGAGCATTATGTCCTCTTATAGAAAACAGATACATAGGTTTTCTTATAGACATGATTAGGAGATCTCATAGAGGATCAAATGGTCTTTTAAGAAAATACCATCAAAACTTCTTATAAACAAAAGATTAGGTCATATCACAGGAGACCATTGAAGCTTCTCATAAAAGACCATCAAGTCATCTCATAAAAGACCAAAAGATAATTTCATAGAAGACCATAGGGGCTTATCATAGAATACCATAACGGCTTATTTTAGAAGACCGTTAGATCTAGTGATAGATAACCATCAAGTTTTCTCATAGAAGATCGGTAAGGTAATCTCATAGAAGACCGTAAGGGCGGTTGCAGCTCCCATGATTACAAAAAATTTTCGAAGTGATGGCCCGTAACAAGGGTAGAACTCTTCAGGTTTTCTATAGCCCGAAAAAGGACCTCTTCCGGTGTTCTACACAACGAAGAAGACTTCTTGAGGTCTTCGTATAGACCGAAGAATACCTCCTGAAGTCTTCTACAAAACCGACGAAGACTTCTTGAGGTCTTGTATAGGCCAAAGAAGGCCTTTTGAAGTCCAAAAGAATTCCTCTTGGGTATTATATAGACCAAATAAGGATTCTTGAGACCAAATAAGAAATCTATATACCAAAAAGGACCTCTTATTATCATCAGTAGACCGAAGCAATATGTCTTGCGATCTTCTACAGTCGAAGAACAGCTCTAGAGGTCACATAAAGACCGAAGAACACCCCTTTTGAGGTGTTGTGCGATGATGATCTTTAATACCTCACATAGAGCGAAGAAGACCTCTTTAAATCTTCTATAGGCCGAAAAATACCTCTTGATATCTTCTATAGTCCGAAGAAGACCTCTCGATGTATTCTATAGTCCGATGAAGACATCTCGAGGTCTTCTATAGTCCGATGAAGACCCTTTGAGGCATTAGATAGAGCGAATATGACCTTTTGAGGTATTCTATAGACACAAGAAGGCATCTTGACGTTTATATAGACCGAAGCAGACTTATTGAGGTCTTCTACTGGCCGAAGAAGAGCACTTGAGGCCTTCTATAGACCGAGGAAGGAAGGTATTATATAGACAGTAGAAGACCTCTCGAGGTCTTCTATAGACCGAAGTAGATTTCTCGAAGTCTTCTATAAACCGAAGAAGACCTCTTGAGGTCTTCTATAAACCGAAGACGACCTGTTGAGGTCTTTATAGACCGAAGAAGACCTTTTGATGCTTCTATAGTCCGGAGAAGACCTCTCGAGGTCTTTTATAACCTAAAGAAAAAGACCTTTAGAGGCATTATATAGACCGAAGAAGATCGTTTGAGGTCTTCTATAGAACGAAAAAGACCTCTTTAGGACTTCTATAGACCGAAGAAGACCTGTTGAGGTCTTCAATACACCGAAGATGACCACTTTAGGTATTCTATAGACCGAAGAAGACCACTGGAAGTCTTCTATAGACCGAAGAAGACCTCCTGGGGTCTTCTATAGACCGAAGAAGACGTCTTGAGGTATTTTACAGACAGAATCAGACTTCTTTAGGTCTTCTGTAGAACGAAAAAGACCTTGTGACGTCTTCTATCTACCGGTAAAGACCCCTTGAAGTCTTCTATAGACATAAGAAGACACCTTGAGGTCTTCTATAGACAGAAGAAGACAACTTGAGGTATTCTATAGACCGAAAGACCTCTGGAGGTCTTCTATAGACATAAGAGGACATATTGTGGTCTTCTATAGATCAAAGAAGACCTCTTTAGGTGTTCTATAGACCGAGGAAGACCTCTTGAGGTCTTCTATAGACCGAAGATGACCTCTTGAGGTCTTCTATAGACCGAAGAAGCCACCTTTGGTCCTCTATAGACCGAAGAAGACCTCTTGTGGTTTTCTATAGACGGAAGAAGACTTCTTGAGGTCTTCTATAGACGGAAGAAGACCTCTGGAAGTCTTCTATAGACCGAAGAAGACGTCTTGAGTTATTTTACAGGCCGAATCAGACTTCTTTAGGTCTTCTGTAGAACGAAAACGACCTTTTGACGTCTTCTATCGACCGGTAAAGACCCCTTGAAGTCTTTTATAGACAGAAGAAGACAGCTTGAGGTCTTCTATAGACAGAAGAAGATACCTTGTGGTGTTCTATAGACGGAAGAAAACCTCTGGAAGTCCTCTGTAGACCGAAGAAGACCTCTTGAGGTCTTCTATACACCGAAGAAGACCTCTTGAGGTCTTCTATACACCGAAGAAGACCTCTTGAGGTCTTCTATAGACCGAAGAAGACCTGTTGAGGTCTTCTATAGATCGAAGAAGACCTGTTGAGGTCTTCTATATACCGAAGAAGACCCATTGAGGTCTTCTATATACCGAAGAAGACCCGTTGAGGTCTTCTATAGACAGAAGAAGTCACCTTGTGGTCTATAGACCGAAGAAGACCTCTTGAGGTCTTGTATAGACCGGAAGAAGACCTCTTGAGGTCTTCTATAGACAGAAGAAGACACCTTATGGTCTTCTGTAGACGTAAGAAGACCTCTGAAAGTCCCCTATAAACCGAAGAAGACCTAATGTGGTCTTCTATAGACGGAAGAAGACCTCTGGAAGTCCTCTGTAGACCGAAGACGACCTCCTGTGGTCTTCTATAGACGGAAGAAGACTTCTTGAGGTTTTCTATAGACTGAAGAAGTCCTCTTGAGGTCTTCTATAGGCAGAAGAAGACACCTTTTGATCTTCTATGGACGGAAGAAGATCCCAGGAAGTCCTCTATAGACCGAAGAAGACCTATTGAGGTCTTCTATAGACGGAAGAAGACCTCTGAACGTCCTCTGTAGACCGAAGAAGACCTCTTGATGTCATCTATAGATAGAAGAAGACACCTTGTGGTCTTCTATAGACCGAAGAAGACCTCCTGAGGTCTTATATCGACAGAAGAAGTCAACTTATGGTCTTCTATAGACCGAAGAAGACCTGTTAAGTTCTTCTATAGACCGAAGAAAATCTCTTGAGGTCTTGTATAAACCGAAGAAGACCTCTTGAGGTCTTCTATCGACGGAAGAAGACGGCTTCAGGTCTTCTATAGAGAGAATAAGACATCTTGTGGTTTTCTAAAGACTGAAGAAGACCTCTAGAAGCATTCTGTAGATAGAAGAAGACTTCTTGAGGACTTCTATAGACCGAAGAATACCTCCCGAGGTCTTCTATAGACCGAAGAAGACCTCTTTATGTTTTCTATAGACCAAAGAAGACCTCCGGAACTCCTCTATAGACCGAAGAAGACTTTTTGAGGTCTTCTATAGACCGAGGTATTCTATAGAACGAGAATGAATCTTAAGATCTTCTATAGACCGAAGAAAAACTCTTGAGGTCTTCTACAGACAGACAAGTCTCTTGAGGTCTTCTATAGACCGAAGAGTTTCTCTTGAGATCTTTTATAGACAGAAAAAGATCACTTGAGCTCTTCTGTAGACTGAAGAAGACCTCTCGAGGGGTTCTGTAGATCGATGAAGACCTCTCAAGATCTTTTATATACGGAAGAGGTCTTCTATAGGCCGAAGAAGACCATTTCAAGTATTATATAGAGCGAAGATGTAATTTTGAGGCCTTCCCTGAAAGTCTGCTCAATCATATGAAAATTAGTTTTGCTTGTTTCTCTTATAGTTTTTCGTAGATACACATATGCGATGTCTCTATGTACATACAAATATACACATTCAGTAATAATTGCATCATTATTATTTGTCCATACTGCTTATTTATAGACATCTCATCCTTGCCACAACAGTCTATCTCTTTAAGCATTTAATTAAGTTAATCGAATTGTATTGTAGGTCTTAATAGAAGCTGATTAGAATAAAAGTTAACTTGAAGCACACAAAGTAATGTCATGGCAATCTAATCGAGCTATAAATAGGCCATAATTTGTGTTTATCATTTAAATTAATTATTTATTTTGATTTCATTCTTTCTTCCTCTATTCCATATTTGTGACCAACAACCACAAGTGACGTGACTTTTGCCTTCTATTATTGATTTTATATGCATCTCTATTGATTGAGACAATTTAATTAGAGAAGAAGAATTTACCAATTTTTCGTATTAGTCACGGATCAAAGATGCTCTGGCCAAATGACATTGCATAAACGTCAAGTCAATGTTGCGTATAATTTGATGGAACTTTAGGTTAATGGGTTTAGTTGGTTAAGAAGAAGAGATACTACTTAAGTGATTTGATTGTATTAAAATGTATGCTATTTATAGGAAATTAAAAGGAAATCAAACAAAGATAAACATAAAACGTAATTTTAGTTTCGAAGATATCCAAAACGTACATAAATAAACGACGATCTTAAATTGAAATTAGCAGAAGTCTTTTTTATGAATTTAATAAAGACTTTAAGGACCAAATGAATAAATTTTATAGAGGATAATATGATTTTTAAAATAATTCTTCAACATTAATATACACATTTTAAGTAAATAAATTTAGACTTTAAATTAAAATATCCAAAAATTTATTTTTATTATAAAAAACCTTTAAGGACATACATATATAAAATCTTATATGAAAGCAAGAGTTTTTTTCTCAGCTTTAATTCATTTCTAAGTAAGTTATTTGAATATCCTTTGAAATATCTTACATTTCTTTCAATGAAAGTGCAAAAATGTTGCCTAAATGTGTGTGCTGACAAAACATTTTCTAAGGAATTTTTGTCTCCACATTAAAGTGCCTCAAATGACATCATTTGAATTGTTTCATTTTCGCTAATATCTTCATACATATATACAGGTGAATTGTTTGTCATTGCCTCAAAGAATTCTGGGAATGTTTAACAAAGTGTTGCAAATTCTTAAATGTTATTAAGAGCTTAAAAATGCCACACACAGAGCGTGTTAGACAATACATTACTCAGAAATGTTATTTACATAAATTCCAGACAGTGTTTTTTATTCTAACATTGAGCCTAAGGTGAGTAGACAAACTTGGTTGTTGTCTATTAAAGAAACCACTTTAGAAATGTGAGGAAAATTGTATAATGTTCATTAGAAAAAAATCTTAGGCAAAAGCAAATGTTTAGCTAAGAATAACGTTACGCATATAAATAGGGCAATAGAAGATACATCTTCTCTAAGAACAAACTAAGGTCTTCTTCTAGAAATGCTCATGGCCATGATAATAAAATAGACATTTAATAGATTAATTTTGCTTCACAACACACGAGTACAGTCTTGGAGAAAGAGTCTGTCCAAAAGGTAGCACATAAAGACGTTCAGTGGACACGCAACTATTGAAGATATAAAACTACGAACTATTTAAACTTGAAGTCAGAACTCAGATACTATTGACCACCATATGGAATCTTTGCCATTTGTTGTCCAGTTGGATACAGAATTAAAGAGAGAACTACCGATGTTAGGACCTAGGGACAACTGATACCCGTGGTCTCAGAATCATGAGCTCGACACATAAGAAGCATGGCATTCTTGCTTAAGTCATATCTGGTAAATGACTAAAGACCAAGTTCGACCTAATTCAAATGTGATTCTGAAATCTTTTTATTAGGTCGAACTTGGTCTTTAGTCTTTTATTAGATATGACTTCAGAAAGAATGCCATGCTTCTCATGTGTCGAGGGCTTTAGCTACTAATACCATATCATAAAATGTCATTAATAATTCTCTATAAATGTTAACTAACAATTGGGGGTTTCTGGGAAAAAAATTCTAGCGAAATAAAATTCAAAATGTTACAGATGATAGTTGAAGGCCTCACTATTATGTTGTTGTTGTAAGAGTGTTTATTATTATGTTTGTATGTACGTTCTTCTGTTCGATCTGGCTCTGGGTCTATCTCCAGTTCCAGGAAAGTGGGATGTAACCACAGATCGACTGGAGTTAGATGAATAGGTTTGGCGCGGCAGTTGAAAAGGTGTTTTGTGTCGTACGGGCCCATGCCGCATACTGAGCAGATGTCTTGCACGGTGCGGCCGATTTCCACCCAATAAGAATTTAGGCGACTGCAATATCTCGAGCGTTGTTGAGCCAAAACTATTCTGGTTTGTCGTGGCAGCATACGTTCCTCAGCTGCATAGATGAAGGATGTACTCCGAGGACTTTATTCACACTATATTTGTTTAATGCCTTAGCAACTACATCCGTGTGGATTAGGGTGGGGCGATTTGAACACCACCACTGGCGCCTGGATTTTCTGACTATTGGGATTGTACTGAGCAAAAAAGTCCACTAGACAATATGTCTACGGTGAAAAACGAGCCCCCGTATTTTAACTTGAAGTTTTTTTCAAGGTTTTTTGGATATTTTGGCATATATGTAACAGCCAAACCACTGAGATTTTCGATCCAACACAGAGACAAAAATTGTAGCCAAGACAATAATTAAGAACTCTCTAGTACACAGCAACAGCATTGGATCGCTCCTTCAGGCAGTTATGGCCCCGTGAATGTGCAAATTTTTCGGAAAATATCGATAACTACACTGTCCTACAAAATTTGACTCAAAGTCAGTGGGTGGAAATTTCCTTTTGGAGATGAAAGCCCTTAGTGAGTGTACTAAGAACGCAAAAGGAAATTTTAAGGATAGGTCAGGTTTCTAAGATATGGTTTGGCCAAAATATCCTTGAAAAAATTTCAAGCCAAAATCCGGGGGCTCGACTTTCACCGTAGACATATGGTCTAGTGGACTTTTTTGCTCAGTACAATCCCAAGAATCAGAAACTCCAGGCGCCCACTATCACTTTTTTCCTTCCATACAAATCGCCCCGGCCTATTGTGGATACTATTTAAACCTGCTTGATATGCCTGTTGATCTAAGGGTTCTCTACTATATTGTTGGACCACCCTCTCTAGAGCATAAATATTCTTTCTGATATGCCTGAAGGTATCGGGCCTAGGCAGCAGATGGTGATTCGGATGGCTCTTACGGTAACACCCAAGCAAGAACTGCAACGAAAGCATCTCATTGTGTTGCTTTACTGGAAGAATCTTTGCCTCCTCATGTAGATGATCCACTGAAAACTTGAGGAGGCACCCTGTTGCTGTTCTCAGGGCGGCATTCGTATCACATAATGCCGGGGACCAAACTGGCGCCGCATAGCTTACCACAGACCAACCTATCGCGTTATATGTGGTCAACACGGTTTCTTTATCTGCACCCCAAGTGCTGCCGGCTAGGGACTTGAGGACCTTGTTCCTACTTTTCAGTTTGTCGCAGTCAGCTGTGGCGTGCGCGCACGACTTGAAAGTAGTGTCGAATGTGACCCCTAGAATTTTGGGTGAGTTGGTGTTCGGAATTCTGCTACCGTCGACCACGACATTCAACTCACGTCCAAACTGCGCTGTCCATGTGGTGAACAGAGTGGCTGCTGATTTTGTGGTGGAAATCTGCATATTCCTCAAATGGAAAAAGGTGGTAAGATCGGTTAAATAGTTGTTCAGTCTCTCACAGATATCATCAGGATAGGTACCTGACGCCAGGATCGTGCAATTATCCTCATACGTTAGATACCGATGCCGTATGGAGGGGGCGGAATACAGGAGAGGTAGAGGTTAAACAGTTCCGGAGATATCACCCCACCTTTTGGAATTCCCTGTTCCATTCTACAGGTTTGGACTTTTTGTTCCTGAATTCCGCGTACGACTGGCGTCCACACATATAGGTGACTATCTAACTTTTCAAGCTTGGCCGGAGGGTTATCTGCTCAATGTCCTCAAACAGCGTGGAGTGCCTAAATGTATGAAAGGCTTTTGATAAGTCAAACGCCACCATCACTGTTCTAACACACGGCCGCTCCAGGTTGAGTCCTCGACAAATATGTGTGGAGATGGCGTGCAGAGCTATTGTCGTGCTGTGCTGCTTACGGAATCCAAGCTGATGATCAGCAACTAAATAACTATTCCTGATACTAGAGAGGACTAAGGTCTCAAGGGTATTTGCTACGGACGACAAAAGCGAAATCCGCCTATACAATTCACCTTTGCTGGCATCCTTGCCTGGCTTCAGTAGCGGGACCACACTGCCCACTTTCCAGATTTCGGGAACAATAAGGGTGGTTAGCGACAAGTTGAGAACTTTAGTAAGATACTCCATCCCCGGCTCATCCAGCTGATTTAGCATTAACACGGAGATTTAATCAGGGCAAAACGCTTTGGATGATTTAGCGTTCCTGATGGCATTCGCAACATCATCCATTGTAAACTGTGGTGGTTCATCCTCGGCAGGAAGAGATCTTATGCGACGTAATACTCTCCTCTTCGTCCTGTCACTATCAGGGTGCTCGACAAACTGTCGATTGAAATAACTTACGCACCTCTTCGGGTCAGTCAACGTAACGTCGCCGATTGTGACTGAGGTCCTATCTTCCATCCTTACAGGGTTCGAGAGTGACTTAACCGTTGCCCACAATTAACTTATTCCAGCTCCAATGTTGCAACTCTTCAGATGATTTAACCACTTGTTCCACTTATGTTCGCTGACAAGCCTTTTAACTTCCAGTGTCAGCTCCCTGACTCTGGTGTCATTGGGGTTGTCTCGACAAAGTCATCACGCTAATTTGCTAATCTCGTCGCCTCTGCTGGGAAGTTTGGTCTTACTTCGGTTATTCGACCAGCAGGGATATGGCGAGCGGCTGCAGCAGTGATGATGTTTCGGAACGTCCTTTCTGCTACCCGAACATCAGAAGGATTGGGCAGTTTTCTGAAGCGGTAAATGGTGAACACTCTGAAAGTCGGCCAATCAGCTTTCCTATGATTGACAAACGTGCGGCGTTCAGAGGTGATGAAATCGAGTGGTCTGCTAGTGGATGCAATTATGGAGAGATGGTCTGATCCAAGGGAAATGACGGGTTGCCAGGTGATGTCATTTGTCAGACCAGGTGACACGATGGTTATTTATGGCGAACTGTGACACTCTCCTCTAATTCTGGTAGGGGCGTCCTCATTGACCGTGCAAAACGTAGAGCTATCATTCTGCTCAGTCAGCGCTGTACCCCTCTGGTAATTTCCAAAGGGCCGAATGCCACAACTCAAGTCCCCCAGGACCAGACATTCATGACCTTCCAAAAGCGGGCTAATGACGGGCTCTTAATCTGAGATACAGCTATTTCGGCAACTCTATCACGGCAGTTCAACACCTGACTGCTACCCCCATACATTCCATGTACGGCTCATTAGAGACAGGCTCAAGCGAGATTGGTCTGTATTGGACAGACTGGTGCAAAGGAAAGCTAATCCCCTCCACTTCTGGTGCAATCCTTTCTTAACACGTTGTAACCATCACAACGTTGTAAGCTTCAGTTGTTGTTGAGCTTGGTTTCTTCCACCGCCGCGACCTTTTGTTCCAACTCATTAAATCTACTATTTCCACGATCTTACCTCGGAGTCCATTGCAATTAAATTGCAAAATGGATGAATTTTCTGGGATTAGGACAACAACGGCGGGTGTTAGAGGCTGCGTTTGCGGTTGCTGTCGTGGGGACTGCGGGGGGTTTCATAATCAGACGACGAGGGAGTTTCGTAATCCGATAACTCACTGGGGGCTGTATCCACGCAGCATGCAGCAACATAGTTCCTCTCGTAGTCCCTCTCTGGACTTGCCCACGCAACCCCTTAGATGCACCCACACCTGATATCTATTGCATCTCACCGAAGGTTGGATATGGGTGAAGATACGAATATGTGGTGTCCCAACTCAAAAAAAGAAACAAATACAAACACATGTACACTAAGGTGGCAGCCGGCCAGTGAACGCTGATGTTGTGTGGTTTCGGGTCAATCCGGTACGAAAGAACCCGCTACCATGGGATTGGCAGGTACACTATTGTGTAGTCATAAAGGCTATAAAAATTGATTTGTCTCAAATGGCAAGTGGCTGTTTTTGTAAAAATTTTCCCTGATAGAAAATGGTAGATTACAGAATATCATTACCTACTTACATATATGCATTACTAGTTGGACAAATAGAAGCTCGCTTTACCGAAGTCCTGTAGATTTTCGTATCAAAGTCAAGATTGTTTTTTTTTTAGAATAGAAGATAGCGATATTTTTCTAAAAAAAAAACACAAACACAAAGTCTGTACTTTCGATGAATACTTTTAAGTTCTCCCATGGAAGACCATAACGTCTTCACACAGCAGTCGGGGTTTCCATTATAAAGATCTGTGGTTCTTCCCAAAACAAAAAAAAAACTTTTTCTATAAAAAGACATTAAAGTCTTCTTTGAAAAGTTGAGTTGAGTCTTG
The DNA here is from genome assembly GCF_047663935.1 of Musca autumnalis. Taxonomy (NCBI): domain Eukaryota; kingdom Metazoa; phylum Arthropoda; class Insecta; order Diptera; family Muscidae; genus Musca; species Musca autumnalis. Next base: position 198,204,163 of record NW_027412088.1, read on the forward strand.
AGGACTATTTTATGATGTTATAGGCCTTCGGTACTTCTTTTCTATTCTGGAGAGCACTGTAGCTCTTTTTACGAGAAACTCATAAGGCCCTCTTCGAGAAGGCCCACTACAGAAGTCTTTGGGAACTTCTTGAGGCTATCTTAGAGCCTTTTATAGGTTCCTCAAAACCCCTAGGTCTTTTTATGAAAATCTCTAAGAACGTCTCAGGACCTTAAAGTCTTCTCAAAAGAAATCCTACGGCCTTCTTAAGGTCATCTAGAGAAGATCTTATAATCTTCTTTTAGAATACCTGAAAACACCAATTTTGAAGCGTTGAATGTTTTCCTGTAGAAAGTGAAAATCTTAGAACCCGAACCAAAGAAATATTGTTGGAAACACAATATTTCTCCCAGATTGGATTGCGTGAAAAGAATGAAAGAAAAGAAAAACAAAGCGGAATCAATTTGTGATTTTGAACAGAATATTGCTCTTTTTTATTGAAAACAATAGAAAATAAGTTTGTGGGAAATCGATGCTTACCGAATTGAGCAAAGGTTGAATTACAAGTGAAGTGGGAGAAAAATAGAAAATTCAGACAAAGCACAAAAGACATGAGTCGAACAAGAAAAGTAGAATGCGTATGTATAGGTGAGCGATATTGTAAAGGAAAATGGACACGGAAGATGTCAAAAAGCCTGAGTTGCCAGAAGTCGACGGGGACCTCTATGACCCAAGATTTTGACGTTAACATTACCGCCCACCTTGCAGTCAGGCTGCAATGAGAGAAAAAATATACTCATGTCGTGTGTACTTTTTCCGATTACAATGGAATATGAACAGAATGAAAGTTATTAAAAAAAAAAATTCGAATATGTTTTGTATGATGTATACATACATATATAGCTGAAAGGAAAGTTTGTGTTTCGTTCATAGAAATAGAAATTAAAACAAAGAGTGCAAATTTTTCGTTGGAATTCAGAATGAATGTAGTAGCTGACGTCTCAGAATAGAGACCGATTATTTCAGAATAGAAATAATGATGTGTCAGAAAAGGAACGTGTTACTTCAGAATAGAAATAACTATAATAACAGCAGGACTGGAGCCACGTTGAATATAGTTCCATGGAATAGATGTATGTATGTATCAGCGCCAATGATGATGTCCATGAAGGAGTGTCCCAAGAATGTGGAATCGTCAAGGTACAAGTTCTGGAAATGATCCTCGGTCTTCTCCGGCGTTGTCGTGGAAAGAGTCTTCAAAGCGACGGTCGGAACCAACGGGTGACGGCTTTGGCAGATGCGGCAAAAGTCTGCGAACTCTGACTCTCTGAAACGGTTGATTGATATAACACGGAATGGCTAAATCTGCTGGATATAGCAGGAACGAATAACGGATTTTTATATATTTGGCATCAGAACGAACATAACGGATTGTTATAGTTTGGACATCAGAACGAATATACCGGATTGGTATAGATTGGACATCAGAAAGAATAACGGTATCGGCTGAAAGTATTAATTTTGGGCGGATATTACGACGAGTTTCGTGATGGGCCGGGTTATAGTTCCCTGTTGGGTAACTACATCCGCGACTCGTACACGTCCGTCTGAACCCATGTATACTTTCGAAATGCGGCCGAGACGCCACGCGTTCGGTGGAAGATTTTCATCAGTGACGGCTACTATAGAATCGACGCTGACGTGGGGCTCGAAAGTGTGCCACTTATTGCGCTTCGGAAGTTCACGCAAATACCCGTTCTGCCATCGAGAACCGAAAGTTTTTTGAATAGCTTTAGGTGTTTCCCTACGAGTAAGGTAAGGTGCCTTATTTACACCGAGTTTTGCTAACTGGAAATCATGAACTTCCACTTGGGGAACTGAACTCTTGAAATCGGTATCATCTGGATGAACTGAAAGTGGATTGGTCGTAGTGGATTTGAAAAGATCGTCACAACAATGATCAGAAGGATATAGGAAACGTGAAACCTCTTTATGCGAAGAGATTTTGCAGAAATTTGAAATGATGTTGACTGACCTGGGCGAAATATTGCCAATTGGACCTGTCAAGATCCATCCGAAGATAGTCTCCTGAGCAAGAAGAGAGCCACAAACCCCGGACATTGAATTTGAAAGAATCAGAGACGGTAGAACGTCGCTTCCAAAAAGCAAATCGACTTGCGTGCTCTTGAAGAAATGTGGATCAGCCAATGCTATATTAGGAAGATCTTTGAAGGACGATGAAGGAAGAGAATTGCTGGGAAGATTGCCTGACAGCTTTGGAAGAACAAAAGCGGACATTGGCAACGCAAAATCGCGGTCAAGCTTGGAAGAAAGAATGAAAGTGCACTGCTTACGTACACTCGCAGAATTGCAATTATTCAAACCTGAAATTTTCGCATTTGTGCGCCTGTATGGTAACTTCATTTTGTTGAATAAACGTTCTGTGATGAATGTGCCTTCAGAACCAGAATCAAATAAGGCACGAGCTGAATAAAGAACTCCGTTATGCACGATTTGTACCATAGCTGTACCCAACAAAACTCCCTGAATGTTGGAAGAAAAGTAATTTTGTACATTCCCGGCTCCGCTGCTAGTGGACTGTATAGCAGACTGAGAGAATGAAGCGGAGTTGGGATTGAGATTGGAGTTTGAAGTTGTGTTGGATGCAGATGATGGTACGGAGGAAACTGAATTGAATAGAATTTGGTGAAGAAGAGTATTATGTCGCTTATTGCAAGTATAACAATTATGCTTGCTTAAACAATTCTGAACGGAATGGGTTTTTGAAAAGCAGTTGAGACATAAGCCTTGACGTTTAATCTCGGAACTGCGAGCATCAGGATCCATCCGGAGGAAATTTGGACATTTTCGAATAATATGAGCCTCATTTGGACACAAGGGACACTTTGGATCAGAGACTTTCCTCTGGAACGAATTGAAAATTTTTGGAGGGTTGGACTTCCCTTCGGACGAACTTTCCTTATGAATGGAACCACTTCTGCGCATCTCGGAAACAGACTCTAACGTACGGAACCGGTTGATCAGAAATGTGTCCAATTCCGCCCACCGTGGAATACTGGACTTATCAGAAAGAGTCTGTTCCCAAAGCGTGAGGGTGGAATCAGGAAGGCTGTTTGAACACAAGAAGACGAAGATCGGATCCCAACTCTTCACATCAATGTCATAAGTCTTCAGAACGGAAATACAGGAGTTGATATCGCGCTGAAGGCGTTTCAACCCTTGAGAAGACTCAGAATGAACAGTAGGTAAATTGAAAAGAACTTTAAGCTGGCCATTAACGAGAACTCGCTTGTTTTCATAGCGATCGCTAAGACTGGACCAAGCTTGAGAGAATCCATTGTTGGTGAGAGGGCTCTTCTGAACGATTTCTTTTGCTTCGCCTTTGGTCTTCTGTACTAAATGAAAAAGTTTTTCCACAGGACTGAGACGGGAATTTATGTACATAGCTGTGAACATGTCCCGGAATGTGGGCCATGCCATATAATCCCCTGAAAAAACTTCAGTGTCACAAGGCGGCAAGTTGAAAGAATTACCAGAGGTAATGTTGGACGAATGGGGCTGAGGAGCTGGACTGGGTGGAGCCGGAGACTCCTTAGGAACTGCAGCGGCCTGTAGCTCGTCCGAAATTTCGGACAATTGAGAAATACACTTGCAATATGTAAGGTATATGGTCTTGAATTTAGCACGAATCGTTTCTAATTCTGAAGTTTGATCTTCGTCACCTGATTCTTCTTCCTCGTGGGCTTCGGAAACGTAGTCTTTTACAAAGTTGTCATACTCCGATTTGATTTTAGTCCATAGGGACTTTATTTCATCAGTATGAAGCCGAATCAAATGAATGGAGTTCACGGGAAGAAGATTATTAGCTAGATCCGCATCAAATCCCACAAGGGTGTCGGCTAGACGAATGAACGAATCTAGAGACATTTTGGGAAGAACTTCGAATCAAAAAAAGGAATGGACAAAAAGGCAACAACTGTATGTCGAATAGACGGAATTTGGAATTTTCGAGAAAAAAGTTGAGATAAAAACAGCTTAAGCACAGAAATTTGCTGTACAAATGGCGAAAAAATCAAGGAAAAGTATTCGAAAGTGATAATGAAGCCAAAGAACTTTGGAAAATACTGTCAGTTTTAGATGAAAAAATAATTATACGTTGAAAAATAAAATATTTTCAAAAAACAAGAATAATGTTTCAAAAAATATTTTACCTTATCAATGCGAATGAAAATTAAGTAATTTTAATTGTTTTTGAATAGAAAATATCAAAAAAATATGAAAGAATGCAAATAATTAATATTATTTGGAAAGAAAAAATCGAATTCGAGAACCCTGAGTGAAAGTCGAATTTCAAAATATCAAAGTCGAATTTTGTCGATTTTGACAACCCTGTATTTTAGTTGTGCTGTAAAAGTAGAAAATCAATGTGTAGAACTCTATCGGCATATGATCGAACGAAATAGAATCAAAAACAAGAACAACAACAATAAATATTGAAATATCACCAGCACACAGCGGGAACAAGTGCAATGAAAGAATAATGAAAGAATGAAATTGTTGTTGTCACTTGTTGGTAATTAACACCCACGAATGAATGCAGCGCGAAACTTCGAATTTATGCGGGAATGAAGCACAAAAGAAGGAGAAAGAATGCAATTATGTTTTAATGAAGAAAAAAAAAGAGTAGAAACTTCTCTTATTATTTTTTTGTATAAATGCAACAACAATTGCAATGAAAATTGAATGAATATAAGAGAAATTATTATTTTTTTATTAAATTAACCACCGAATGGATAATTTTAACAGAAAAAAAACACAATTGCAATTTTCTCTTAGAAAATAAATGAAACAAAACCGACACTCTTCCACCGAAACCGCGTATTGAAAGAAATGAAACGACGTTTTGCCGACGGCAAATGCACTTTTGTTTGGTTTGTAGAAAAATTTGCACTTTTGTAAAAGAACGAAATCACAAACTTACCTTAGACTTGATGGATGAAATGATGAAATAAAATTTGTGTATAGTAGTAGGTAAATCCAAACTGGAACAGAAAACTTCGAGTAGGCTTTATATCCGGATCGTCAGGACCAAATGAAAACACCAATTTTGAAGCGTTGAATGTTTTCCTGTAGAAAGTGAAAATCTTAGAACCCGAACCAAAGAAATATTGTTGGAAACACAATATTTCTCCCAGATTGGATTGCGTGAAAAGAATGAAAGAAAAGAAAAACAAAGCGGAATCAATTTGTGATTTTGAACAGAATATTGCTCTTTTTTATTGAAAACAATAGAAAATAAGTTTGTGGGAAATCGATGCTTACCGAATTGAGCAAAGGTTGAATTACAAGTGAAGTGGGAGAAAAATAGAAAATTCAGACAAAGCACAAAAGACATGAGTCGAACAAGAAAAGTAGAATGCGTATGTATAGGTGAGCGATATTGTAAAGGAAAATGGACACGGAAGATGTCAAAAAGCCTGAGTTGCCAGAAGTCGACGGGGACCTCTATGACCCAAGATTTTGACGTTAACAATACCTTAGTACTTTCCATGAGAAGAACATAGTGACTTCTATATGAGAAGGTTAGGTCCTTTGAGGGAATGCCTTAGATTCTTCCGGTGAGAAAAAATTTAGAGTCTTTTGAGAGAAGACCTTAGGGTCTTTCGGAAGGAAGAGTCTCAGAGTGTTCTGAGAGGAAGTCCTTAGGTTCTTCCGTGAAAAGATTTTAGAGTCCTGTAGGATGAAGTCCTTAGGTCTTCTGGAAGAATTAAAGTTCTTGAAAAGATCATACAATCTCTGGGAGAAAAGGAGGAAGACCATAGGGACATCTAGGACGAAGACCATAGGGTTTTCTAGGTGAAGACCTCAGGGTCTTCTGTCAGAAGACCACAGTGTCTTCTGGGTCTTCTGACAGTATGAATGAAGGCTCTTGAGAAGATCATACGATCTCTGGGAGAAGAGGAGAAAGACCATAGGGGCCCCTAAGGAGGAAGACCATAAGGTTTTCTAGGAGAAGACCTCAGAGTCTTCTGTGAGAAGACCACAGTGTCTATTGGGAGGAAGACCGTAGGGTTATAAGGGGGGAAGAATTAAGGCTCTTCTGGGAGAAGATCATACGGTCTCTGGGAGAAGAGCTTAGAGGCATCTAGGAGGAAGACCATACGTTCTTCTGGCAGGAAACGTATGGTCTTGTGGCATGAAGTCTTTAGGTTCTTCCGAAACAAAACCTTAGAGTCTTCCGAGAAGTCCTCAGAGTCTTTAGGGAGGAAGACTTAAGGGTCTTCTGAGAGAAGACCTTGGGGTCGTCTGGGAGGGAGACCTTAGGTTCTTCTTGAAGAAGATTTTAGATTCCTCTAGGATGAAGCCCTTAAGTTCTTCAGGTAGAACACCTTAGAGTCTTCTAAGAGGAAGTCTTTAGGGTCTTCTAGGAGAAAACCTCAGAGTCGTCAGGGAGGAAGACTTTAGGGTCTTCTGAGAGAAGACATTAGGGTCTTTTGGGCGGAAGATTTAAGGCTCTTTTGGGAGAAGATCTTAGAGGCATAAGGTCATCTAGGGGGAAGACCATAAGGTTTTCTAGGAGAAGACCATAGTGCCTTCTGAGAGAAAGACATTAACGTCTTCTGGAAGGAAGACCTTAGAGTCTTCGGGGAGAAGAACACAAGTAAGCAGTTCTTAGAGTCTTCCGTGAGATGTAGCCAGTTCTGTGCAAAGACTTTAGAATCGTCGGTTACATGATCTTAGAGTCACCTGTTAGAAGACTTAGGAACCTCTTTGAAAACATCAGAGTTCTTAGAGTCTTCTGCTAGATGTAGCCAATTCTGTGCGAAGACTTTAGTATCTTTGGTAAAATTATCTTAGAGTCTCCTGTTAGAAGACTTAGGAACTTCTGAAAAAAGCATAAGAGTCTTCTGTGAGAAAACCTTTGCGTCTTATGTTAGAAGAACATTTATTATTCTGTAAAAAACCTCCTGGTCTTCTGTGAGATGCATTTTAGGGTCTTCAGTAAGAAGTCCTTTGGGTCTCCTTTGAGAAGTTCTTAGAGCATTCTGTGCGAAGGACTTGCAAACTTCTGTTAGGTTATCCTAGGTTCTCCTGTTAGAACATTCTAGGGACTTCTGAGAGAAAATTCAGGGCTTTCTATGAGAAGACCTTTGGGTCTTCTGTGAGAAGACCTTTGGTTCTAATGTGAGAAGACCTTTGGGTCTTATGTGAGAAGTCCTTTGGGTCTTATGTAAGAAGACCTTAAGGTTTTCTGTGAGAAGTTCTTAATGTCTCAAATGAAAAGTTCACTGGATCTTCTCATGGAAGATCTTTAGATGACCATAGAATCTACCGTGAGAAATTCATATGGTCTCTGTTAGAAAGTTCTTAGTGTTTCAAGTGAAAAGTTCACTGGGTCTTCTGGTGGAAGATCCTTATATAACCATAGGATCTTCCGTGAGAAGTTCATATGGTCTCTGTTAGATGACAATAGGTTCTTTTTTTATATGAGCTTCGTATGTTTTGTGAGAAGACTTTAGAATCTTTAGTGACAATTTCTAAGGCTTCTCTTTAATATGACCTTATGGTTTTACCTTCGGATCTTCTATGTGAAGACCTTAGAGTCTTCTTTGAAAAGACCTTTGGATATTCTTGAGAAGATCTCTATGAGAAAAATCTTCTATTCGACAATCGTAGAGTAATTTACAAAAAATCTTATGCTCTTCTGTGACAAGACCTTAAAAACGTTTTGAGAAGATGTTAGGTTCCTTGGTGAGAAGATCTTATGGTCTTCAATAAGAGGATTTTACGATCTTCTATGAGAAAACCTTAAAGTTTTCTATGAGTGGGCTTTTGTGCGTACCTTGACTGAACTTTAGATTTTGGTATGGAAATGGAAGAGTTTAGAGTCTGTTATGAGAGGATATTTTGGTCTTCTATGAGAAAACCTTAGCTACTTGTAAGAAAAGACTTTAGGATTTTTTTATGAGAAGTCCTTTGTGTGTACTTTGTGTGTACTTTTTCTGAACTTTACATTTTGTTATGGAAAGAGTTTAGAGTCTGTTATGAGAGGATATTTCGGTCTTCTATGAGAAAACCTTAGCTACTTGTAAGAAAAGACTTTAGGATTTTTTATGAGAAGTCCTTAGGTTCTTCTATGAGAAGACATGGATGTGTTCTTAAACAAGTAAGAAAATATCAGCCAGCTGTGCTGACGGAGATATACCCTCAGCCTCTGACCAAAAAAGAAACAAACACACAGGGTTCTTGAAGCTTTTGGGCCATTGTCTCAGGAAGTATGGGTTTATGCCGGAAAAAATTGTATCGTTGTAATAGGGTCCTTGAAAATCACCTTCTACAAAAAAAATTCAAATAGTCCTCAAACTGGACTTTTCCCAAATTTTGTGTGGCAAGTATCCAGAGGACGGGAAAGATATAGCCTATATTCCAACCTGTTACCTAAATGAATGAAATAATACGATGTGCAAAGTTTAGACTAATCAGAAACTCCCTGCTAGAGTTATTTTGTGGATTTGCCGGTTTAGTTGATGCCGTTAGGGTTTCATGGAGCTTTTAGGCCATTATCCTTGGAAAATTATCGTTTACAGAAAACTTTTGAACTTTTTGAGGGATGTACTGGAAGGAATGGACCGATGTGGCCCATCTTCCAGCTTGAGCTAAGTTTGGGCAAAATAGTACATAAAAAACATTGTCCACAACATCCCATACATAGTGACAAGGGTGACTTCTCTCATATCAATGAGTGCACACCGATTCATATTAGCTCAATGATATGGGACCTGCAGTTTATCGCCGAGTCCGAACGGTGTGTCCTACGACACCACTTGTAGAGAATTTTACATGGCTGAAATACTCAGGAAATGTCGCCAACATTACTGAGGGTTATTTTGCCACCGTTGAAAATTTGATGTTGACTAGCCGGCGAATCGAATCCACTTCCTTCTACGTTCAAAGCGGGTGTCCCATTGCACCACCGTGACATCCAAAAATATTGCAAAGTGGAAAATTAGGTTCGAATCGGTTCGGGAGTTATCTGAAAAATGGACAGACAGGGCTGGTTGTTAGAAACGAATTTTGCCAAAACATATTTGGGGTCTATAACCATATTTCGATCAGGCTAAAGGCTGAGAGTATAAAAAAGTAATGGAAATTTTCCAAGGAAAGCAAGAAGCAATTATCTTTAAATACTTCTTTGTACCCTAAGGTATAAACACTCATCATTTGTCCGAGTTCAGCCCCATTATATGTTTTGCTCCATGCTATGGCACCCCTCTCTTGTCGCCGAGTCTAAATGGTGTATCAAGCACACCACCAATTTCCTTTTTTTATCATCCTCATATTCCAACTATTCCTTGAGTTTATATTACAGTGGTCCTCTGTTTTCCCCAGTAGCCTATTTTTCCATAATTACCAACTAGCAGCTATGGACTTTTTGTTTATCTTTAATATTTTTTCTATCCACAGCCGGACAACTTTTAGTTGAAAGATAAACTTTAGTTCTTTGAGATTGGCTTGAACTTCTTGGGAAGTCTGTCCTCTGGCAAAGGAAGGAGAAGCCTACATTAGTTTCGTTGCTGTTGTTGTTTTATATAACAACATTATTATGAATGGAGGAAAGTTTAAATGAAGCTAATGTCCTTTCTATAACTCTATCTCACTCTCTTTATTCCCCTCTAGCGAATGACCCAAAGAGTTAAGGCTAAATAAAAAAACAAAGCAGGAAATGCAAATAACAGGCATCAGTTTGCATCCTTGGATGCCGGGTACAATGTTCGGTTTTAATGAAGATATTTATGGTGCTAAAAAGCGGAGTTAAATTTATCCGTGGAAGAAAAATAAACTAGGAATAAGTATTTACTAACAAAAAACTTTGCATAAAGAAAGTTAAATAAACATAAAATTAGTAAAGTGGAAGAATAACTGAGTTTCTAAAAGCAAAGATTGCAAAGATGATGGCATAACGGAGAGAAGACGTGAGAAGATAATTGGAAATTAGATATTAGCTTGTTTGGGGATATAAATGAAAGAAGCTTTGAGAAGGGCTATAAAAAAACTTCTGAATGTCAGGTCTTCGGGGGTTTATGAATACATCGTGTGACATATGTTGTCTTCCAACTCTTAATAGGAAATAAGGACGTGTTTCTAAAGCGATTAGTAAACCAATCCTCTTTTGATATAGAGATTATTTATAGTTGTTGTTGTAACAGTGTTTATTATTATGTTTGTATGTTCGTTCTTCTGTTCAATCTGGCTCTGGGTCTATCTCCAGTTCCAGGAAAGTGGCTGCTTCGATGGGATGTAGCTACAGATCCACTGGAGTTAGATGAGTAGGTTTGGCAAAGCAGTTGAAAAGGTGTTTTGTCTCGTGCGGGCCCATGCCGCATACTGGGCAGATGTCTTGCACGGCGTGCTCGATTTCCACCCAATAAGAATTTAGGCAACTGCAATATCCCGAGCGTAGTTGAGCCAAAACTACTCTGGTTTGTCGTGGCAGCTGACGTTCCTCAGCTGCGCTAGATGGGGGATGTACTTCGAGGACTTTATTCACACTATATTTGCTTATGGCCTTAACAACTGCATCCGTGTAAATACTATTTAAACGTGCTTGATATGCCTTTTGATCTAGGGGTTCTCTCCTATATTGGTGGACCTCCCTCTCTAGAGCATGAATATCCTTCCTGATATGCCTGAATGTGTTGGGTCTAGCCAGCAGATGGTGATTGGGATGGCTCTCACGGTAACACCCAAACAAGTACTGCAACGAAAGCATTTCATTGTGTTGCTTTACTGGAAGCATCTTTGACTCCTCCACTGAAGACTTGAGGAGGCACCCTCAAGTTCTCAGGGCGGCATTCTGGCAAGTTTGAATCTTTTTCCAATTCGTATCACATAATCCCGGGGACCAAACTGGCGCTGCATACCTTGCCACAGACCGACCTATCGCGTTATATGTGCCCAGCAAGGTTTCTTTATCTGCACCCCAAGTGCTGCCGGCTAGGGACTTGAGGACCTTGTTCCTACTTTTCAGTTTGTCGCAGATAGCTGTGGCGTGCGCGCATGACTTGAATGTAGTGTCGAATGTGACCCCTAAAATTTTGAGGCAGTTTGTGGTCAGAATTCTGCTACCATCAACCACGACATTCAATTCTCTCCCAAACTGCGCTGGTGAACAGAGTGGCTGTATATTTTGTGGCGGTAATCTGCATATTCCTCTCGTGGAAAAAGGTGGTAAGATCGGTTAAATAGGAGTTCAGTCTCTCACAGATAGTACCTGACGCCATGATCGTGCAATCATCCGCATACGTTACGATCTCGATGCCGTCTGGAGGGGGCGGAATACAGGAGAGTTAGAGGTTAAACAGTTTAGGAGATATCACCCACCTTGGGGAACTCCCTGTTTCACCCTACGGGGTTTGGACTTCTTGTTCCTGAATTCCACGTACGACTGGCGTCCACACATATAGTTGACTATCTAACGTTTCAAGCTTGGCCGGAGGGTTGTCTGCTCAATGTCCCCAAACAGCGGGAGTGCCTGACTGTATCAAGCGCCACCATCACTGTTCTATCACACAACTGTCTCTGGTTGAGTCCTTGACAAATATATGTGGAGATGGCGTTCAGCGCTGTTGTCATGATGCGCTGCTCACGGAATCCATGCTGATGATCAGCAACTTAATAGCTATTCCTGATACTGGGGAGGACTAAGACCTCAAGGGTCTTTGCTATGGGCGACAAAAGCGAAATCGGCCTGTACGATTCACTTTTGCTGGCATCCTTGCCTGGCTTCCGTAGCGGGACTATCCTGACCAAATTGAGAACTTTAGTGAGATACTCCACTCCCGGCTCATCCAACTGCTTCAGCATTACCATGGAGATTAAATCAGGGCCCAACGCTTTGGATGATTTAGCGTTCCTGATGGCATTCGCAACATTATCCATTGTAAACTGTGGTGGTTCATTCTCGGTAGGAAGTGATCTGATGCGACGTCATACTCTCCTCTTCGCCCTGTCACTCTCGGAGTGCTCGACAAACTGTCGATTGAAATAGCTTGCGCACCTCTTCGGGTCAATCAACGTAACGTCGCCAAATGTGACTGAGGTCCTATCTTCCATCCTTACAGGGTTAGAGAATGACTTAACCGTTGCCCAAAATTCACTTATACCGGCTCCAATGTTGCAACTCTTCCGATGATTTAACAACTTGTTCCGCTTATGTTCGCCGAGAAGACTTTTAACTTCCAGTATCAGGTCCCTGACTCTGGGGTCATTGGGGTTGGCTCACGCTCATTTGCTAATCCCGTCGCCTCTGCTGGGAAGTTTGGTCTTACTTCGTGCATTCGACAAGCAGGGATATGGCGAGCGGCTGCAGCAGTGATGATGTCTCGGAACGTCCTTTCCGCTACCCGAAAATCAGAAGGATTGGGCAGTTCTCTGAAGCGATGATTGGTGAACTCTCTGAAACTCGGCCCATCAGCTTTCCTATGATTGACGAACGTGCGGCGTTCAGAGGTGATGAAATCGGGTGGTCTGCTAATGGAGAAAATTATTGGGAGATGGTCTGATCCAAGGGAAATGACGGGTTGCCAGGTGACGTCATTTGTCAGATCAGGTGTCATGATGGTTATGTCTGGCGAACTGTGACACTCTCCTCTAATTCTGGTAGGGGCGTCCTCATTGACCGTGCAAAACGTAGAGCTATCATTCTGCTCAGCCAGCGCTGTACCCCTCTGGTCGTTTCCGAGGGTCAAATGCCACATCTCATGATGCGCATTTAAGTCCCCCAGGACCAGACGATTATGACCTTCCAAAAGAGGGTTAATGTCAGGCCCGTAATCTGAGATACAGCTATTTCTCGGCGGGATGTATACGTTCAGCAACTCTATCTCGGCAGTTCCACACCTGACTGCTACCCCCATACATTCCATGTACGGGCCATTGGAGACAGGCTCAAGCGAGATAGGTCTCCGCCCCGGCACGGACCAAAAGAATTCGGAACAGGCATTCCGGGATATGCTGCTCCCAACACAGAAAAACGAAACAAATACGAACACATGTACACTGAGGTGGCAGCCGCTGACCGGAACATTGATCTTGCGTGGTTAAGGGTCAATCCGGTACGAAAAAACCCGTTGCCGTGAGTACTTAGTTACTCTACTTTAGTATTTATCCTAAACAGCTCCTTTAAATTTTTATACCCTCAGCCTTTAGGCTATGAAGGGTATATACACTTTCATACGGGCAAAATGTGCCTCATCGAAATAATGGTTTTAGACCCCAAGTATGTTTGGACGAAATGTGTTTCAGACAATTTGGAGTCGATTGAGCAATGTCCGTCAGTCTGTCTGTCTGTCTGGCTGGCTGGAGCGCACGATAACTCTCGAAGGGATGAACCGATTCGGTTCAAATTCTGGCTTTCGTAATATTTTGTCCAAACTTAGTTTAAGTTCGATGATGAGCTATATCGGTCCACTCCTTCCGGTACCTCCCCCACAAAAGTTCGAAAATGTTCGGAAAATTTGTACGCACGATAACTCTTGAAGGGTGTAACCGTTTTGGTCCATACTTTGCCCATCGTGGAGCGTGTACCAGACTTAGATCAGGTTTTAATATGGACTCAATTGGTCCACTCCGTCGGGTACCTCTCACACAAAATTTTGGAAAAGTTCAGTTTAGGAACATCTCTCGAATCGCTTTGATTTTTGCTTTAGCAACTTGTATTCACTGCCCTGCATACAACGGTATAAGTTTCATCAGGGGCAAATCCATACTTCCTGAGAAAATAGCCTGAAAGTTGCAAAAAACCCCTATGACACCGTGTGAGGAGGTTGGAGGGCAAAATAACTCTCGAACAGGTCTGCCGATTCGGTCCAAAGTTTGGCCTTAGTAATAGTTTGTCCAAACATAGTTTAAGTTCGAAGATAAGCCATATCGGTCCACTCCTTCAGGTACCTCCCCCACAAAAGTTCAAAAATGTTCGGAAAAATTGTGCGCACGATAACTCTTGAAGAGAGTGGCCGAATTGGTCCATACTTTACACATAATAATATATCTACCAGATATAGATCAGGTTCAAATATGGACTAAATCTGTCCACTCCATCCGGTACCTCCCACACAACATTTCGGATACATGTTCACTTTAAGACCTGCTTTCGGATCACTTTGATTTTTGTTGAAGCAACTTGCATTGCTGCCTCAATTGCGATGGTAAAAGTTGTTTCGGGGGCAAGTTCACCGTTCTTGAGCAAACATCCCTGAAGTTCTAAAAAACCCTATGGTACCATATGTAGTGGCTGGAGATCCATTCTTTTTAGTATCTCCTCCGCAAAACTTTTGATATTAAATCCTAATCAACATTTTTGTCAGTTCAAACGCCCAAAATTTTTAAAACTCCCTAAATACATGCGTTTTTTGGAAAAAAATTGTTTCAATATACACAGGCTGAGGGTATATCTCTGTCGGCAAAGCCGACTGATACTTTTTTACTTGTTATTACATACTTAATTTCTACTGTGTTTGTCCTATAATTTCCCTTGGCTCATTCATTAATTATTGATTTTTTCACTTCGACTCGCAATTGTCAGTTTCTATGGCCACTCTATTGTTATTTGTATTTGCCTCTGACCGAACAATAATTTATCGACAACAAATCTTAATGACCACTAAATGATTATTTGATACGACTTGAAGTCAAACAATAGAAACAATGATACATATTTACACAACAGAACACACACAAATAACAAAATAAAAACGGAAATAAGTAAAATAAACTTCTAATATCAATTCAATAAAATATACACAAGGATTGTCAATGTTAATGATATCCTTTGGAGGGAAGTAACAAACCGACAGAGACATTTCGCTACCAAAAGTAATATTACAATGTCACTCACACCCCTCCCCCCCTTTCCGAGTCTATATATTGACATTATTCTATGCCAAGTCATAATTATTATTATAACAAAAACTATCATTATCCACTGTCTCCCTATTCTTATTCTTCGTTTAATGACCATCCTTTAGCTAGTCAACAATAAACGAAATTTAATCCTAAATATTTAAGTGTATATAGCCCAAAAACACATTTAACCTCTCATATATATATATGCAAGGTATATGTAAGAGTCTCCTCAGACACCACATATGCATGTGTCATATCCCATTGTCAAAGGACATCATTTCAAATTGTCGTTGAAAACAACTTAAGACTGCTGACACATGTTTAACCATGTTTTTTGTGTTTTTTTGTTGTTTTTCTTTTACCATTATGTTCCAACTAATGTCTGTATTAAGGACGTAGATGGGAACGAGGATTCTTATTTTTCCCATTAAAGCTGCCAAAAATGCCTTAAAATAATATCTGATGATATTATTAGAAATCATGAATTGTTACGCATCTGTGAGGACAAGACTTTTCAAGACCTACCAAATATCAAGCAACTAACTCAAACTGTCACATACCATGAACACATAAAAAAAATAACACACAAAACATGATTGCATCAGTCATAAAGGACAAAGGATGAGTATAACTACATTAGGGTGCAACGATATATATTGCAATATAAACAAGTAAAAAAGTATCGCAGATATTCCCTCAGCCTGACAATATCGAATCGAATTCCGGCTACGCAACCGAAATCCTTTTCCTTAATAATTATATATTAGGGTGTTTTTAGGTTTTGTGGCCATTTTTGGACGTATGAATTTGCCGAAAAAAAATATATTTTGATTAAAGCTCAAAAGTGTTGCAAGGGAAGTACCTGAAGGAATGCATCTGCATATTCCAATTTGGAAGTGGTTCTTCTTTTGGGCGTCATTCTTTTCGATAAATGTCGCGAATATAGTCATTTCAGTTGGTCACCGTTTAACTTAGGGGTTTTGGTTTCAGACTTGTCCACGAAAAACATAATATCGCTGTAAACAGGACCACAAGGAGTAGCATCGGTATAATTATACAAACGGGCAAAATGTGCCTCATCGAAATAATGGTTTTAGACCAAGCATGGTCACATTTGGCACGGCGGTGCCGATGATTTTCGGCAATTTACACGCACACGACCCGAATGCACAGAAAGAGCGTACAAAAGAGAACAAATGTTTTGATTTGTTATTGTTTTATAGCTTGCGTGAATACAAACTTACTAACACACTGTTATAAGTTGCCAATATTTTCACATTTTCTCCGTTCTCTTTTTGGTCATGCCTGTTTTAGACCCCAAGTATGTTTGGACGAAATGTGTTTCAGACAATTTGGAGTCGATTGAGCATTGTCCGTCCGTCTGTCTGTCTGCCTGGCTGGTGCGCACGATAACTCTCGAACGTATCAACCGATTTGGTCCAAAATTTGGTTTTCGCAATATTTTGTCCCAACTTAGTTTAAGTTCGAAGATGGGTTATATCGGTCCACTCCTTCCGGTACCTCCCCCATAAAAGTTCGAAAATGTTCGGAAAATTTGTGCGCACTATAACTCTTGAAGGGAGTAAACGATTTGGTCCAAAGTTTGTTCATCGTGAAATTTCTACCAAACTTAGATGAGGTTCCAATATGGACTCAATCGGTCCACGCCTTCGGGTACCTCCCGCACAAAATTTCGGAAAAGTTCAGTTTAGGACCTGCTCTCGAATCCTTTTGATTTTTGTTGTAGCATCTTGTATTCACGGCCCCCCATACGGCGGTACAAGTTTCATCAGGGACAAAACCCTACTTCCTGAAAAAATTTATTTATCTACCAGATATAGATCAGGTTTGAATATGGACTATATTTGCCCATTCCTTCGGGTACCTCCCACATAAAACTTCGGATAAGTTCACTTTAAGACCTGCTCTTGATAACTTTGATTTCTGTTGCAGAAACATACAATCGCTGTCTTCATTACAACTGTAAAATTTTTTCAGTAGCAAGTCCATACTTATTGGGAAAACAGCCCGAAAGTTTTAAAAAACCCCTATGGCACTATGTGTAGTAGTTGCAGAGCACAATAACTCTCGAACTGATTTGGTCCAAAATTTGAGCTTCGTCATATTTTGTCCAAACGTAATATAACTTCTAAAATGGCCCATATCGGTCCTCCCTTTAGGATACCTCCCCCACAAAAGTTAAATATGTGTGTCCAAGTGCAGTTTAGGGTCTGTTCCGAGATCCTTTGGAAATTTATACCGATGATGTGTTCCGTGGACAAACCCATGCTTCCTGGCATACTGGTCCAACAGGTGTACGATAACACACTGAAATGACTAGTGGGCGCGATATCTATCGAAAAGATATCTCTCTCAAAATAAGTTCCACTTCCGTAATGCACTACGTAGGTCCATTCCCTCCTCCGCAAAACTTTCGAACTTTAATCCTAATCCACATTTTTGTCGACAAGTTCAAATGTCCAAAAAGTGCCACAAAATTCTGAAAAGACTCTAAATGCATTCGATCTGTCCGTAGATGAAAGTTCCAATTCACATAGGCTGAGGGTATATCTCTGTCGGCAATGCCGACTGATACTTTTTTCCTTGTTTTCCAAAGGATCTTCGAACAGATGCTTAACTGCACTTAAGCAACAAGTAAAAACGTATCAGGCAGGGGTTTTTGTAGCTTTTGGGCCATTATATAAGGAAGTATGGACATACTCCGGAAGAAATTTTTAGCATTGTAATAGGAACCGTGAAAACAACCTTCGGCAAAAAATTTCAAATATATCCGAGAAGAGTCCTCAATCTGCACTTTTTCCAAATTTTGTACTTAGGGTACCTAAGGACAGGATCGTTATAGTACGTATTTCAACCTGATACAGCAATGGGTGAAGTAATGCCATGTGCAAAGATTGGACCAATCAAGAACTCCTTGCGAGAGTTATCTTGCGAATTTTTCAGCTTTGTTGGTGGCGTCCAGGTTTCTTCGAACTTTAAGGCAATTATCTCAGGAAGTATGGACTTGCCCCGAAAAAAACAATAACCAAAATAAAGGGGGCTGCAAAGACAACCTGCTGAAAAAAATTTCAAGGCGATACGAGAGGAGCCCTCAAACATCATTTATTCTAAATTTTGTGTGGGAGGTACGGAAGTATGGACTTACTCCTGAAAAAATTATACCATTCTAATAGGGACAGTGAAAACAACCTTCGGCAAAAGCTTCAAATAGATCCGAGAAGAGTCCTCAATCTGCACTTTTCCCAAATTTTGTGTGAGAGGTACCCTAAGGACAGGATCGATATAGTCCATATTCCAACCTGATACAGCAATGGATGAAGTAATACTATGTGCAAAGATTGGACCAATCAGAAACTCCCTGCGAGAGTTATCTGGCGAATTTTTCACCTTTGTTGGTGGCGTCCGGATTTCTTGGAACTTTAAGGCCATTATCTCAGTAAGTATGGACTTGCCAACGGAAAAATTGTACCATCGTAAAGGGGGCTGCAAGGACAACATGCAGAAAAAATTTCAAGACGATACGAGAGAAGCTCTTAAACTTCATTTAGTCTGAATTTTGTGTGGGAGGTACCCAAAGGAGTGAATCAATATAATCCATATTCGAATTCGAATCCATTCTAGGCTGAGGGTATACAAATGTTAAACTTTTATAAGGAAAATGCCCGAAGGAGTGGACCTATGAAGTTCATATTGGAGCCTCATCTATGTCTGGTAAAAATTTTACGATGTGCAAAGTATGTACCAAATCGTTGACTCCCTCCAAGAGTTATCGTGCGCACAACGTTTCGAACATTTTTGAACTTTTGGGGGGGAGGGGAGATACCTGAAGGAGTGGGCCTATATTTTGCCCATTTTCGGACTTAAACTAAGTGTGGACAAACATTACGAAGTCAAAAATTTGGTTCAAATCGGTTTATCCGTTTGAGAGTTATCGTGCGCACCAGCCAGACAGACGGACATGGCTAAATCAACTCCAAATTGTCTGAAACGATTTTTGTTCAATTATACTTGCAGTCTAAAAACGTTATTTCGGTGAGGCACATTTTGTCCTTATGAAAGTGTACATATATACCCTTGTTAGCATAAATACTGAGGGTATAAAGAACCAACGGTCTTTGCTTATGAAACAATAAGATCCGTAAGCTCTTCACCTATGTTCTTCTCAAGAAGGACAATAGCATTTTCTCACAGAAACAACGAAATTTTATCATGAAAAGCCCAAAGTACTTCCCACAGAAGACCCTAAAGCCTTTTCACAGGAGGTAGTTTGGTCTTCTCACAAAAAATCCTAATGATTTCCCGTAGAAGACCCTAAGGTCTTCTAACAGAAGAGCCCAAAGTCTTCTCACAGAAGACCCTCAGGTTTCCCACAGAAACACATAAGAACCCCTCACAGAAGACCATCATGTCTTCTCACAGAAAATCCAAAAGAATTCTCCTAGACGACCCTGAAGACTTCTTACAAAAGACTATAAAAACTTCTCAAAGAAGACACTAAGGTCTTCTCACAGGAAACACTAAGGTCCTCGGAAGACCTTATAAGACCTAAAAGAGTTCTCACATAAGTCCCTTAGATCATCTCACAGAATAACTTAAGGCCTTCTAAGACCCTGAGGTATTCTAACAGAAGATCCTAAACACTTCTCACAGAAGGCTCTAAGGTCTTCTCACAGAAACCCCTAAGGTCTTCAGGAGACCTTATAAGATCTAAAAGTGTTCCCACATAAGTCCGTTAGATCATCTCACATAATAAGTTAAGACCCGACGTACTTCTATCAGAAGACCCTAAGATATTCTAACAGAAGATCCCCAAAACTTCTCACAGAAGGCTCTAAGGTGTTCTAACAGAAAATCGTAAGGAATTCTACAAGACGACCCTGAGGACTTCTTACAAAATACTCTAAGAAATTCCCAATGAAGACCCTAAGGTCTTCTCACAGAAAATCCTAAGAAATGCTTACAGAAGACCCAAAAGTGTTCTCACAGATGACCTTAAGGTCCTCTAACGGACTGCACTAATGTATTCTAACAGAAGACCCTAAGAACTGTCAACAGAAGACCAAAAACTTTTCTCACATAAAACCATTATGTCTGCTCACAGAAGATCCTAAGGTCTGCTCACAGAAGTCTCTAACGAACCCTCACAGAAGACCCTAGGGCCTTCTTTTAAAAAGACCCTAGGGACTTCTCACAGAAGACTTTAAAGTTCACGGAAAATCTTATGTTCTTCTCCCAGAAGGATCACAGAAGACCCTTAGGTCTTCCGGCAGAAGACCCAAAATACTTCTTCCCAGAAGAACCACAGAAGAGCCCAAGCAAGGTCTTCTCATTAAAAAAAAAAAAAAAACTAAAAAATTAAGGCCTTGACAGAGGACCCTAAATTGTTATACCCTACACCACTATGTGGTAAGGGGTATTATGTGTTAGTGCATTTGTATGTAACATACAAAAGGAAGCGAGATAGACCCATAGTTCCTTCTAGGGATATACATAGAATCACTTTCTGAGTCGATTTATGCATGTCCGTCCGTCCGTCCGTCCGTTCGCAACATACAGGTCGCATTTGTTGACCGATTTCGCTGAAAATTGGAGAATACAATTTTTTTTAGCCGTCGGAAGATCAAGTTCGAAGATGGGCTATATCGGTCCAAGTTTTGGTATAGCCCCCATATAACGGTACCTCCCGATTTAAGGTATTTTAAGGATCTTAGCCGCATTTGTTGCCCAAACCAGCTGAAATTTTACATTTGAGGTTCCCAATGGCCGCGAAATTGCTCCACTAAAAATTGTCAAGATAGGTCCACGGTTCGGTATAGTCCCCATATAACGATACCTCCCGATTTAAGGTATTTTAGAGATCTAAGCCACATTTTTTGCTTGAACTGGCTGAAATTTTACATATGTGGTTCACAGTGGCCACGAAATTTCGCCACTTAAATTGAGCCAAATTATATCGAAATCGGTTCAGATTTGGATATAGCTCCCATATACATATATGTTCGCCCGATTTCACGTATTTGCTGCACCAAACACGCTATATACGTCCGATTTTGATGAAATTTGGAATGTTTGACTGAATTCGGTCTAGAAATAAGTGTGTCAAATTATATGGAAATCGGTTCCGATTTGGATATAGCTCCCATATACATATATGTTCGCCCGATTTCACGTATTTGCTGCACCAAACACGCTATATACGTCCGATTTCGATGAAATTTAAAATGTGTGACCAAATTCAGTCTAGTAATAAATGTGCCAAATTATATCGAAATCGGTTCAGATTTGGATATAGCATCCATATATATTTTCGGCCGATTTCGTGTATTTTCAGCTCCAAACACGCTATATATTTCCGATTTCAATGATATTTGGAATGTGTGACTGAATTCGGTCTGGAAATAAATGTGCCAAATTATATCAAAATCGGTTAAGATCTGGATATAGCTCCTATTTATATTTTACATATTCACAGTGGTGTAGGGTATTATATAGTCGGCCCCGCCCGACTTTGATCCTTTCCTTACTGGTTTTCATATAATTCAATATGGTCTTCTCACAGAAGACTCCAAAGGTCACTGAAGATCATATGGTCTTCTCTCAGAAGGATCTATAGTCTTCTCACAGAAGACCCTAAGGCTCTTTAACATCTAAGGTTCTTTAACACCCTAAGTTTCTTTAAAATCTTTTCACAGAATACCCTAAAAACATCACAGAATACCCGACGCTCTCCTCATAGGAAATCCAGAAGTTTTCTCACAGAAGTCCCTAAGACCTTTTGACAGAGGACCCTAAATTATTCTCATAGAATACAATAGGGTCTTCTCACAGAAGACTCCAAAGGTCACTGAAGATCATATGCTCTATAGTCTTCTCACAGAAGACCCTAAGGATATTTAAAAGAAGACCCTAAAATCTTTTCACACAATACCCTAAAAACATATCAAAGAATATCCGAAGCTCTCCTCATAGAAAACCCAGAAGTTTTCACACAGAAGTCCCTAAGATCTTTTAACGGGAGAACCTATGACAATTTAACATACGATTCTAAGGACTAGAACGTCTCCTCACAGAAGATCCTAAGCTCTTTTTCACTGAAGACCCTTATGTCTTCCCAGAAACCCCTTAGGTCTTCTCACGGAAGGCCCTAAGGCCTTCTCACACAAGTCTCTAAAGAACTCTCACAGAACGCCTTAAAGACTTGCCACAGAAAACCCTTAAGTCTTTCCCCATCAGACACTTGGTCCTCCTAGAGAAGACTCTTAGATACTCTTAGAGAAGACCATAAGGTCTTCTTGCAGGAGATCCTCAGAGAAGATCCTCATAGAAGACCCTAATACCACATGAGACCGTACGGTTCTCTTACAGAAGACGCTTAGTTCTTCCCACAGAAGGCACTATTGACTTCTAATAGAAGACCCAAACGTCTTCTGACGCAAGACCTAAAGGTCTATTTCACAGACAAACCAAAGGTCTTCCCACAGAAGATATCTTCTTAAAGAAGACTCGAAGGCCTTCTTAAAAAAGATCCTAAAATCGTCTTATAGAAAATCCAAGGGACACAGAAGATCCAAAGGTATTCTCTCTGAAGATCATAATGTCTTCTGACAGAAGACCTTAGGCCTTCTTGAAAAAGGTCTTCTCAGAGTAGACCCAAAGACTGCCTTACATTTGTTAGGTATTCACTTAGCTAATCATAAGGTCTTCCTGTAGAAGACTCTAAAGTCCTCTCATAACCTTCTCATAGAAGACATTAAGGTCTTCTCACAGAAAAACTTAAGATCTTCTCACCGAAGACCCAAAAGCCTTCTCGCCTAAGACCTAAAGATTTCTTCACAGAAAACCCAAAAGTTTTTTCACAGAAGACACTTAGCTATTTTCAGAGAGGCCCTAAGGTATTCTCACACGAGACAAAATAGCCCGAGGTCACCTCACAGTCGACCTTTAGGTTTTCTAACAGAAGACCAAAAGGTCTTCTCACTGAAGATCCTGTATTTTTTCACGCAGGATCCTAAGGTCTTCTCGCAGAAGACCCTAAGAATTTTTAATGCATATATGAATCTATTGCATTTAGATAATGCAATAAAATCTACAACAGTCTCTAAGGTCTTCTTGAAAAAAACTTTTGGGTCTTCTCGTAGAATAAACACTTTGTTCTTCTCATAGAAGATCCTCAGTTCTTCTTATAGGAGACCCTGAGGTCTTCTCATAAAAAACCCGACCGTAAAGCCTTCTCAGGAGATTTCCAGAGTTCTTCTCAGAAGATATCCAAAGTTACTTTCAAATGAGACCCAAAGATCTTCTCCCGGAAGACCCAAAGATCTTCTCTCGGAAAACCCAAAGGTGTGCTCACAGAATATTCTTAAGTCATTTCACAAATGACTCGAAAGTAACAGAAGGCCCTATGGCTTGTATATATGGTCTGAAGGAGATAAATATTCACTTCGTGACTCGTGACTACACCCTAATAAATGCTATTACATCCCATTATTCTCTTTTAATCCGTAGCCCTATTAATAGAATCTATTAAATGAAGAAAAATGAACAAAACACGAAATCCTCTGTATTATTTGTGGTGCTCTGGTCTGTTCGCACGTCCACTTCATCTATAAATATAAAGCAAGCACATGCCGATTCCAGAAAGAAGAAGAAGAGGAAGATATGGTTGTCCATTCTTAGATGAAATTGATTTTTAATCTCTTTTTTGTTGTGGTTATTTCGTGGTGGTGGTGGCTTTGGTTGTCTGCAGGAAATCGCACACACCGAATGGCATGATATTTCCTGTTAAGCCATTACCAGTTGTCATTTGTCAAAACCACACTACAAAATATAGAGTCGGACAGACAGACGGGTGGATGGATGTATGGACACACCAAGCATGTTAAAGTTCCATTTAAGTACCATTAACAGCTTATTGTCATAATCTTAAGATGTTATAATGTTTATTGTTGTTATTATTATTTTGGTGGTTGGTGGCAAAAATGTGGGTGGTATATTTTTGAATAGCTTGTTTGCCGATAAAAGAGAACATCAATTATGTTTCACCATGCGCATAGGAAGATGTCGAAAAAGATAATTATTTATTGAATTGAAAAGTTTTCTAAGCTCTCCATAATTGTAAATGAACTGTTAATGTCAATTATTGGATAATTAAATTGAGGAAATTATGAGAGATTTAAGAAAAGTAATTGGTTAAGTAATTTTCCCTCAATTCGTCCATAACTTAATTACATTTTATTTCAAACTCAATAATTTCATACAATTAAGGCATCCATGGCGTATGACTGCTGACGAGCGTTTTATCAATTATACGCACAATTGGATTTTTGATTTAAAGTACATGAAAATGTTGGCAGATAAGGTTGAGTAATTTAAATGGGATAAGGGTGGAAGGCTAAAAGGCTTCTAAACTGAACGAAAGGCAGCCTCTTTTGACCCTTTCTAAAAGAAAGGGTGCTTCTATAGGCTCTTTCTGAAAGAGAGGGTGCTTCTATAGAC
This sequence comes from Musca autumnalis, assembly GCF_047663935.1. Taxonomy (NCBI): domain Eukaryota; kingdom Metazoa; phylum Arthropoda; class Insecta; order Diptera; family Muscidae; genus Musca; species Musca autumnalis. The sequence continues at coordinate 198,228,583 of NW_027412088.1, forward strand.
CATTTCTGAAAGAAAGGGTGCTTCTACAGACCCTTTCTGAAAGAAAGGGTGCTTCTATAGAACCTTTCTCTAAAAAGGGTGCTTCTATAGATCCTTTCTCTAAAAAGGGTGCTTCTATTGACCCTTTCTGAAAGAAAGTGTGCTTCTATAGACCCTTTCTGAAAGAATGGGTGCTTCTATAGACCCCTTCTGAAATAAAGTGTGCTTCTATAAACCCTTTCTCAAAGAAATGGTGCTTCTATGGGCCCTTTTTAAAAGAAAGCGTGCTTCTATAGATCCTTTCTGAAAGAAAGGCTGCTTCTATAGACCCTTTCTGGAAAAAGGTGTGCTTCTATAGACCCTTGCTTAAATAAAGGGTGCTTCTATAGAATCTTTCTGTAAGAAATGGCGCTTCTATAGATTCTTTCTGAAAGAATAGGTGCTTTTATATACCCTTTCTGTAAGAAAGGGTGCTTCTATAGATCCTTTCTAAAAGAAATGGTGCTTTTATAGACCCTTTCTGAAGGAAAGGTTGTTTCTACAGACCCTTTCTGAGAGAAAGGGTGCTTCTGAAGGAAAGGGTGCTTCTGTAGACCCCTTCTGAAGGAAAATGTGCTTCTATAGACCTTTTCTGAAAGAAAGGGTGTTTATTTATACCCATTCTGAAAGAAAATGTGCTTCTATAGACTCTTTCTGAAAGAAAGGGTGCTTCTACTGACAATTTCTGAAAGAAAGGGTGCTTCTACTGACAATTTCTGAAAGAAAGGGTGCTTCTATGGACCCTTTTTAAAAGAAAGGGTGCTTTTATAGGTCCTTTCTAAAAGAAAGGCTGCTTCTATAGACCCTTTATGGAAGAAAGTGTGCTTCTATAGATCCTTTCTGAAAGGAAGGGTGCTTCTATAGAGCCTTTTTGAAAAAAGGGTGCTTCTATAGACCCTTTTTGAAAAAAGGGTGCTTCTGAAGACCCTTTCTGAAAGAAAGACTTCTTCTATAGACCCTTTCTGAAAGAAAGACTTCTTCTATAGACCCTTTATGATAGAAAGGGTGCTTCTATAAACCCTTTCTGAGAGAAAGGGTGCTTCCATAGACCCTTTCTGAAGGAAAGGGTGCTTCTGTTTATCCTTTTCCAAAGAAAGGGTGCATCGATAGACCCTTTCTCAAAGAAAGGGTGCTTCGATAGACCCTTTCTCAAAGAAAAGGTGCTTCGATAGACCCTTTCTCAAAGAAAGTGTGCTTCGATAGACCCTTTCTCAAAGAAGGGTTGCTTCGATAGACCTTTTCTCAAAGAAAGGGTGCTTCGATAGTCCCTTTCTCAGAGAAAGGGGCTTCGATAGACCTTTTCTCAAAGAAAGGGTGCTTCGAAGACCCTTTCTCAAAGAAAGGGTGCTTCGATAGACCCTTTCTCAAAGAAAGGGTGCTTCGATAGACCCTTTCTCAAAGAAAGGGTGCTTCGATAGACCCTTTCTCAAAGAAAGGGTGCTTCGATAGACCCTATTTTAAAGAAAGGGTGCTTCTATAGACCCTTTCTCAAAGAAAGGGTACTTCGATAGACCCTATTTTAAAGAAAGGGTGCTTCTATAGACCCTTTTTGGAAAAAGGGTGCTTCTGAAGTCCCTTTTTGAAAAAAGGGTGCTTCTGAAGACCCTTTCTGAAAGAAAGGGTGCTTCTGAAGACCCTTTCTGAAAGAAAGACTTCTTCTATAGACCCTTTATGATAGAAAGGGTGCTTCCATAGACCCTTTCTCAAAGAAAGGGTGCTTCGATAGACCCTTTCTCAAAGAAAGGGTGCTTCGATAGACCCTTTCTCAAAGAAAGGGTGCTTCGATAGACCCTTTCTCAAAGAAAGGGTGCTTCGATAGACCCTTTCTCAAAGAAAGGGTGCTTCGATAGACCCTTTCTCAAAGAAAGGGTGCTTCGATAGACCCTTTCTCAAAGAAAGGGTGCTTCGATAGACCCTTTCTCAAAGAAAGTGTGCTTCGATAGACCCTTTCTCAAAGAAAGGGTGCTTCGATAGACCCTTTCTCAAAGAAAGGGTGCTTCGATAGACCCTTTCTCAAAGAAAGGTTGCTTCGATAGACCCTTTCTAAAAGAAAGGTTGCTTCGATAGACCCTTTCTCAAAGAAAGGGTGCTTCGATAGACCCTTTCTCAAAGAAAGGTTGCTTCGATAGACCCTTTCTCAAAGAAAGCGTGCTTCGATAGACCTTTTCTCAAAGAAAGGCTGCTTCGATAGACCCTTTCTGAAAGAAATGGTTCTCCGATAGACCCTCTCTGAAAGAAATGGTTCTCCGATAGACCCTCTCTGAAAGAATTGGTGCTTCTATAGACACTTTCTGAAAGAAAGGGTGCTTCGATATATCCTCTCTAAGAGAAAGGGTGCTTCTATTGACCCTTTCTCAAAGAAAGGGTGTTTCGATAGACCCTTTCTCAAAGAAAGGGTGTTTCGATAGACCCTTTCTCAAAGAAAGGGTGCTTCGATAGACCCTTTCTCAAAGAAAGGGTGCTTCGATAGACCCTTTCTCAAAGAAAGGGTGCTTCGATAGACCCTTTCTCAAAGAAAGGGTGCTTCGATAGACCCTTTCTCAAAGAAAGGGTGCTCCGATAGACCCTCTCTAAGAGAAAGGGTGCTTCAATAGACCCTTTCTCAAAGAAAGGGTGCTTCGATAGACCCTTTCTCAAAGAAAGGGTGCTCCGATAGACCCTCTCTAAGAGAAAGGGTGCTTCAATAGACCCTTTCTCAAAGAAAGGGTGCTTCGATAGACCCTTTCTCAAAGAAAGGGTGCTTCGATAGACCCTTTCTCAAAGAAAGGGTGCTTCGATAGACCCTTTTTCAAAGAAAGGGTGCTTCGATAGACCTTTTCTAAAAGAAAGGGTATTCCTATAGACCCTTTCTGAAGGAAAGGGTGCTTCTATAGACCTTTTCTGAAGGAAAGGGTGCTTCTATAGACCCTTTCTGAAGAAAAGGGTGCTTCTATAGACCCTTTCTGAAGAAAAGGGTGCTTCTATAGACCCTTTCTGAATGAAAGATTGCTTCTATAAATCCTTTCTGAAAGAAAGGGCGCTTCTATAGGTCCTTTCTGAAGGAAAGTGTGCTTCTATAGATCCTTTCTGAAGGAAAGGGTGCTTCTATAGATCCTTTCTGAAGAAAAGGGTGATTCTAAAGATCCTTTCTGAAGGAAAGGGTGTTTCTATAGATCCTTTCTGAAGGAAAGGGTGCTTCTATAGATCCTTTCTGAAGGAAAGGGTGTTTCTATAGATCTTTTCTGAAGGAAAGGGTGTTTCTATAGATCTTTTCTGAAGGAAAGGGTGCTTCTATAGAACTTTTCTGAAGGAAAGGGTGTTTCTATAGATCCCTTCTGAAGGAAAGGGTGCTTTTCTAGCCCCTTTCTGAAGGAAAGTGTGCTTCTATAGATCCTTTCTGAAAGAAAGGGTGGTTCTATAGACTCTTTCTGAAAGAAAGGGTGCTTCTATAGACCCTGTCCGAAAGAAAGGGTGCTTCTATAGACCCTTTCTGAAAGAAAGGGTGCTTCTATAGACCCCTGACTATAGTTTCCTATTTTTGTTTTCATCTTTAAATAGTTACTTAGTACCAATTAAAAACTAAATGTTGGAAACAACTAATAAAATTCTTGGATTAATTTTGAATTTTCTCTTTTAACTTTTCCCCTTCGCACCATGTTGTTCCAACAAAACAGAGAAGTGCATTAAACTATGATTAAGAATATCAACTTAACACCGCTTTTGTCTTACAAGAAACTCTTTGCAACTTGTTTTCTCTCAGAGTTATTTATCCCCATTTTCTTTTTGACTTCTACATTCGCACATCTGCATAAAGAGAAGTGTTAATACACTTAAGCCGGAAACTTTAATGCCAAACAAATTAAAAACTTTGATTAAACGCGAGTATAAAAGGAAAAAACGCGAGGAAAAAATAGACTAGAGAAAATGAACTATTCAAAGTTTATCATAAACTGTAACGATGAATAAAGAATTGAGATTTTTTGTTTTCTAAGAAGAAAATTCTCACCACTTCTACTTCTTCGTAGCCAAGAAAACAAGGAAGCAAATAATAGTTCATATTTTAAGAAAATTGAAAAAACTGCCAGCTTGCAAGTAATAAAGTCAAGTGAAAGCACCACAATAAACTGTTAAAAATGTTATTAAGCGTCTTCTAATAACGGCTAAAACGGAAGCGCAGCAGGCTAAAATTGTAATAACAGAAAAAAAAACAACAGCAGCAGTTTTTTGAAGAGGCAACGAAAGTGTGATAATAATAGAGTTAAAATAAGCTCCACTATCAATAGAGCTGATGATACTACAACAGGAAATGGGGAAAAATATGGAAAGAGTGGAGTAAAAATTTCTATAATGACCTCTTCTTTGTAACAAGTTTTCTTTGCACCAACAACTTTGCCATAATAAACTATGGTTATTAACTGGGTGATGCCAAACGGACTTCAGTAGTTTTTTTTTTTGTTCCTAAGAAAATGATTTTGGCTTAATTTTCACTACATAAAATTTCACTTAGTAGCAAAAGTAGGACAGAAAAATTGTTCACAAACAAAATTTTACTGAAAAATTGAATTCAACAAGAAGTCAATAAGTTATTTCTTAAAATATTGTTAAAGCAAAATGAAGAAGAAGTCTAGGATTATACAGAAGTAAATAAATGATAAGGGTGCCACCGTGGTGCAATGGTATGCACACCCGCCTTGCACGCTAAAGATCGTGGGTTCGATTACCCTGCCAGGCAACATCAAACATTTTTCAACAGTGGCAAAATACCCCTCAGTAATGTTGGCGACATTTCCTGAGTATTTCAGCCTTGCAAAACTTCTCTACAAGTGGTGTCGTAGACACGCCGTTCGGACTCGGCGATAAACAGTAGGTCCCATATCATTGAGCTAATATGAATCGGGGTGCACTCATTTATATAAAAGAAGTCTCCATTGTCCCGTATGGGATGTTTGTGGAACAATTAGAATTATTATAAATAATTGATAAAGGCTGCAGTAAGACGTTAGGGTCATCTGTGAGAAGGGTCGTTTACATATTTTCTTTTTAAACTGAAGCTTTCATGCATTCCGAAACGAATGAAACGAAAGCTATATTAGTTGGCAATTCGCAAAAATATTCATTAAATTTGAAGTAGAAAAAATGGTTGCGTATAAGTCTTGACAATCATTATACGCCCAAGGGTACCTCATGAATTTTATGAGATATTTTCGGACGTCCTTTTATCTTAATACATAAAAGAGAGCTTAGTGATGACAGATCATCGCCCAGACGAAACAGCTGAAACTAGAAACTTAAAGGTATGAGTGCGGGTTGTTGTTGGCCTGCACATTGGGCCCAATGGCAGGTTTCTGAGGCAAAAAGTCTACTTTTGAAGCCATATATTTGTATAAATTAGTAACGGGATTAGATTCTTAACACTTTGAGCCACTTAGAAACAAAATCATTTCAACCTGGCAACGCTTCGTGGTCACATACCGAGCTGTCAAAGATATTGCATGTTACTTTGTAAAATTTTATAAAAATTTATCCAACGAAGAACAAATTTGTTTCGCTCGGCAATTAAAAACCGCTGATTTAATAAACAGTTTTTTTAATGGATAAAACGTGTAAAGGTATATAAATTAATATTCTGATTAAGAAATAAAAGAAGTTAGATTTGGTAAGGAATATTTGAAGTAGACTTGTGGTGTATTTTTTGTGTAGTTCGTATTGTAGTTTAAATAGTTTTTGGAATAAAACTCGCGGTATTGCGACGTATTGTCGAAACTATATATATCTGATAGAAGGTAATAGTGAGTACTATATGTGTAAAAAAATTTCATGTCCGTATGGATCCGAATACTTATAGAAAATTACTTACAGATAGCGTGACACTTAAAAATTTGGAAATTTTTATTTATTAGACTGGGTTGGGACTGGACGATGCTCAATATGACACAAGTCGCCAAATTTTATAGTAATCTTATCCGAGTTACACCAAGCATTGAAATCTTCAATATTCTAGATCTTTAAATTTAATAACTGGTACTACAAACACCTACTAAATTTCAAAATCTTAACCTGTAATTATAAAGTTTTCAAATAAAGGACGCGATCGCGGTTTTCTACTTCCAAAACATAAATTAATGATAGAGGTCACAATTACTGTTGTTTTGTATACCAATGCGTCTAATAATCTCTGAGATTTCGCGTTTGGCTAAAACACGTTGTGGGGGAGGTCCCCCACCCCCTCCATTTTTCGGTATGAAAAGTACCTTACGATCTATTCTCAGACCTTATGAATCTACAAACAAAATTTTATCAAATTCGGTCCAGCCATTTCAGAAGATTTATATTTCGAACATCATGGTATACCTGAAAATGTTTCTATATATATGTAGATATATATCTGAACCGATCAGAACCAAATTTTCAGGACATGATTCTAAACTGAACAGGATTTACCATATTAAATTTTAAGGCGATCGGATGCAAATTGTGACCTTTGTGGGGCTTAAATATAAAATCGGATGAAGCATATATATGAAAACTATATCTATTTCTGAACCGATTCTTACCAAATTTTGCAGAAGTACTTTTATACCCATTATAAACATTGGAACGAAATTTGGTAGCTCTAGCTGCTTCCAGTGACTTGTTGCCTCAAAAACCTGTCATTGGGCCCAATGTGGCCTGTAGGGATGAGATCAGTCTGGGTTTTTAGAAATTCGAACTAGAAGGGTACGAAAAGTACTAAATGGTACCCTTTGTATTAAGCAAACGGGAAGAGCTAGAATTCTGACATTTGGAATGTGGGTCACTGATAGATAATTAAAAAGATGTACCAAAGGGTTTTGGGAAAAACACTGAAAGTTACTAAATTTAGTCAATCCCACGGCAGTGTTCTTTCGTACCGGATTGACCCGGAACCACACAACATCAGTGTTCCGGCCAGCGGCTGCCCCCTCAGTGTGCATGTGTTTGTATTTGTTTCGTTTTCTGTGTTGGGAGCAACATCTCCTTCTCCGAATTCTTTTGGTCAGTGCCGGGACGGAGGAAAACCCAGCAACAATTTATTTGTGCTCGGTTTGTCACATCCGCATCTTCACCCATATCCAAACTTCGGTGAGATGCAATAGATGTCAGCAGTGAGTGCATATAAGGGGTTGTTCTGGAATTGTTCGCGTGAAGGTCTGCGGTCTGCTGCGTGAATACAGTCCCCAGTGAGTCGTCCCCCGTAGTCCCCTCGACAGCAACCGCACACGCAGCATTTAAAAACAGCCGTCCGTCGTTCCAATCCCAGAAAATGCATCCTTTTTGTAATTTAATTGCAATGGACTCCGAGGTACGGTCAAGGAAATAGTGGATTTCATGAGTCGGAAGAATATCAAGGTCGCGGCGGTGCAAGAAACCAAGCTCAACTACAACTGTAGCTTACAACGTTGTGATGGCTACAACGTGCTAAAGAAGGCTCGCAACCGAAGTGGAGGTGGGGGATTAGCTTTCCTCTTGCACCAGTCTGTTCAATACAGACCTATCTTGCTTGAGCAGTCATGTGTGGAACTGCCGAGATAGAGTTGTTGAACGTATACACCCCGCCGGGAAATAGCTATATCTCAGATTACGAGCCTAACATTAGCCCGCTTTTGCAAGGTCATAATCGGCTGGTGGTGGGGGACTTTAATGCGCATCATGAGATGTGGCATTCGGCACTCGGAAACGAAAATAGGGCTACAGCGCTGGCTAAGCAGATTGATAGCTATACGTTTTGCATGGTCAATGAAGACGCCCATACCAGTATTAGAGGATAGTGTAAAAGTTTGCCAGACATTACCATCGTGTCACCTGGTCTGACAAATTACGCTACCTGGCAACCCGTCATTTTCCTTGGATTAGACCATCTCCCCATAATTTCTACATTAGCAGACCACCCGATTTCATCACCTCTGGAGTCCGCACATTTGTTAACCATAGGAAAGCTGATTGACCGAGTTTCAGACAGTTCACAAAGCGGTAGCGGAAAAGACGTTCCGAGACATTATCACTGCTGCAGCCGCTCGCCATATCCTGCTGGTCGAATACCCGGAGTAAGACCAAACTTCCAAGCAGAGGCGACGGGATTAGCAAATGAGTTTCGTCGAGCCAACCCCAATGACCCCAGAGTCAGGGAGCTGAGACTGGAAGTTAACAGGCTGGTCGGCGAGCATAAGCGGAACAAGTGGTTAAATCATCAGAAGAGTTGCAACAATGGAGCCGGTATAAGTGAATTGAGGGCAACGGTCAAGTCATTCTCGAACCCTGGAAGGGGAAGATAGGACGGACATCCGTCACGTTTGGCGACGTTGCGTTAACTGACCCGAAGAGGTGCGCCAGTTGTTTCAATCGACAATTTGTCGAGCACCCCTAGAGTGAAAAGGCGAAGAGAAGAGTATTACGTCGCATCAGATCTATTCCTGCCGGGGATGAACCACCACAGTTAACAACGGATGATGTTGCGAATGCCATGAGGAACCCTAAATCACCCAAAGCGTTGGATGGAATCTCCATGGTAATGCTGAAGCAGCTGGATGAGCCGGGGGTGGAGTATCTCAAAAAAGTTCTCAACTTGTCGCTAGCCACCCTCATTGCTCCCGAAGTCTGGAAAATGGGCAGGGTAGTCCTGCTACGGAAGCCGCGCAAGGGTGTCAGCAAAAGTGAATCGCATATGCCGATTTCGCTTTTGTCGCCCGTAGTAAAGACGCTTGAAACCTTAGTCCTCCCCAGTATCAGAAATAGCTATCAAGTTGCTGATCATCATCAGCATAGATTCCGTACGCAGCACAGCACGACAACAGCGCTGCACGCCATTACCACATATATTTGTCAAGGACTCAACCAGAGACCGCCGGCGCTTGATTTATCAAAACCTTTTGATACAGTCAAGCACTCCCCACTGGTTGAGGACATTGAGCAGAGAACCCTCCGGCCAAGCTTGAAACGTTGGATAGTCAATTATATGTGTGGACGCCAGTCGTACGTGGAATTCAGGAACAAGAAGTCCAAACCAAGTAAAGCGCAACAGATGATATTTCCGGAACTGTTTAACCTCTACCTCTCCTGTATTACGCCCCCTCCAGACGGCATCGAGATCGTAACGTATGCGGATGATTGCACGATATTGCGTCAGTTACCTTCCCTGATGACATCGGTGAGAGATTGAATTCCCATTTAACCGATCTTACCCCCTTTTTCCTCTTGAGGAATAAGCAGATTTCCGCCGCAAAATCTACAGCCACTCTGTTCACCACATGGACGGCGCAGTGTAGAAGAGAGTTGAATGTCGTGGTCGATGGTAGCAGAATTCCGACCACAAACTCTCCCAAAATTTTAGGGGTCACATTCGACGACCACAGCTATCTGCAACAAACTGAAAAGAAGGAACAAGGTCCTCAAGTCCCTAGCCGACAGCACTTGGGGTGCAGATAAAGAAACCTTGTTGATCACATAGAACGCGATAGGTCGGTTTGTGGTATGCTATGCGGCTCCAGTTTGGTCCCGGGTTTATGTGATGCGAATTGAAAAAAGATTCAAACCTGTCAGAATTCCGCCCTGAGAACAGCAACAGGGTGCCTCCTCAAGTCATCAGTGGACCATCTACATGATTTATCTCAGCTTCCTTAAATAAGGGCTCTAAAACTCACGTAAAATGATCCCGGTTTGATCCTCAACATTTCGAAAATATCACAAATGTCCAGTCAAGTCCATTATCTCCAGAAGGACAGACTGAACAATGATTACAACGATCTAACTTTTTAGTGGGCCCGACCTTTCTTCCTGCAATAATAGCCCATAAAGTTAGTATAACATGGTTTTCTCGTCGGCTAGGGTAAGTCCAGTCGCGTCCATGATCTGCAGAAGGACCCACTGAACAATGATTACATGATTTAACTCTTTTAGTGGGTCCGGCCTTACTTCCTGCAATAATAGCCCATAAACTCTAAAACCCTATTCGGCCTAATATGACAGCTGAGCACAATAGTTCTCAAACTAAGTACCCAATTGCTCAGAACCCACACATCCAAATATTCCACCAAGCATGTATCAATTTCCAAGAAAGTCTATCGGTCAACACCTTTTTGAATGCTCCTCGCAAAAGCTAAAAAAATTGCTTTTAACTTTAGCTTTAAGTCAGTTCTCGATTCGTGTTGATTAAGTCACGTCATCTTTGTCATCACAACTACAACTGTATATTTTTTCATGGGGAGATACGTATGTCCGATTATGAGCCAAGAATTTTCCCAACAACCCTTTATTCACAACGCTTCACTCCCAGTGAATGGCAGTGAATAAAAACCAGTGAAAACAGTGGTAATTGCATATTGTGACAATAACAATGGCAATCACATGGTATTCCATGTTGTTATGGGTTTTGTATTCAAATTTCAAATGCTAATTGAATGAATTTTAAATAAAATATGTAATCTCAAACACTCTACAGCAACTTAAGTCATTTCGAATATTCAATTTCCTTTTTAATTTCATTCAAACCAGTGAAGCATAAAAAAGGGTTTGAAGTACCATTGTAAGAGTGAGGCACGCTTTCAATCAGCCTACCCTTACTTCCTTTACATTTTTGTCACAAATATTAAATACGTAATTCCATAACTCATTCTACCTTTCAAGTGACTGCTTTTTGGGAAGTAAATTGAAACGAATTTCGATTAAATTTTCAGGTATTGTGAGAAGTTAAGGAGTTTATATTAAAGAAATTCCACGTTTGTACAAAGTATTTATTTAAATGTTGTACTCAATAAATACGGAGAGAATATCCATAAACACGAAAACTATCTGGCCTAGGCAGCACCGCGTGTTGACAGGCGCCATTTGAATTTTTGGACAGTTTAACAGTTTTTTTGGACAGTTTAACAGTTTTTGTGTTGTTTACAGTGACTTGAAAAAATCACTTTGCCAAAAAAAAAAACCAAAATTACATGCGAACATTTTCGTCCGATCATTTTTCACAACTTTCGACATGGATAATAACGGCAAGAGTACATTGATCAAATTAAATCTTTGTATGTCGATAAAGGACTATCCTATAGCTCTATGAAAAACTGGTTTAATGAATTCAATCATGGTCGGCACTCCCAATAAACGATGGTCGTGAGGGTCACCCAAAATCGGACGTTGTGCTAGAAAAAAAATTATGCCGTGCGTGAAAGGATAATGCAAGATCGCCATGATATGTACTTCAAACGACGTTTATAAGATCGTTACAGACGAATCTTGGATCTATGTTTAGGAGCCCGAAACAAAATAGGAATCGAATGTTTAGGTCTTTGAAAGCGAGCCAAATCCAAAGAAAGTTGTTCATATGTAGAGCACTTCGAAGCAAATGGTCGTCTGTTTCTTCGGCAAAACTGACCGTGTGGCAACTATATGGCTTCAGAATTGTAGGACGGTTAATACTGAGTGGTACACTATAATTTGTTTGCCAGAAGTCTCCTGAGAAATTCGAAAAACGAACAAGAGAAGGCGAATCATTCTGCATCATGACAATGCGAGCTCTCACACATCGATTCACAGCAGCGCCTGTTTGACCGGACAAAACGTGAAATTGATGGTTCATCCGCCGTACAGTCGTGACTTTCCTGACTGTACGGAACCATCAATTCCACGTTTTGTCCGGTCAAACAGGCGCTGGTGTGAATCGATGTGTGAGAGCTCGCATTGTCATGATGCAGAATGATTCGCCTTCTCTTGTTCGTTTTTCGAATTTCTCAATGACTTTATTTGATTCCAGCATATCAAGAAAAAACGGAGTGGTCAACAATTTTCGTAGCCAGAAAATGCTGTAAAAGCGTTCAAACACCATGTTTTTGAGGTGTCTACATCGGAATAGAAAAAGGGATTCAACAATTGGTTAGAGCGCATGAAAAAGCGTATAAATCATGCTGGACACTACTTAAGAAAACAGTAAAACTATATTTGATGGTAAATATTCGCGTTTTAATTGTTAGGCCAGATGTTTATCGTGCAAACTTCGTATAGATAAAATATCCCTAAATGATCACAATGAGAATTAGATTTAGTTATTGAATAATTCACAATATAAAACAAGTGAGCAAAGGCTATAGTCGGGACGGAGCAGACCATGTGATAGCACTACCGCTGTGCATAAGCTTTTCACTGGTAAACATATCTTTTAGGGAATATAATCCGACTACCACCAAACAATATATGCCTCTTTCTCTCTGGGACCCCCAAAAGTAACCAACATTTCTTGACCATCCGATCAAAATTGCGACCTGTGGCGTGATAGCAAAAAAATGGAAGAAGTGGGTGCATTACCGACTATTGCGGTATCACCCTAGTTTGACCACCTTCGCCAACCTATTTTTTCACCAATGTTAAGGTAATATTTTCTTCTTCCATTGAAAGGCTTTGCCGTTGGAATACCCCTACTAGGAGCTGATACATTCACAAATAATAAAACTTTGAATTTGTCTCCACATGACTTTTTCATCTATTCCGAACTTTAAATATTATCCAACTATCACCAAAATCAATAGGCTTTTTTATCGGTGGGGCCCCCATAAAGCCCCAAAGTTTTGTGACTATCCGATAAAAATTCCAACCTGTAGCGTGATTACAAAAAATGGACAAATTGGTCATATTACTGACTTTTGCGATGTGTCGGTTGTTTGCCCACTTACGCCATTATACTTTGCATCAATATAAAGGGGATCTTTTCTTCTTCCATTGACGGGCTTTCCTTTTGGAATACTCCTACCATAAGAAAAAACGTGGATTTTTCTCCACATACGTTTTTTGCTTATTCCGACTCCTGAATATTATCCGACCATCACCAAGCTTAATAGGCTTCTTCCTCTGTGAGACACGCATCAACTCCCAAAAAAGTCGTGGCGATCCGATCAAAATTGCGACCTGTAGCGTGATTACAAAAAAATATGAAAATGGGATGCATTACCGACTATTGCGATATCTCTGTTGTTTGACCACCTACGACAACCTCTTTGCATCATTGTAAAGGTTTTTTTTTTACTTTCCTTGCCAGGTTTTGCTTTTTATATACCTCTTAAAGAAACAGAGACATTGACTTTAAAATAAAACGTTGATCTTTTCTTGCATAAGTTTTTGCCATCATCAAAATCAATAGGGTTCTTCCTCTGTGGGACTCCCATTAACCCCCAAAATTTCGTGACGATCCGATCAAAATTGCGACCAGTAGCCCGATTTCGAAAAAAAAAATTGAAAAATGGGATGTATTACCGACTATTGCTATATCTCTGTTATTTGATCACCTACGCCAACCTACTTTTCATCATTGTAAAGGTGGGATATCCTACTTTCACAGTCAGGCTTTGCTTTTGGAAGCTCCCCAATCAAAGCTGTGATATTCGTCATTATAATTAAAATCGCAAAAATGAAAAGTTGGGTTGTATTAGTATTGAAAATTTAAATAAAGTGGGCGTGACTACATTTTCTTTGCAGAAAACCCCAAGACGAGTTATGGCGCACATTCTACAGAAAGAATTATCAAAATAGGTCAAGCCGTTCTCAACTGATGCCATTACCAACGAACGACATTTGATTTTTATACCCTCCACCATAGTATGGAGGGTATATTAAGTTTGTCATTCCGTTTGTAACACATCGAACTAATCATTTGCGACCCTATAAAGTATATATATTCTTGATCAGGATAAAATGCTAAGACGATCTGGCCATGTCCGTCTGTCCGTCTGTTGTAATCACTCTAGCGTCCGCAATAATTGAGATAGAGTGCTGAAATTTTGCACCCGAGGGTCTTTTTTCCATAGGGAGGTCAAGTTCGAATATGGGCTATATCGGTCCACTCTTTGGTATAGCCCCCATATAACGGTACCTCCGGATTTTCGGTATTTTGAGAATTTTAGCCACAATTTTTAACCGGACTATCTGCAATTTGACATTTGAGGTTCTCAGTGGTCATGAAACATCTGCACGAAACATCGTCAACATAGGTCCATGTTTTGGTATAGTCCCCATATAAAGGTACCTCCCGATTTTCGGTATTTTGAGAATTTTAGCCACAATTTTTAACCGGACTATCTGCAATTTGACATTTGAGGTTCTCAGTGGTCATGAAACATCTCCACCAAACATCGTCAACATAGGTCCATGTTTTGGTATAGCCCTCATATAAGGGTACCTCCCGATTTACGGTATTTTGAGAATTATAGCCACAATTTGTAACCGAACTATCTGCAATTTGACATTTGAGGTTCTCAATGGTCATGAAATATCTCCACCTAACATAGTCAACATAGGTCCATGTTTTGGTATGGCCTCTTATGACCGTACCTCCTGATTTTCGGTATTTTGAGCATTTTAGTTACAATTTTTAACCGAACTAGCTGTAATTTGACATTTGAGGTTCTCAGTGGTCATGGAACATCCCCACCAAACATCGTCAACATAGGTCATGTTTTGGTATAGCCCCCATATATCGGTACCTCCCGATTTTCGGTATTTTGAGAATTTTAGCTACAATTTTTAACCGAACTAGCTGTAATTTGCCATTTGAGTTTCTCAGTGGTCATGAAACATCTCTTCCATACATCGTTAACATAGGTCCATGTTTTGGTATAGCCCTCATATAACGGTATCTCCCGATTTTCGGTATTTTGAGAATTTTAGCTGCAATTATTAACCGAAGTAGCTGTAATGATCGGTATTTTGAGAATTTTAGCTACAATTTTGTCTATTCAAAAATAATCGTCAATATAGATAAGTCCATGTTTTGGTATAACCCCCCTTTTAACTGTACCTCCCGATTTTCGGGAATTTTCAGTCGTCACGAAATTTCTTCACTAAAATTCGTCAACATGGGTCCATTTTTGAGGGTCTACATTGTTTTGATGAAAATACCCTCAATTTGACTCTTGAAGTTCCCTCCAGCTATACAACTTTTCCGCCAAAAAATTTAAAGATAGGATGACTCTTTGATATAGCCCCGTAGGTGGTACCTTTCACCTAGCTGAACACATTTTTTTAGATTAGATTAGATAACACTGTGCAACAAAATGGAGGTGAAAGTCTGGGGAACGGAAAATTCCTCTTTGGGAAGAAAGGCCTTGGTGAGTATATTATGAACCCCGAAGGGCAGATCCGCCGTGAGTCGAACTTCCGCGTTATGGCGTGATGAAATTTTTGTTAGAGACCCTGTGGGCCATCAGGAATTAGCGTTATATCTTTGTTCACTGTTGCTTAAGTGCTCTACAAAAACAACAAACAAAGATATAATGCTAATTCATGATGGCTTGCAAAAACTTCATCACGCCATAACGCTGAAGTTCGACTCACGGCGCATCTGTCCTTCGGGGTTTTTAATATACACATACCAAGGGCTTTCATCTCCAAAAGGAATTATCTCTGCCCCAACATTTGTGTTCACAGGGTAATTTAAGCAATAGTGGGGGCAGTAGGAGTCTATCCATTGCCGAAATGTTGTTCCACCTAAAATTGTGAAAATACCCTAATTATTCTATTTTATATAAGACTATTTTATGGTGGAGGGTATAAAAAGTTCGGCCCAGCCGAATTTAACGACTTTTTTCTTGTTATTTATATAGATGTGCAAAGATCCAATGCAATTTATTCAATTATAGTTGAAATATTTTCTTGTTAGTTACCGAACTCCCTTTAACTTCAATTTACCATCAAAACATAATTTTCATAAAAACTTATTTTCTCTCTTTCTAGTTCTTCTATTTTTATCAGTTTTAGTAGTTTCTTGTTATCAACCATTTTTTCTCTATTTTTTCTCTATTCTTCCCCATTTCCCTAGCTAATTTCCATAGAAAATCTTCTGTGATTTTGTCACGTAAACCATTTAACCTTCATTATACCAATGAATATCTAAATGACTTCGTTGCCATCGCAGGCATCAAGTGTCCGAAGGAAAATTTACCATTCCCCTCTGTAAAAAGAAAACAGCAAAGCGTAGAAGAAAACTTAATTTTCATGGAATATTAAATTGCAGGAGTGACATAAGCTTCTTTTCCGGGGAAGACATAAAATGGTTTTTATGTTCACTAGCTAATTAAACAAGCAGAAATCATGGAAGACAATAGTTTAAATATTAAAAATGGAATGAACACTTCCATTAGAATTTCTTAAGAACATTCACATCGAAGTTCTGGAAGTAGTACTGAGTATAATATAATATTTTTTTTTAATTGATTTTATTTATTTAGCTGCCAAAATTAAATTGTTCTGAGTTTATGTCTGCCATGTAAAATATGTCATCAAATGGTGAACTCTGCTATAAAAAGATATAAAGGTGACCCAAATGTAGAATCAGTCTGCTTTTATTGATGTGAGAGAAGTCTTCTTTATTTCCTTCCCTTTTAGGGCTGTTGGTTGGGAAATGGTTTTTTGATTTGTTTACCGTTTCAATTCTATTCGTAAACCTTTAATACTTATTCCAGAATTTCTACACAAAATATCCAAGTTGACGTATACATGTCGTTCTAAATTATACACCACAGTGCTACAATTTAAATACCTGATCAATAAAGTGGCAAATGGTCACGTCTGTTGAATAATGAGGTGATTCTCTTTTACTGTTCATTACAGATTCTGTTAATGCTTTTCCCCTGCTAAGACCTATGCAGGTCCTGTTCTACATCATTACAAATAATTACAACGAAGTTGAATAAAATACTTGTAGTTTATACAGTGATTACCATTAAATATGCATTGAGGTGTGTTAACAATTGTCAAGTTACTTTCATTAGAGTATGACAAATCAAAAGTGTTTACATTGAAGGATATGCAAAGCTTGTCATCGGTTTTTCTTTTAACTTTTATGTTGTCACAACTAAACAACACATTGTTGACAAAATACTTAAGAATTAACACTAACTTTTTGTGTTTTTTTGCATTTCAAGTATTATTTGGGGGTTTTGCCTTTTCACTGCGAACAATAGAAACAATTTCAAAACTTTGTCTTCGTTTTTTACAGCATCAACTCGTTCACAAAATTCCAACAATATTCTAACATAATTTCCATAAAATAAACTGACTAGGAAGTCTAAGCAATGTTTAGATATTTTTGTTGGAGTTCATTGTGGGGTTGAGAAGAAATTTGGTAAATATCTCATTACAGAAAAAAGAGTTATGTTTGTTAAGCAAAAAGTAAAAGTAGCAGCATCCCCTATTTTAACCTTCTTAAAAACGAGTGCTGGTAAATATGTTTATTAGGGAAAGGATGTAGTAATGAACATTCCATATAGAAAGGAGATAGTTAAGGACCCAGTCTTAAAGCAAATATGCTGGTGAGAAAACTTTCATATAGAAATAGGATTCTTTCTTGCGGAAATTGTCATAGAAAGGATGTTACTATGGACCTATCCTATAGAAGATTGCTGTTAAGAGAACTTGCTTATTGATTATTGAAAGCACCCGTTTATAGAAGCACCATTTCATTCAGAAAGGATCTATAGAAACACCCTTTCTTTCAGAAACGATCTATAGGAAGGGTTTATATAAAAGTGTTAAGAAAGGGTTTATATAAACATCCTTTCTTCCAGAAAGTGTCTATATAAACATCCTATCAGAAAGGGTCTATAGAAACACCCCTTGTTTCAGAAAGGGTCTAAAGAAGCACCATTTTTTTCAGAAAGGGTCTATAGAAGCACACTTTCTTTCAGAAAAGGGTCTATGGAAGCACCCTTTCTTCAGAAAGGTTCTATAGAGGCACCCTTTCTTTCAAAAGGGTCTATAGAAGGAACCTTTCTTTCAGAAAGATCTATAGAAGCACCCTTTCTTTCAGAAAGGTCTATAGAAGCACCCTTTCTTTTAGAAAGGTCTATAGGAGCACCCTTTCTTTTAGAAGCAACGTATCTTTAAGAAAGGGTTTAAAGAAGCACCGCTTCTTTCACAAAGGGTTTAAAGAAGCACCGCTTCTTTCACAAAGGGTTTAAAGAAGAACCGTATCTTTCAGAAAGGGTCTAAAAAACACCCTTTTTCAGAAAGGTTCTATAGAGGCACCTTTTCTTTCAAAAGGGTCTATAGAGGCACCTTTTCTTTCAAAAGGGTCTATAGAAGCACCCTTTCTCTCAGAAAGGGTCTATAGAAGCACCTTTCTCTCAGAAAGGGTCCATAGAAGCACCCTTTCTCTCAGAAAGGGTCTATAGAAGCACCCTTTCTCTCAGAAAGGGTCTATAGAAGCACCCTTTCTCTCAGAAAGGGTCTATAGAAGCACCCTTTCTCTCAGAAAGGGTCTATAGAAGCACCCTTTCTCTCAGAAAGGGTCTATAGAAGCACCCTTTCTCTCAGAAAGGGTCTATAGAAGCACCCTTTCTCTCAGAAAGGGTCTATAGAAGCACCCTTTCTCTCAGAAAGGGTCTATAGAAGCACCCTTTCTCTCAGAAAGGGTCTATAGAAGCACCCTTTCTCTCAGAAAGGGTCTATAGAAGCACCCTTTCTCTCAGAAAGGGTCTATAGAAGCACCCTTTCTCTCAGAAAGGGTCTATAGAAGCACCCTTTCTCTCAGAAAGGGTCTATAGAAGCACCCTTTCTCTCAGAAAGGGTCTATAGAAGCACCCTTTCTCTCAGAAAGGGTCTATAGAAGCACCCTTTCTCTCAGAAAGGGTCTATAGAAGCACCCTTTCTCTCAGAAAGGGTCTATAGAAGCACCCTTTCTCTCAGAAAGGGTCTATAGAAGCACCCTTTCTCTCAGAAAGGGTCTATAGAAGCACCCTTTCTCTCAGAAAGGGTCTATAGAAGCACCCTTTCTCTCAGAAAGGGTCTATAGAAGCACCCTTTCTCTCAGAAAGGGTCTATAGAAGCACCCTTTCTCTCAGAAAGGGTCTATAGAAGCACCCTTTCTCTCAGAAAGGGTCTATAGAAGCACCCTTTCTCTCAGAAAGGGTCTATAGAAGCACCCTTTCTCTCAGAAAGGGTCTATAGAAGCACCCTTTCTCTCAGAAAGGGTCTATAGAAGCACCCTTTCTCTCAGAAAGGGTCTATAGAAGCACCCTTTCTCTCAGAAAGGGTCTATAGAAGCACCCTTTCTCTCAGAAAGGGTCTATAGAAGCACCCTTTCTCTCAGAAAGGGTCTATAGAAGCACCCTTTCTCTCAGAAAGGGTCTATAGAAGCACCCTTTCTCTCAGAAAGGGTCTATAGAAGCACTCTTTCTCTCAGAAAGGGTCTATAGAAGCACCCTTTCTCTCAGAAAGGGTCTATAGAAGCACCCTTTCTCTCAGAAAGGGTCTATAGAAGCACCCTTTCTCTCAGAAAGGGTCTATAGAAGCACCCTTTCTCTCAGAAAGGGTCTATAGAAGCACCCTTTCTCTCAGAAAGGGTCTATAGAAGCACCCTTTCTCTCAGAAAGGGTCTATAGAAGCACCCTTTCTCTCAGAAAGGGTCTATAGAAGCACCCTTTCTCTCAGAAAGGGTCTATAGAAGCACCCTTTCTCTCAGAAAGGGTCTATAGAAGCACCCTTTCTCTCAGAAAGGGTCTATAGAAGCACCCTTTCTCTCAGAAAGGGTCTATAGAAGCACCCTTTCTCTCAGAAAGGGTCTATAGAAGCACCCTTTCTCTCAGAAAGGGTCTATAGAAGCACCCTTTCTCTCAGAAAGGGTCTATAGAAGCACCCTTTCTCTCAGAAAGGGTCTATAGAAGCACCCTTTCTCTCAGAAAGGGTCTATAGAAGCACCCTTTCTCTCAGAAAGGGTCTATAGAAGCACCCTTTCTCTCAGAAAGGGTCTATAGAAGCACCCTTTCTCTCAGAAAGGGTCTATAGAAGCACCCTTTCTCTCAGAAAGGGTCTATAGAAGCACCCTTTCTCTCAGAAAGGGTCTATAGAAGCACCCTTTCTCTCAGAAAGGGTCTATAGAAGCACCCTTTCTCTCAGAAAGGGTCTATAGAAGCACCCTTTCTCTCAGAAAGGGTCTATAGAAGCACCCTTTCTCTCAGAAAGGGTCTATAGAAGCACCCTTTCTCTCAGAAAGGGTCTATAGAAGCACCCTTTCTCTCAGAAAGGGTCTATAGAAGCACCCTTTCTCTCAGAAAGGGTCTATAGAAGCACCCTTTCTCTCAGAAAGGGTCTATAGAAGCACCCTTTCTCTCAGAAAGGGTCTATAGAAGCACCCTTTCTCTCAGAAAGGGTCTATAGAAGCACCCTTTCTCTCAGAAAGGGTCTATAGAAGCACCCTTTCTCTCAGAAAGGGTCTATAGAAGCACCCTTTCTCTCAGAAAGGGTCTATAGAAGCACCCTTTCTCTCAGAAAGGGTCTATAGAAGCACCCTTTCTCTCAGAAAGGGTCTATAGAAGCACCCTTTCTCTCAGAAAGGGTCTATAGAAGCACCCTTTCTCTCAGAAAGGTTCTATAGAAGCACCCTTTCTCTCAGAAAGGGTCTATAGAAGCACCCTTTCTCTCAGAAAGGGTCTATAGAAGCACCCTTTCTCTCAGAAAGGGTCTATAGAAGCACCCTTTCTCTCAGAAAGGGTCTATAGAAGCACCCTTTCTCTCAGAAAGGGTCTATAGAAGCACCCTTTCTCTCAGAAAGGGTCTATAGAAGCAGCCTTTCTCTCAGAAAAGGTTTTTAGAAGCACCCTTTCTCTCAGAAAGGGTCTATAGAAGCACCCTTTCTCTCAGAAAGGGTCTATAGAAGCAGCCTTTCTCTCAGAAAAGGTTTTTAGAAGCACCCTTTCTCTCAGAAAGGGTCTATAGAAGCACCCTTTCTCTCAGATAGGGTCTATAGAAACACCCTTTCTCTTTAAAAAAGGGTCTATAGAAACACCCTTTCTCTTTAAAAAAGGTCTATAGAAGCACCCTTTCTCTCAAAAAGGGTCTATAGAAGCACCCTTTCTCTCAAAAAGGGTCTATAGAAGCACCCTTTCTCTCAAAAAGGGTCTATAGAAGCACCCTTTCTCTCAAAAAGGGTCTATAGAAGCACCCTTTCTCTCAAAAAGGGTCTATAGAAGCACCCTTTCTCTCAGAAAGGGTCTATAGAAGCACCCTTTCTCTCAGAAAGGTCTATAGAAGCACCGTTTCTCTCAGAAATGGTCTATAGAAGCACCCTTTCTCTCAGAAAGGGTCTATAGAAGCACCCTTTCTCTCAGAAAGGGTCTATAGAAGCACCCTTTCTCTCAGAAATGGTCTATAGAAGCACCCTTTCTCTCAGAAAGGGTCTATAGAAGCACCCTTTCTCTCAGAAAGGGTCTATAGAAGCACCCTTTCTCTCAGAAAGGGTCTATAGAAGCACCCTTTCTCTCAGAAAGGGTCTATAGAAGCACCCTTTCTCTCAGAAAGAATCTATAGAAGCACCCTTTCTCTCAGAAAGGGTCTATAGAAGCACCCTTTCTCTCAGAGAACGTCTATAGAAGCACCCTTTCTCTCAGAGAACGTCTATAGAAGCACCCTTTCTCTCAGAGAACGTCTATAGAAGCACCCTTTCTTTTAGAAAGCGTCTATAGAAGCACCCTTTCTTTTAGAAAGAGTCTATAGAAGAACCCTTTCTTTTAGAAAGAGTCTATAGAAGAACCCTTTCTTTTGGAAAGCGTCTATAGAAGCACCCTTTCTTTTAGAAAGCGTCTATAGAAGCACCCTTTCTCTCAGAAAGGGTCTATAGAAGCACCCTTTCTCTCAGAAAGGGTCTATAGAAGCACACTTTCTCTCAGAAAGGGTCTATAGAAGCACCCTTTCTCTCAGAAAGAATCTATAGAAGCACCGTTTCTCTCAGAAAGGGTCTATAGAAGCACCGTTTCTCTTAGAAAGGGTCTATAGAAGCACCCTTTCTGTTAGAAAGCGTCTATAGAAGCACCCTTTCTGTTAGAAAGCGTCTATAGAAGCACCCTTTCTTTTAGAAAGAGTCTATAGAAGCACCCTTTCTTTTAGAATGCGTCTATAGAAGCACCCTTTCTTTAAGAAAGCGTTTATAGAAGCACCCTTTCTTTTAGAAAGGGTCTATAGAAGCACCCTTTCTCTCAGAAAGGGTCTATAGAAGCACCCTTTCTTTTAGAAAGAGTCTATAGAAGCACCCTTTCTTTTAGAATGCGTCTATAGAAACACCCTTTCTTTAAGAAAGCGTTTATAGAAGCATCCTTTCTCTCAGAAAGGGTCTATAGAAGCACCCTTTCTCTCAAAAAGGGTCTATAGAAGCACCCTTTCTCTCAAAAAGGGTCTATAGAAGCACCCTTTCTCTCAAAAAGGGTCTATAGAAGCACCCTTTCTCTCAAAAAGGGTCTATAGAAGCACACTTTCTCTCAGAAAGGGAAGAGTCTAAAGAAGCACCCTTTCTCTCAGAGAGCGTCTATAGAAGCACCCTTTCTCTCAGAGAGCGTCTATAGAAGCACCCTTTCTCTCAGAGAGCGTCTATAGAAGCACCCTTTCTCTCAGAGAGCGTCTATAGAAGCACCCTTTCTCTCAGAGAGCGTCTATAGAAGCACCCTTTCTTTTAGAAAGCGTCTATAGAAGCACCCTTTCTTTAGAAAGCGTCTATAGAAGCACCCTTTCTCTCAAAAAGGGTCTATAGAAGCACCCTTTCTCTCAGAAAGGGAAGAGTCTATAGAAGCACCCTTTCTCTCAGAAAGGGAAGAGTCTATAGAAGCACCCTTTCTCTCAGAAAGGGAAGAGTCTATAGAAGCACCCTTTCTCTCAGAGAGCGTCTATATAAGCACCCTTTCTCTCAGAGAGCGTCTATAGAAGCACCCTTTCTCTCAGAGAGCGTCTATAGAAGCACCCTTTCTCTCAGAGAGCGTCTAAAGAAGCACCCTTTATTTTAGAAAGCGTCTATAGAAGCACCCTTTCTTTTAGAAAGGGTCTAAAGAAGCACCTTTTCTTTTAGAAAGGGTCTATAGAAGCATCCTTTCTTTCAGAATGGGTCTAAAGAAGCATCCTCTCTTTCACAAAGGATCTAAAGAAGCACCCTTTCTTTTAGAAAGGGTCTAAAGAAGCATCCTTTCTTTTAGAAAGGGTCTATAGAAGCACCCTTTCTTCCAGAAAGGGTCTATAGAAGCACCATTTCTTCCAGAAAGGGTCTATACAAGCACCCTTTCTTCCATGAAAGGGTCTATAGAAGCACCCTTTCTTCCAGAAAGGGTCTATAGGAGCACCCTTTCTTCCAGAAAGGGTCTATAGGAGCACCATTTCTTCCAGAAAGGGTCTATAGAAGCATCCTTTCTTCCAGAAATGGTCTATAGAAGCACCCTTTCTTCCAGAAAGGGTCTATAGAAGCACATTTTCTTCCAAAAAGGGTCTATAGAAGCACCCTTTCTTCCAGAAAAGATCTATAGAAGCACCCTTTCTTCCAGAAAGGGTCTATAGAAACACCATTTCATCCAGAAAGGGTCTATAGAAACACCATTTCATCCAGAAAGGGTCTATAGAAACACCCTTTCTTCCAGAAAGGGTCTACAGAAGCACCCTTTCTTCCAGAAATGGTCTATAGAAGCACATTTTCTTCCAAAAAGGGTCTATAGAACCACCCTTTCTTTCAGAAAGGATCTATAAAAGCATCCCTTCTTTGAGAAAGGTCCTATAGAAGCACACTTTCTTTCATAAAGGGTCTATAGAAGCACCCATTCTTTGAGAAAGGGCCTATGGAAGGGCCCTTTATTTCAGAAAGGGTTTATAGAAGGGCCCTTTCTTTCAGAAACGGTCTATAGAAGCACCCTTTCTTTCATAAAAGGTCTATACAAGCACCCTTTCTTTCAGAAAAGCTCTATAGAAGCACCCTTTCTTTAAGAAGAGGTCCAAAGAAGCACCCTTTCTTTCAAAAGGGTCTATAGAAGCACCCTTTCTTTTAGAAAGGTTCTATAGAAGCACCCTTTCTTTTAGAAAGGTTCTATAGAAGCACCCTTTCTTCCAGAAAGGGTCTATAGAAGCACCCTTTCTTTTAGAAAGGTTCTATAGAAGCACCCTTTCTTTTAGAAAGGTTCTATAGAAGCACATTTTCTTTCAAAGAGGGTCTATAAAAGCCCCTTTCTTCCAGAAAGGGTCTATAGAAGCACCCTTTCTTCCAAAAAGAGTCTATAGAAACACCCCTTCTTCCAAAAAGGATCTATAGAAGCACCCCTTCTTCCAGAAAGGGTCTATAGAAGCACCATTTCCTTTTGGAAGCGTCGATAGAAGCACCCTTCCTTTCAGATTAGGGTTTATAGAAGCATTTTTTCTTTCAGGATGGATCTATATAAACACCCCTTTCTTTCAGAAAAGATAGAGGTTAGCCGTTAAGGACTGTTTCTTATAAAAATTATGATGGTAGGGACCCTATTTTATAGAAAGAACATTGGTAAGGATATTTTCTCTTAGTGTTAAGAACCTTTTCCAATAGAAAGAATTCTGGTAAGGAAACTTTCTTATAGAAATGGTGTTGGTAATGGTACTTTTCTTGGAAAGGCCGCTATTTTATTACAAAAAGCTCACTTATAGAAGTTTGCAGCTAAGGACCCTTTCTTATAGAAATGATGCTAGCAAAAAGGATATTAGCAAGGAAACTTTCTCCTAGAAAGTTCTTCTTTTTTACAGAAAGAGTTCTGGTAAGCCCACTTTCTTATAGAAGTTCGCAGCTAAGGACCCTTTCTCTTTTGAAGGGCGTTAGTAGAAATCCTTTTTTATAGCATGGATAAAATAATTAATTTATATTTCTTTCCTTTTATCTTCACACCAGCCTCCTTTATAGGTTGCAGATCATAACAACAAAACTTGTAGTACTAGTGAACTTTTTTACACATACTCAAGAGTGTTAGGCATTCTTGGGTGTCATCATTGTTGCTTTTCCTGCTGTTTGCTGTCTTTGTTGCAGTTCCACACAGTCAAGTAGCAAGAACTAAGCACACAGCTCCGAACAGCAGCATGCATACGAGAATTATTGTCCTTGTTAACTCTACATTTTTGTGCTAAAATTGTTGTAACAACAATACATAATAAATGTACCGGCAGCAACAACATGGAGTTGTATTTTCTAAATAATTTCATTGTTAGAACTCTGGCAGTACTGCAGAGCTAAGCAAATTTGCATATCACCATATTGTTGTTGTGTTTGTTGTTGTTGCTTTATAGTCTTTTTAACGCTGACTGGCTAACGACTCTAAGAATGCTTAAGTTTTGCATATGTAATGGTGGTGTATCTCCAAATGTGCCATTGTGTGTGTGTAGGAAGTGTAGGTTGTGGGACTTCAATGGGTCTAAATGTGTAAACGGATTTCCTTCATTTCCGTTTTACTAACAATGTCTTGTTTTGTAGCTTCACCCACTCCAGATTGCCAGACTTGATTTCGATTTTTTTTTTCTTCTTTCTTTGTGATTTTTCAAATGCTTTAGTTTTCCCCTCCCTCCCTTTCTCTGCTTTACCATTTCCATGCATGTTTTCAAGCATTTATTCATTCATTCATTTAACGTTTATATTCTCTTTTGTTAGATACTCGATAAAGTTGTTAAGCCACTTTAGTATTTAGTTTGGCTTCTGCCGTTTTTGTTACCCCCCTTCCCCCACCAGCCCCTCGGCCATAGCCATTTACCCTAACAACCCGTTCATACTGTCATTGACTTGTTTCGAAGTGGATTCTTAAGTGTTTGCGGTTTCTTTGGCAAATTTCTGTCGACATGTTTCGGTGTTATCTTGACTTCCGTTTGTCGTTATCGTTCGTTTCTCTGTAGTTGGGCGATGAGGATGATGATGTTAGAAAGATACGAGTAGTGGGGTGCTTTTGGGCTCTATTTCTTTGCCCAAAAAAGGGGTATCTTTTTATAGTCTGTTAGGTTGGTGTTATTTGTAGCATTGTTTGTTTGCTTTTTCCTCCTTTTTGCTTTATTGAGTTATAAAAGAAGAGTTTTCATGGCCCATTTTCCGAGTGTGTGCCATATGAGAAAAGGCAGTATGAGTAGAGGAAGCAAAACAATTCAGAGGCAAGTTGAATGAGGAAGCCTCAGCAAAGATTTGTGCAATTTAATTTGGGGTTTGTAGAAATTGTTGAAGATAAGAAGGGAAAGCTTGGCCATAAATAAATTTGCAGGAGTTCTTTTTGAGATTCTACTAATTTGATATAGGAAGCTCTACAGGTCTTCTGCATGTCTTCTGGTGTTCTATATGAACACAAAGTGGTCGGATATAGGAAGACCAACTGATTTTCTGTAGAAAGTTATACTCTAGGTAAGATTGGTATTCTCTAGGATAAGATACTTTCATCCCTCAACCCTTCTGTATTCTACGACTTCTGGTGTTTTGTAAAAACAAAACAAACAAAAAGAAGACCTTGCCTTCTGGCATTCTATAGAAAGGCCTCCTGACCTTCTTTATGACGACTCCAAATGCAATATAGAAAGGCGTAGGCTATACAGGGTGAACTTCTAGTCGTGTTTAGGAAATCGTTGTGGTCTTACAAATGAAAAATGTTGGTGCTCTATAGGGAGACCTATAGGCCATCTATAGAAAAGTAAAGAGGTCTCATAGGAACGTTTTCTGCTTCTATATAAAGGAAAACCTAGAATAGCAAAATATAGAGGTCCTTTATAGGAAAGCTTTGTGGTCTTCTATATGGAAAATGTTTGGCATTCTCAAGAGGACTAAGAGAGAATAGTCTACTATAGGTAGATATATATAGAAGGAATTTCTTGTCGTCTATGTTACGACCTTCTTGGCAGGACGTTCTTGTCCTGTTCAGGACCTATCAATCAATCAAAAAAGGTTTTTTGGTCATTTATAGGAAAACCTTCTGGTCTTATGGAGGAAGACCTTTTGCTAGAATATTGGTAGACCTACTGTTCTTCGATGTGAAACCCTATCGGAAATAATCATATAATTAAAATAAAATCAAATAAGATAAAAATAAATGAAATAAAATAAAACAAAAATAAAATTAGAATAAAATAAAATAAAATAAAATAAAATAAAATAAAATAAAATAAAATAAAATAAAATAAAATAAAATAAAATAAAATAAAATAAAATAAAATAAAATAAAATAAAATAAAATAAAATAAAATAAAATAAAATAAAATAAAATAAAAATAAAATAAAATAAAATAAAATAAAATAAAATAAAATAAAATAAAATAAAATAAAATAAAATAAAATAAAATAAAATAAAATAAAATAAAATAAAATAAAATAAAATAAAATAAAATAAAATAAAATAAAATAAAATAAAATAAAATAAAATAAAATAAAATAAAATAAAATAAAATAAAATAAAATAAAATAAAATAAAACAAGTAAAAAAGTATCAGTCGGCTTTGCCGACAGAGGTATACCCTCAGTATGTGTATATTGAAAAAAATTTTCCCAAAATACGTATGTATTTAGGGGGTTTTAAAAAATTTGGGCGTTTGAACCGACAAACATTTTGATTAGGATTAAAGATCAAAAGTTTTGCGGAGGAGATACTAAAAGGAATGGATCGACATTGACCGTTATGGAAGTGGATCTCCAGCCACAGCATATGGTGTCATAAGGGGTTTTTACACTCTTCGGGCTGTTTGCTCACGAAGTATGGACTTGCCCCTAAAAAACTTTTAATATCGTTATTGAGACAGCGAATGCAAGTTGCTTCAACAAAAATCAAAGTGATTCGATATCAGGTCTTAAAGCGAAAATTTTGTGTGGGAGGTACCGGATGGAGTGGACAAATATAGTCCATATTTGAACCTGATCTATATCTGGTAGATATGTTAGGATGTGTAAAGTATAGACCAATTCGGCCACTCCCTTCAAGAGTTACCGTAGGAACAATTTTTCCGAACATTTTTGAACTTTTGTGGGGAAGTACCCGAAGGAGTGGACCGATATGGCTTATCTTCAAACTTAAATTATGTTTGGACAAAATATTACTAAGGCCATATTTTGGACCGAATCGGCAGATCCGTTCGAGAGTTATCTTGCGCTCCAACCACCTCACACGGTGTCATAGGGGTTTTTCTGCAACTTTCATGCTATTTTCTCAGGAAGTATGGACTTGCCCCTGATGAAACTTGTACCGTCGTATGTATGGCAGTGAATGCAAGTTGCTAAAACAAAAATCAAAGCGATTCGAGAGATGGCCCTAAACTGAACTTTTCCGAAATTTTGTGTGGGAAATTTTGTGATACCATATTGAAACCTCATATTACTCTGATAGAAAGTTTACGCTATACAAAGTACGGACCAAATCGGTCACTCCCTTCAAGAGTTATCGTGCGCACAAACTTTCCGAACATTTTCGAACTTTTGTGGGGGAGGTATCGGAAGGAGTGGACCGATGTAGCTCATCTTCGAACTTAAACTAAGTTTGGGCAAAATATTACGAAAGCCAAAATTTGAACCGAATCGGTTCATCCGTTCGAGAGTTATCGTGCGCTCCAGCCAGCAGGACAGACAGACAGACGGACGGACATGGCTAGATCGACTCCAAATTGTCTGAAACACATTTCGTCCAAACATACTTAGGGTCTAAAACCATTATTTCGATGAGGCACATTTTAATCGTATCAAAGTGTATATACCCTCTTTAGCCTAAAGGCTGAGGGTATAATAAAATAAAATAAAATAAAATAAAATAAAATAAAATAAAATAAAATAAAACAAAATAAAATAAAATAAAATAAAATAAAATAAAATAAAATAAAATAAAATAAAACAAAATAAAATAAAATAAAATAAAATAAAATAAAATAAAATAAAATAAAATAAAATAAAATAAAATAAAATAAAATAAAATAAAATAAAATAAAATAAAATAAAATAAAATAAAATAAAATAAAATAAAATAAAATAAAATAAAATAAAATAAAATAAAATAAAATAAAATAAAATAAAATAAAATAAAATAAAATAAAATAAAATGAAATAAAATAAAATAAAATTAAATAAAAATAAAATAAAATAAAATAAAATAAAATAAAATAAAATAAAATAAAATAAAATAAAATAAAATAAAATAAAATAAAATAAAATAAAATAAAATAAATAATAAATAAATAAATAAAATAAAATAAAATAAAATAAAATAAAATAAAATAAAATAAAATAAAATAAAATAAAATAAAATAAAATAAAATAAAATAAAATAAAATAAAATAAAATAAAATAAAATAAAATAAAATAAAATAAAATAAAATAAAATAAAATAAAATAAAATAAAATAAAATAAAATAAAATAAAATAAAATAAAATAAAATAAAATAAAATAAAATAAAATAAAATAAAATAAAATAAAATAAAATAAAATAAAATAAAATAAAATAAAATAAAATAAAATAAAATAAAATAAAATAAAATAAAATAAAATAAAATAAAATAAAATAAAATAAAATAAAATAAAATAAAATAAAATAAAATAAAATAAAATAAAATAAAATAAAATAAAATAAAATAAAATAAAATAAAATAAAATAAAATAAAATAAAATAAAACAAAACAAAATAAGTAAAAAAATAAAATAAAAATAAATTAAAATAAAAAAATAAAATAAACATAAAATTAAAATAGAATATAAAAATAAAATAAAAAAATGAAAAAAATTAATAAAAATAAAATAAAATAAAAAATTAAATAAAAATAAAGTAAAATAAAAAAACTCTGAAATAGAGTTTAGTCTAACCTCCTGTTTTTGTAACTAATTTTTGTTCATTCGTCTGGGCTCAGCTCCTAGATGGCATACAGACTTAATTCTTCATAGACGCATTCCATATATAATTAAGAATTCCTCATTAAAAAATCACCGATCTACATTTACTCGCCTTAGCGCAAATCTATCCACAAAATTTTACAAAAACATGTGGTAAGTGATTTGTGGGGTGGTTCGGCGGGTCTTGTTCAGAGGGTGGGAGTTCGGAATGGGGTGGTTCGCAGGGTCGAAGTTCGGAGGTTGGAAGTTCGGAATGGGGTGGTTCGGAGGTTGGAAGTTCGGAATGGGGTTGTTCGCAGGGTGGAAGTGTGGTTCGCAGGGTGGAAGTTGGGACAGGGAAGTTCAGAGATGGTGGATCCCTATAATTTCACAAAATCTCCCTTCGTAACGTTTTAAAAACTTTACTTATTTTAACAATGTACATTGCCAAAGAGAACGTTTACCCCGCAAATTTTAGGCAAACTTATCAAAATTTGGTCTGCAAAAACAAAAACAAAGTTTTCTGTGGAACGAAAGACCAAAATTTTTTGCAAAATCTAAGCAAAATACACTTTGCAATTACAACTTTTCACTTAGCAGAAGAGGACGTTTGTGGAACAGAAATAATAAAGAAAGCAAAAATGTTTTGAAAACTTAGCAAACTCAACATATCATTAGCAACTTATCACTTATCAAAAATAAGGGTTCTGTGGGACAGAAACATTTGAGAATTGTCCAAAAAATTGCTAAGTGCAAAATGAAAAGTTGATAGGTTGTTTCGTGGAATAGGGCCCTGGTCTTTCGTAGTATGGTCGTTTGGTCTTTTATAGGACCTTCTGCAGTACGTCCTTCTTGTCTACCATAGAAGTACCTGGTATTTCCTAAAACGGCTTTCTGGTCTTCTATAGTACCCTTTTCCGGTTTTTTCTGGATACAAATTCGTATATTTTTTTGGAAGAAGTTCTGGGTTTCTAAAGGGAAGACAATGTGGTTTTCTTTCGGAATAGCTTCTGGACTTCTATAGGAAGACCTTCTGGCCCTTTATAGGAAGAACGTATTGTCTTTTATGGGAAGACCTGCTGGACTTCTTTCAGAAGACCATCTGAACTTCCATAGGAAGACCTTCGGGTCTTTTTTGGAAGACCTTCCGGACCTTAAATATAATAAGATTTAATGGTCTTCTGAAGGAATATCTACTAGTCTTCTTTTTGCTATTCTATAGGAAGACATTCTGGTCTTCTTCACAAAGTCCTATGAAGACTTTTTGGGTCTTATAAGGGGTAACTACTGGTTTTCTTTAGGAAGAACATGTGGGAGCAATAATGGCCTTCTAAAGGATGACCATCTGGTTTACTTTCGAAACAACTTCTGGTTTGTTATGGTAAGACTTTAAGGTCCTTTAAAGGAAGACTTAATTATAGGAAGACATTCTAGTCTTCTAAAGGGTATTCTATAGGACGACTTGCAATTTTCAATTTTCTGACAGACTTTCGGGTCTTCTATTGGGAATGTTTCTAATTTTCTACAAAAAAAGCACTCTGGTCTTTTGTAAGAGTACTTTATGGACCTCTAAAAATTACCTACTGGTCTTCTCTAGAAACCTAGAAAACCTATTGCTCAGCTACAGAAATACCTTCTAGGAGGATATTCTCGCTGTCTATAGGAATAATTTTCTATCCTTCTATAAGAGGGTCATCTAGGTCATATCTCCTGGGTCTATCTCCAGTTCCAGAAAAATGGCTGCTTCGATGGGATGTAGCCACAGATCCACTGGAGTAAGATGGGTAAGTTTGGCGGGGCAGTTGAAAAGGTTTTCTGTGTCGTGCGGGTCCATGCCGCATACTGTGCAGATGTTTTGCACGGCGCGATCGATTTCCGTCCAATAAGAATTTAGGCGACTGCAATATCCCGAGCGTAGTTGAGCCAAAACTACTCTGGTTTGTCGTGGCAGCTCACGCTCCTCAGCTGCGATAGATGGGGGACGTAATCCGAGTACTTTATTCACACTATAATTGCTTAAGGTCTCGGCAACTGCGTCCGTGTGAATGCTATTCCAACCTGATTGATATGCTTGTTGATCTAGGGGTTCTCTCCTTTCTCGTTGGACCTCTCCCTCTAGAGCGTGGGCCTACCCACAAGATGGTGATTGGGATGGCTCTCACGGTAACACCCAAGCAAGTACTGCAACGAAAGCATTTCATTGTGTTGCTTTACTGGAAGAATCTTTGACTCCTCATGTAGATGGTCCACTGAAGACTTGAGGAGGCACCCTGTTGCTGTTCTCAGGGCGGCATTCTGATAGGTTTGAATCTTTTTCCAATTCGTATCACATAATCTGGGAGACCAGACTGGAGCCGCATAGCATACCACGGACCGACCTATAGCGTTATATGTGGTCAAAAAGGTTTTTTTATCTACACCCCAAGTGCTGCCGGCTAGGGACTTGAGGACCTTGTTCCTATTTTTCAGTTTGTCGCAGATAGCTGTGGCGTGTGCGCGCGACTGGAATGTAGTGTCGAATGTGGCCCCTAGAATTTTGGGTCAGTTTGTGGTCGAAATTCTGCTACCGTCGACCACTACATTCAACTCACGTCCAAACTGCGCTGTCCATATTGTGAACAGTGCGGCTGCTGATTTTGTGGTGGAAATCTGCATATTCCTCGAATGGAAAACGGTGGTAAGATCGGTTAAATAGTTGTTCAGTCTCTCACAGATGTCATCAGGATAGGTACCTGACGCCAGGATCGTACAATCATCCGCATACGTTACGATCTCGATGTCGAATGTAGGGGGCGGAATACAGGGGAGGTAGAGGTTAAACATTTCCGGAGATATCACCCCACCTTGGGGAACTCCCTGTTTCACTCAACCGCTGGCGTCCACACATGTAATTGACTATACAACGATTCAAGCTTGGCCGGAGGGTTGTCTGCTCAATGTCCTCAAACAGCGTGGAGAGCCTGACGGTATCAAAGGCTTTTGATAAGTCAAGCGCCACCATCACTGTTCTATCACACGGCGGTCTCTGGTTGAGTCCTTGACAAATACATGCGGTAATGGCGTGCAGCTCTGTTGTTGTGCGGTGCTGCTTACGGAATCCATGCTGATGATCGGCAACTTGACAGATATTTGTGATACTGGGGAGGACTAAGGCCTAAAGGGTCTTTGCTACGGGCGACAAAGCGAAATCGGCCTGTACGATTCACTTTTGCTGGCATCCTTGCCGGGCTTCCGTAGTGGGACCACCCTGCCAATTTTCCAGACTCCGGAACAATGAGGGTGGCTAGCGACAAGTTGAGAACTTTAGTGAGATACTCCACTCCCTGCTCAGCCAACTGCTTCAGCATTACCATGGAGATTCCATCAGGGCAACATCATCCATTCTAAACTGTGGTGGTTCCTCCTCGGCAGGAAGAGATCTGATGCGACGTAATACTCTTCTCTTCGCCCTGTCACTCTCGGGGTGCTCGACAAACTGTCGATTGAAATAACATGCGCACCTCTTCGAATCAGTCAACGTAACGTCGCCAAACGTGACTGATGTCCGTCCTATCTTCCCTTCTTCCAGGGTTCGAGAGTGACTTAACAGTTGCCCACAATTCACCTATACCGGCTCCAATGTTGCAACTCTTCAGATGATTTAACCACTTGTTCCTCTTATGATCACCGACCAGCCTGTTAACATCCAGTGTCAGTTCCCTGACATTGGGGTTGGCTCGACGAAGCTCATCACGCCCATTTGCTAATGCCGTCGCCTCTGCTGGGAAGTTTGGTCTTACTTCGGGTATTCGACCTGAAGGGATATGGCGAGTGGCTTCAGCAGTGATGATGTCTCGAAACGTTCTTTCCGGTACCCGAACATCAGAAGGATTGGGCAGTTCTCTGAGGCGTTGATTGGAGCACTCTCTGAAACTCGGTCAATCAGCTTTCTTATTATAGACAAATGTGCGACGTTCAGAGGTAATGAAATCGGGTGGTCTGCTAATGGTGACAATTATGGTGAGATGATCTGATCCAAGAAGACATTCATCGAGCGTGTTGGATGTACGATCGTTCCGAGGCGCAAACATTGATTCGGACCACTACCTTGTTGCAGCAAAGGTACGCACCCGCTTAAACGTGGCAAACAAAAATACGAACAGACACAACGCGAAAGATAAGCTGCAATCACAACAGATAGCCATAGCATATTCCACTCTACTAGCTCAATTGCTTAATCAAAGCACTCCTCATCCCGATAACATATCAGCGCAATGGCAAAGTATTGTCCACTCCATGCAAACAGCCGCAAAATCCATACTTGGATACCAGAGGCCTCCACCAAGGAATCCATGGTATGATCAGGAGTGTCGTGCTGCCACCGAAGAGAAAAATGCGGCATATAGGGCTACTTTACAATCCGTAGCAACACGTAGCGCACGAGAGAAATACAGGGAGAAAATGAGAGAGGAGAAGCTTTCTTTTCAGCAGGAAAAAGAGAGAGATGGAAAAGCGGGAGTGTGAAAAAATCGAGATGTACAGGAGCCAGAATGAAGTCCGAAAATTCTACCAAAGATTCAAGCATCAAACTGATGGCTTTGGTACAGGCACATTCTCCTGTAGAGACCAGCAAGGTAATTTGTTAACTGATACAGATAGTGTACTCAGGATATGGAAAGAACATTTTTCAAAACTGTTGGTATCCAATAGCAGCGAAGACGACGAAGATACCACAGTCCCAATCCCAGAAGATGGTATTGAATGTATACCGCCCAGCCAAGATGAGGTAAAGACAGCAATAAATCGGCTGAAGAATAATAAGGCAGCAGGAGCCGATGGCTTACCAGCCGAGCTGTTCAAAACCGGAGGCGACACGCTGATAAGGTGTATTAATCAGCTAGTTAGCACCATCTGGCAGGAAGAATGAGTACCCGACGATTGGAACCTGAGTATCCTGTGCCCCGTCAACAAGAAGGGAGATAAGACTGTATGCTCTAACTACAGCGGCATACGTATACTCCCTATTGCCTACAAGATCGTGTCAGGGATATTGTGCGAACGACTAAAGCTTATGGTCAACGAGATAATTGGACCATATTAATGCGGCTTTAGACCTGGCAAGTCCACCATTGACCAGATATTTACCCTGCGGCAAATCCTGGAGAAGACCCAAGAGATGCAGATCGACACCTACCACCTTTTTGTCGATTATAAAGCAGCCTTCGAGAGCCCGCTGCGTTCAAAGGTATTCCAAGCCATGTCTGAATTTGGTATCCCCGCAAAGCTCATCCGGCTTTGCAAAATGACTTTAACTGACACGAGGTCATCAGTTAAAATAGGAAAGAACCTCTCCGAAGAGTTTGGTACCAAAAGAGGTTTCAGACAAGGAGACAGCCTTTCGTATAATCTCTTTAAAATCCTGCTAGAAAAGGTTATACGAGAGGCAAACGTCAAAAGAAGTGGCACAATCTACACCAATAGTCACATGTTACTTGCTTACGCTGATGATATAGACATCAAAGGCCGATCCGTAAAAGAAGTAACCGATACCTTTATGAAGGTCGAAGGATTATCTGCTAAAGTGGGTCTGGCGGTAAACGGTGAGAAGACCAAGTTGATGGTGTCGACGCGCAATGCGTCCATTGAGCTCGGACCGACTGTGGAAGTTGGTTCCTATAATATTATGGTAGTAAAAGACTTCGTCTACCTCGGCACCTCCGTAAACACAACAAACGACATCAGTTGTGAAATAAAAAGAAGAATCGTATTGGCAAACATATGCTACTTTGGTTTAAGTAAGCAGTTTAAAAACAAAGCCACATCTCGCCAAACAAAAATAACGCTCTACAAAACACTGATACTACCCGTGCTGATGTATGGCTCCGAAGCCTGGGTACTTGCGCCAGCAGACATGGCAGTGCTTGGTGTGTTTGAGAGAAAAATTCTTCGAAAGATCTACGGACCAATCTGCGTTGACGGTGAATATCGACGTCGCATGAACCACGAGCTGTATCTGCTGTACAACGACATCAATATTGTTAAACGTATCGAGATGCAGCGATTGCGTTGGCTAGGCCATATCATAAGAATGAGCGATGATGACCCTGCTAAAAAGGTGTATAAACACGGACCGCTTGGCGGTGCACGCAGAATTGGCAGGCCAAGGAATAGATGGCGCAAACAAGTGGATAATGAGATGAAAAGGCGCGGTATTCCAGAAAGCGAAGCAACAAATAGAGAGAATTGGAGATCTTCTCTTAGTTCGGCCTATAGAACAAATGTTCTGAAATGGGCCAGCTAAGTAAGTAAGTAGATCTGATCCAAGGGAAATGACGGGTTGTCAGGTAACGTCATTTGTCAGACCAGGTGACACGATGGTTATGTCCGGCGAACTGTGACACACTCCTCTAATTCTGGTAGGGGCGCCTCATTGATCGTGCAAAATGTAGAGCTATTAAACTGCTCAGACAGCGCTGTACCTCTCTGGTCGTTTCCGAGGGCCGAATGCAATATCTCATGATCCCATATGTTGTACATATGATTGCCAGAAGGACGCATATTAAGAAACAAATTCTGTCCAAACATATGTGAGATCTCACAGCATTATTTCTGTAAGACGCATTTAGTTATTGTTTCAAGGTGTATATATCCTATTTAGTGATCAGGCTAAAAGTACAACAATTTTACGTTTTTATCTGTTAAGCCTTTCACCATATTTCTTCCACCTACATTTCCAAGATCTTTTTTCATGATTCTCCCTCTAACAGTTCTTAACTTAAGTTCTGTAAAAAATTTTACCCACAATGTATGGTGAGAAAATCTCTAAGCATTTCCTAGTCTTCTTCCTGGCAGTTTATTTAATGGAAATTTTGTTAGGATTATTTTGCCATTGTGTACATGATTTTATGCTTGTGAAAACGAGGACAAAGTTTTGCATTGTTCACATTGAAAAGGCAAAATCCCCCAAATAATACTTGAAATGCAAAAACACACAAAAAGTTAGTGTTAATTCTTAAGTTGTTTGTCAACAATGTGTTGTTTAGTTGTGACAACATAAAAGTTAAAAAAAAGCCAAATGACATGCTTTGCATATCCTTCAATGTAAACAATTTCAATTTTTATACTCTAATGAAGAAGACTTGACAATTGCTAACAAATCACAATGCATATTTAATGGTAATCACATGGTGGGGAATTCTTTTTTTATCAACTGATTTGTTAAAGAGGGAACAAATGGGGTTAATGCATAATTACAAAAGGAACCGTTTTCAGCAAAATGAAGGAGAGAAGGTTAAAAATTGCAATGATGAATAAGAATACGTTCCATCATTATCCACAAAACGTGACCAGTTGCCGTGTTATTTAAACTGAAACACCATGGCGTATAATTTATGTCGCTACATATACGTCATGTAGAACGTTAGAGGTAAAGAACTATAATAATTGTCAAATACATATCGAGTGAAATGATTAATCGATTACATTATATTAGACCATATCGTAGCAAGAAGACCCATATGTGCTCAAAAAAATGATTTTTTCATAAATGAGCAGGATATATATGAAGAGGATATATCTCAAATGCAACCACTACATGGTCTTATAGAAACCAAGTACACATTGGGGTTAAGCCCTTCCATTAAAAATGTAATGAGAAAATTTTTTTAGGCTTCCATAGAAGTCCTGTTTGTCTTTTGTGGGAGAACCTATTGGTCTTTCTTAAGAAGACCCACTGAAAACCCACTTGTCTCCTGTGAGAGGTGCTTGTTGCTCTTCAATTATATAAATTGTTTAAAATCTTTGACAAATTCTTTAGTTGTTCCACGAAAAAATAATTGTCTCCAATAAGAAAGCCTATCTATTGGTTTCATATAAGAGGCCAAGTTAACATTTTGTAAATTAATTTAAATCCATCTCTGCCTTGTATCCACCACCAATCCCTTTCCCTAATCACAAAACCATAATATTTACTTTCAAAATGTTTCCAAAAATAAATATTTAAAATTTTGTTGAGAACATTTTTCGCAATTGGCTGTGTCGAACAAAGCACCTGCTTAAATAACCATTAGCGTTATGCTTTGCTACAAATTGGTTAATGTTTCATTGAATGAATGAAGCCAGCGGAAAGCTGTTGTAATGAAAGCATGACGAAGTCATGGAAAGCAGCAATGAAAGAAAAACACGTTCAATACATAAAATTCTATGACAAAGAACACAAAGTTGTCTAACAAAAAGTAAAACAGATATTCAGACGGTAGGTTGCCATGGAAACAAGAAAAATTTACTAACTGCTTATAAAATCAAAATGGATGTAAAGCAGAAGAACCAGGCACTTAGGTGGTGTACGATGGGATAATAGCATAGCACAGTGATTCAGAATATGTTGTGTTTATAATTTACAATTTTATAATTTTATATTTCAAATTTTTTTAAATTTTAGAAATTTACAATTCTATAATTTTAATATTTTATAATTTTAAAATTTTATTATTTATAATTTTAATATTTTATAATTTTAAAATTTTATTTTTTATAATTTTAATATTTTATAATTTTGCAATTTTATAACCTTATAATTTTACAATTTTATGATTATATAATTTTAATATATTATAGTTTTATAATTGTATAATTTTAAAATTTTATATTTTCTAAATTTCTTAATTTTATAATTTTATAATCTTATAATTTTTTAATCTTATAGTTTCGTAATTTCCTAATTTTAAAAGTTCATAACATTAAAATTTTTTTATTTTAATAATTTATAATTTTAAAATTTTATAATTTAAGTATTTTATGATTTTATTTTATATCATTATAATCTTTTAATTTTATAATTTATTTTTAATATAATTTTATAGTTTAGTAATTTTACAATTGTATAATTTTATAATTATAATTTTCCAATTTTATAATTTCATAATTTTATGATTTTCTAATTTTATAATTTTATAATTTTATAATTTTGTAATTTTATAATTTTATAATTTTATAATTTTATAATTTTATAATTTTATAATTTTATAATTTTATAATTTTATAATTTTATAATTTTATAATTTTATAATTTTATAATTTTATAATTTTATAATTTTATAATTTTATAATTTTATAATTTTATAATTTTATAATTTTATAATTTTATAATTTTATAATTTTATAATTTTATAATTTTATAATTTTATAATTTTATAATTTTATAATTTTATAATTTTATAATTTTATAATTTTATAATTTTATAATTTTATAATTTTATAATTTTATAATTTTATAATTTTATAATTTTATAATTTTATAATTTTATAATTTTATAATTTTATAATTTTATAATTTTATAATTTTATAATTTTATAATTTTATAATTTTATAATTTTATAATTTTATAATTTTATAATTTTATAATTTTATAATTTTATAATTTTATAATTTTATAATTTTATAATTTTATAATTTTATAATTTTATAATTTTATAATTTTATAATTTTATAATTTTATAATTTTATAATTTTATAATTTTATAATTTAATAATTTTATAATTTTATAATTTTATAATTTTATAATTTTATAATTTTATAATTTTATAATTTAATAATTTTATAATTTTATAATTTTATAACTTTATAATTTTATAATTTTATAATTTTATAATTTTATAATTTTATAATTTTATAATTTTATAATTTTATAATTTTATAATTTTATAATTTTATAATTTTATAATTTTATAATTTTATAATTTTATAATTTTATAATTTTATAATTTTATAATTTTATAATTTTATAATTTTATAATTTTATAATTTTATAATTTTATAATTTTATAATTTTATAATTTTATAATTTTATAATTTTATGATTTTATAATTTTATAATTTTATAATTTTATAATTTTATAATTTTATAATTTTATAATTTTATAATTTTATAATTTTATAATTTAATAATTTAATAATTTTGTAATTTTATAATTTCATAATTTTATGATTTTATAATTTTATAATTTTATAATTTTATAATTTTATAATTTTGTAATTTAATAATTTTGTAATTTTATAATTTCATAATTTTATAATTTTATAATTTTATAATTTTATAATTTTATAATTTTATAATTTTATAATTTTATAATTTTATAATTTTATAATTTTATAATTTTATAATTTT
The DNA here is from genome assembly GCF_047663935.1 of Musca autumnalis. Lineage (NCBI taxonomy): Eukaryota > Metazoa > Arthropoda > Insecta > Diptera > Muscidae > Musca > Musca autumnalis. Next base: position 198,268,281 of record NW_027412088.1, read on the forward strand.
ATAATTTTATAATTTTATAATTTTACAATTTTATAATTTTATAATTTTATAATTTTATAATTTTATAATTTTATAATTTTTAATTTTACAATTTTATAATTTTATAATTTCATAATTTTATAATTTTTTAATTTTATAATTTTATAATTTTATAATTTTATAATTTTATAATTTTATAATTTTATAATTTTATAATTTTATAATTTTATAATTTTATAATTTTGTAATTTTATAATTTTATAATTTTATAATTTTATAATTTTATAATTTTATAATTTTATAATTTTATAATTTTATAATTTTATAATTTTATAATTTTATAATTTTATAATTTTATAATTTTATAATTTTTTAATTTTATAATTTTATAATTTTATAATTTTATAATTTTATAATTTTATAATTTTATAATTTTATAATTTTATAATTTTATAATTTTATAATTTTATAATTTTATAATTTTATAATTTTATAATTTTATAATTTTATAATTTTATAATTTTATAATTTTATAATTTTATAATTTTATAATTTTATAATTTTATAATTTTATAATTTTATAATTTTATAATTTTATAATTTTATAATTTTATAATTTTATAATTTTATAATTTTATAATTTCATAATTTTATAATTTTATAATTTTATAATTTTATAGTTTTTTAATTTTATAATTTTATAATCTTAAAATTTTATAATGTTTTAAACTATTAATTTTATAGTTTAAAAATTTTATAATTTTGTAATTTTTAAGTATTATAATTTTTCAGTTTTATAATTTTTAAATTTTATAATTCAATAATTTTATAATTTAGTAATTTTATTTTATTATTTTATAACTTTATAATCATTTAATTTTATAATTTTATTTTATAATTTGACGTATGGGATGGAAGATACCAAGGAAAGGTCCTGACCGGTTTTAACATGGCAAAGCCCAGGATTTATCTTGGTCCCACATTCATCTCAAGTGGACACTGACCTCCCCGTAGTGTCACCTTTGACACCCGTTAAAGGTAGTGAGCTAACATGTGCCGCGCGTTCACCCATAATAACGTTAAAAACTTGGGTTTGGGCGTCGGGTTAGTAACCCTCCCCTAGAAAAAACAGCCTATTATGAAAAAACGAAAGAAAAGAAAAACAAACCACTCTAAAGTTGACGAACCCCGCAAACGTTTTAAGGACAATGATCTGCGAATCTGCACCTGGAATGTTCGCACTCTTTATAGGGAAGGTGCAGTCTTCGCATTGGCAGACGTACTTGAAAAGTACAATGCCGATATTACTGCCATACAGGAAATACGATGGATTGGGAAAGGCGTCACAACAACACCTAAAGATGACGCACTGTATTATAGCTGCCATGACGTAAAGCATGAGTTTGCTTGCGGATTCGTAGTTAGTCGGAGGCTAAAACATCTGGTATCAAGCTTCACCCCAGTGAATGAAAGACTTGCTGCAATTCGAATAAAAGCTAAATTCTTCAACATCAAAAGGACGAACAGACCAAACCCAGCAAAAAAAGTCATTACTAAATAATGACTTTATTCAGTAAAATTTGGCAGTAGTAACTACTTACAAATATACCGTAAAAGTCATTATTTTTACATGGGGATGTCATAGGAAGGAAGTACTTCCTTAAATATGTTTTTTAAGTACATACTTAACCACATACCGGCAGTCGAAAAGAAGCTAAAAAGCATAGTTATATTTTTAGAAAAAATTGAGGTGAAATTATATTCAAATTCAACAGTACACATTTTTTGTTTTTTCTTTTTCATTCGATATCTGCTAGTTTTGAACACACGAACTTCTGATTTGTAGCCAAACACACTACACACTAGGCCACTCGCACGAACAACAAGGGTTGGTTTAACTCATCTATGTACATCAACATGTTTTTGTAATTTTGTAAACAAAAAACACCCATGCCGACGCTGAGCTTTGAACACACAACTCTAGAATTTGTAGTCGGACACACTAGCTCTGTGCCACCATACTCATTACTTAGTAAGTAAGTAGTAAGTAAGGATGTAACTAGTTATGTGTTAACTGTTATATATGTACTGTCTGATAATGCGGAGGGTAATGAGTACTCATTACCTGGTAATGCAGAAAGTAATGACATGTCCATACCAAATTTTTGCTGGGAAGATATATTTTACGAGCGATTAAAAGAAACATATGACAGTTGCCCTGCCCATGACATTAAAATTATTCCAGGCGATTTTAATGCCAAAATTGGAAAGGAGAATATCTTTGGTCCAACAGTCGGGAATTTCAGTCTCCACAGTGAAACATCTGACAATGGTATGTGGCTGATAGACTTTGCAGCTGCAAAAAACATGGTAGTTAGCAGTACCAGATCTAATCATCTCGATATTCATAAGGGCACCTGGCTGTCTCCAGATCAGAAAACAAGAAATCAAATTAATCATCTTGTGATAGATGGAAGACATTCATCGATCGTGTTGTAGGTACGATCGTTCCGAGGCGCAAACATTGATTCGGACCACTACCTTGTTGCAGCGAAGGTACGTACCCGTCTAAACGTTGCAAATGAAGCACGAACAGATACAATGCGGAACTTGGACATCGATAGGCTGCAAACACAACAGATAGCCATAGCATATTCCACCCAACTAGTTCAATTGCTTAACCAAAGCACTCCTCATCCCGATAACATATTAACGCAATGGCAAAACATTGTCCACTTCATGCAAACAGCCGCAAAATCCATACTTGGATACCAGAGACCTCCGCCAAGGAATTCATGGTATGACCAGAAGTTTCGTGCTGTTACCGAAGAGGAAAATGCGGCATATAGAGCTACCTTACAATCAGTAGCAATAGTATCGTCTTCGCTACCACAGATCGAATCCCAGAAAATGGTATAGAATATATACCACCCGGCCAAGATGAGGTAAAAACAGCAATCAACCGGCTGAAGAATAATAAAGCAGCAGGCGCCGATAGCTTACAAGCCGAGCTGTTTAAAACCGAAGGCGACGCGCTGATAAGGTGTATGCATCAGCTAGCTAGCACCATCTAACAGGAAGAACGCGTACCCGACGATTGGAACCTGAGCATCCTGTGTCTCGTCCACAAGAAAGGAGATAAGACTGTATGCTCCAACTATAGGGGCATAAGTATTCTCCCTATTGCCTATAAGATAGTGTCAGGGATATTGTTCGAACGACTAAAGCCTATGGTCAACGAAATAATTGGATAATGTGGCTTTAGACCTGGCAAGTCCACCATTGACCAGATATTTACCCTGCGGTAAATCCTGAAGAAGACCCAAGAGATGCAGATCGACACATATCACCTTTTTATCGATTATAAAGCAGCATTCGATAGTCCCCTCCGATCAAAGGTATTCCATGCAATGTCTGAATTTGGTATCCCCGCAAAGCTCATAAGATGACTTTAACTGATACTAGGTCCTCAGTTAAACTTGGAAAGAACCTCTCCGAACAGTTCAGTACCAAAAGAGGTTTCAGACAAGGAGACAGCCTTTCGTATGACCTATTCAACACTTTGCTGGAAAAGGTAATACGAGATGCAAATGTGAAAAGAAATGGTACAATTTACACCAATAGCCACATGTTACTTGCTTATGCTGATGATGACATAGACATCATGGGACGATCAGTAAAGGATGTAACTGATACCTTCAAGAAGGTCGAAGCAGAATCTGCGAAAGTGGGTCTGGCGGTAAACGGCGAAAAGACCAAATCGATGGTGTCGACGCGCAAAGCGTCCATAGAGCTCGGACCGACTGTTGGTTCCTATAATATTGAGGTAGTAAAAGACTTCGTTTACCTTGGCACATCCGTAAACACAACAAACGACATCAGTTGTGAAATAAAAAGAAGAATTGTATTGGCCAACAGATGCTACTTTGGTTTAAGTAAGCAGTTTAAAAACAAAGCCACATCTAGTCAAACAAAAATAACGCTCTACAAAACACTGATACTACCCGTGCTGCTGTATGGCTGCGAAGCCTTGGTACTTGCGCAAGCAGACATGGCTATGCTTGGTGTGTTTGAGAGAAAAATTTTTCGAAAGATCTACGGACCAATCTGCGTTGACGGTGAATATTGACGTCGCATGAACCACGAGCTGTATCTGCTATACAACGACATCAATATAGTTAAACGTATCGAGATGCAGCGATTGCGTTGGCTAGGCCATATCATAAGAATGAGCGATGATGAACCCGCTAAAAAGGCGTATGAATACATGCCACATGGCGGTGCACGCAGAATTGGCAGGCCTAAGCTTCGATGGAGCATACAAGTGGATGAAGAAATGAAAAGGCGCGGTATTCCAGAAAGCGAAGCGAAAAACAGTGAGAATTGGAGATCTTTTCTTAGTTCCGTCTATGGAACAAAAGTTCTGTAATGGGCCAGCTAAGTAAATAAGTAAGTAATAAATTTATAATTTAATAATTTTATGATTTTATTATTTTATAACTTTATAATCTTTTAATTTTATAATTTTTTTCTTATAATGTTATAGTTTTATAATTTTATTTTATAGTTTTTCAATTTTATAATTTCACAAATTTCACAATTTTATAATGTTACTAGCAAAATACCCGCTACTTCGTATGCGGAAAAGGAATAATATACAAATAAACAATATATAAATGATGAAAAAACTATTCAGAGGATGTTACCCTATATATAGCAGTTAATTCTTGAGACATTTTTAGGCCTTTTTTCCATCTTCCAACCCAACGTCAAATTTAATACCATTTAGTACATTTCGTATTTCTCAATAAATCATCCAGCCCTCAGCCTAATTTTAGAATTTGTATGCATTTCAAAAAATCCGTATCTAAACACCAACAAAATCCCTCATACAACAATTCCACCTATGTATATCCATTCATGCAACACCAAACTGGTACCAAATTTAATACTTATAGTATGTATAAGTTTCAAAAATTACTTCCTTTTATCCAAAACTATATCCCAACCGCGATTTAGTATTTTTCGTATACATTAGTACGAATTTCCAAAACTTCCTCTCTATCTCCACTCTAAACGTCAACTGCTATGCTAATACCGGATTTCACAATTTTAGCTCTACGCCTTTACACAATAACAGTTTGGAACAACTTCTGTGCCACTTAGTAATTTTCGTACACTTATTGTACGTATATCCACAACCACATCCATATCTCAACCCTACACACCAACAGCGGCTATATCAAATTTCCGAATTCCACCTCTATTGATAATACCATTAATACTTTTCGTACGAAAGTACGAATTTCAATAACTATCTCCAACAGTAATTGCGAATTTCAGGATTCCACCTCTATCCGTCCATCCAAATCTAAATTGTACCAAATTTAGTAGCATTTAGTACTATTCGTACCCATAAGTACGAATTTCCAAAACTTCCTCAATCCCACACTCCAACAGTAACCTTAACTCGAAATTTCAGGATTCCAGCTGTATCCGTTCACCCAAATATAAATTGTACCAAATTTAGTACCATTTAGTACTTTCCGTACCCATAAGTACGAATTTCCAAAACTACCTCAATCCTACACTCCATAAGTAATCTTAATTGCAAATTTCGGGATTACAGCTCTATCCGTCCAGCTAATTTTAAATTGTACCAAATTTAGTACTTTCCGTACCCATAAGTACAAATTTCCGAAACTACCTCAATCCTACACTCCATAAGTAATCTTAATTGCAAATTTCGGGATTACAGCTCTATCCGTCCAGCTAAATTTAAATTGTACCAAATTTAGTACTTTCCGTACCCATAAGTACAAATTTCCGAAACTACCTCAATCCTACACTCCATAAGTAATCTTAATTGCAAATTTCGGGATTACAGCTCTATCCGTCCAGCTAAATTTAAATTGTACCAAATTTAGTACTTTCCGTACCCATAAGTAGGAATTTCCAAGACTAAGTCTAACAGAAATCTTAATTCTAAATTTCAGGATCCCAGCTCTATTCGTTCCCCCAAATCCAAATTGTACCAAATTTAGTACTTTTCGTACCCATAAGTACGAATTTCCAAAACTTCCTCAATCCTACACTCCAACAGTAACCTTAATTGGAAATTTCAGGATTCCAACTCTATCCGTTCACCCAAATATAAATTTTACCAAATTTAGTACCTTTAGTACTTTCCGTACTCATAAGTATGAATTTCCAAAACTACCTCAATCCTAAACTCCATCAATAATCTTAATTCCAAATTTCAGGTTTCCATGTCTATCTAAATCCAAATTGTACCAAATTTGGTACCATTTAGTACTTTTCGTACACATAAGTATGCATTTCCAAAACTACACCATATCTCAATAGTACGCTTCAACGGTAATCTAAATTCCAAATTTCAGGTTTTCAGCTCTATCCGTTCACCCAAATCCAAATTGTACCAAATTTAGTACCATCTAGTACTTCTCGTACACATAAGTACGAACTTCCAAAATCATTTCCTTATATCAACACCACTTCCCAACCTTGATTCCCATATCAAATATGAAGATTGTAGCTATATCCGCTCAAAATATACAATTGGTACCAAATTTAGTAACTTTTCGTACACTTATAGGTCGAATTTCCAAAAACCCTTTGGTACATTTTTCTAACTCTCCATCAGTTACCCTCATTCCAAATTTCAGAATTCTAGCACTTCCCGTTTGCCTAAAACAAGGGTAGCATATTTAGTACCTTTTAGTACTTTTCGTACCCTTCTAGGTCGAATTTCCAAAAACCCAGCCTTATCTCACCCCTACACACCGACAGCAACCCACAGTCAAAATTTCAGCTTTCTAGCTTCAGCGGTTTCGTCTGGGCGATGATATGTCAGTCACTCACTCACTCACTCACTGAGCTCTTTTATATATATAGATTAATTATTATTTATGATTTATTATTTACTATTTATTATAATTTCCGGATTCCAGCGCCATCTCTCCTTCCAAATGCAATTTATACCAAATTTAGTATTTTCCGTACTTAAAAGTACGAATTTCAGAATTACCTCAATCCTACACTTCAAAAGTAGTTTTAATTCCAAATTTCAGTATTCCATCTCTATGCGTTCACTCACATCCAAATTGTACCAAATTTAGTACTTTTCGTACCCATAAGTAAGAATTCCCAAAACTTCCTCAATCCTACACTCCAACAGTAACCATAATTCGAAATTACAGGATTCCAACTCTATCCGTTCACCCAAATATAAATTGTACCAAATTTAGTACATTTAGTACTTTCCGTACCCATAAGTATGAATTTCCAAAACTATCTTAATCCTACACTCCATAAGTAACCTTAATTCCAAATTTCAGGATTCCAACTCTATCCGTTCAACTAAATTTAAATTGTACCAAATTTAGTACCATTTAGTATTTTCCGTACCCGTAAGTATAAATTTCCAAGACTAACTTAATCCTACACTCCAAAAGTAATTAAATTCCAAATTTCAGAATTCCAGCTCTATCCGTTCACCCAAATCCAATTTGTACCAAATTTAGTACCGTTTACTACTTTTCGTACCCATAAGTAAGAATTTCCAAAACTACCTCAATCCTTTACTCCATCAGTAATCTTAATTCCAAATTTCAGGTTTCCATGTCTATCTAAATCCAAATTGTACCAAATTTAGTACCATTTTGTACTACTCGTACACTTTAGTACGAACTTCCAAAATCATTTCCTTATATCAACACCACTTCCCAACCTTGATTCCCATAACAAATATGAAGATTGTAGCTATTTTCGCTCAAAATATACAATTGGTACCAAATTTAGTAACTTTTCGTACACTTATAGGTCGAATTTCCAAAAACCCTTTGGTACATCTTTCTAACTCTCCATCAGTTACCCTCATTCCAAATTTCAGAATTCTAGCTCTTCCCGTTTGCCTAATACAAAGGGTACAATATTTAGTACCTTTTAGTACTTTTCGTACCCTTCTAGGTCGAATTTCCAAAAACCCAGCCTTATCTCACCCCTTGTAACGTGACAATATGTTCACGTACATAATACAACAACTATTACCAAGAAACGCCCCTACATACATCGCTTCGACAACACTTGTCTACTTGACACTAGTGGCATCACAGGTCACACACTGCTAAATTTAACTCCAGTGTGTTTTTGCAACCATCGTAATTTATACTTAGGGCGAATAATTCTCATTCGCTTTATACTCATAGTTATTAAAGTATTTCAGTTTTGGAGGCAAATGGCGAGCTGGCTACTGCAGGGAGTTAGCTACACGGGTTGGAACTAAAGACTGTTCTGAATCCGCCAACGTACACCTTGGTGTTACCGAGTTGGGAATACTTTTTGGCAGCTACCCATTAAATTGTGGTAGCTAATAAATTGCACTGGACCTTCGGGTTTTTCAGTTCTACAGGGCCTTCGGGTCATCTGTTCCATTCGGCACTGGACCTTCGGGTTTTTCAGTTCTACAGGGCTCTTGAGTCATCTGTTCCATTCGGCACTGGACCTTCGGGTTTCTCAGTTCTACAGGGCCTTCGGGTCATCTGTTCCATTCGGCACTGGACCTTCGGGTTTTTCAGTTCTGCAGGGCTCTTGAGTCATCTGTTTCATTCGGCACTGGACCTTCGGGTTTCTCAGTTCTAAAGGCCCTTCGGGTCATCTGTTCCATTCGGCACTGGACCTTCGGGTTTTCCAGTTCTACAGGGCCTTCGGGTCATCTGTTCCATTCGGCACTGGACCTTCGGGTTTTCAGTTCTACAGGGCCTTCGGGTCATCTGTTCCACTGTTTGGGTAGTAGTAGTACATTGTAGAAACTAGACCGTAGTCCTAGACTAACACCCGAGCGACGAATTTATCGCGCCAATATCCGAACGCCGTACATATCGCCTCCCGAAAACCGATACCCGAGCATCAACACCCGAAGCCGTGTTCCCGAACATCAACAGCCGAACACCGAAGCCATCGTGTTCCCGAACATCAACAGCCGAACGCCGAAGCCATCGTGTTCCCAAACATCAGCAGCCGAACATATCTTCTTCCCGATCATCTGCAACCGAACACCGAATACATCGTCTCCCCGATCATCTGCAGCCGAACACCGAATTCATCGTCTCCCGATCATCTGCAGCCGAACACCGAATTCATCGTCTTCCCGATCATCTGCAGCCGAACACCAAATTCATCGTCTCCCCGATCATCTGCAGCCTAACACCGAATTCATCGTCTTCCCGATCATCTGCAGACTAACACCGAATTCATCGTCTTCCCGATCATCTACAGCCGAATACCGAATACATCATTCACACCCGAACACAAACAACACCGTTTTCCCCGAAGACTAACCCGCTAATTCAACACGAGCTCCTCAGCTGCCAAACCCCAGCGAGTCTGCATGATACTTATGCAAACTATTAATCCAAATATATACCCATTGAATTCATTCTTATCGCATTTAAACACAAGTAGATTGTAAATTAGTATTTAATCAATAAATCCCCGATTTAGCCCCAAGGAAAGGGAGAATACTAGTCTTTTCATTTCGTAAGGTTTAGTGGGTCCTTATGGAGACCTTGGACGCGACTGAGATTACCCCAGCCGACGAGAAAACCACGTTACAAATGGCGCCCGAGCAGGGACCCGATTCGAAATCGCATTGCGGAAAACCCGAAACCACCGCCAACGACAACGGATCGAGTCAAAAAAGCGATAAGAAGATGGAAGCGGAGTCATTGGGTTGGATTTATTTGTTAAAGAAGGAGCGGCTCGTCGAACAATGTCAGGCAGCGGCAATACCGACCGAAGGTTTAACAGTCGGATACTTGAGGAAGCAATTGGCAGACCTCGTGCGGAAGAAGCGGCAGAAGACTGAAAATTTTCTTTGGGAGTTGGAAAACGAGTTGAGAGCCGAAGAGGAAACTCTGGTTACAAAGCAATCCCTGACCGTCCCTAAACTTGTCTCCCGACGAGGGACTTGCGATTCCGAAACCATAAATGTTGTGCGATGCTGGAACCTCAAATGCTCTGGCGAAGAAAACTTGGTGGAGTTCCTAGAAAGGTTTGAGGAATTGGCCGAGTGTTATGGGATACCCAACGACCGTTTATTGTCCACCCTACCCATCATCCTGGAGGGTAATGCCTTGAAATGGTACAGGGTGAAAAAGAGTGACATCGTGTCTTGGAACATTTTCCGGAGGGAAGCCGAGAAGTTCTTCCTTTCCAAGCGACATCTAGCACAATTAGAGCATTGCTTCTACAACTGCCGACAAAATAACCGAGAAAAAGCGAAGGACTTTATCCTGCAAATGTTGACAATGGCGAAACAACATCCCACCCTCCGAGCAATGGATCACCTATACCGAATCTACGATGGTCTCCGCCCCGAATATCGCCATTACATCCGCCGATTCGATTTCCAGACCTTGGACGAGCTAATGTCACTTACGGACGACTTTGAACTCTTAAAAGGGGATGAAGCCCGTACCGAACGTCCACATACCTCGCATATGCTAACTCATCGAGCCGAAGACTATCACCGTTCAACGCATTGCTGGAGGTGTAAACAAAAGGGGCACATTCGCTTCCAATGCAGAGCCAGGTGGAAGATCTTTTGTTCGTATTGTGGCAAGGAGGAAATACTAACAAGGAACTGTCAATGCCGGGACGATACGAACGACGTCGCCAGGGACAGCAACCTCTATATCCAAAGGGGCCAGCAGCATTACAACAACTCCAGAGCACAGACGAATCCATTGCGACTTAGCCCACAATTAATTTCTCCATTGGGAGAAAGCGCGAACCAAATTGTCGGGGAAGAATCTAACCCCAGCCGGCAATCCATTAGCGGATGTTCAACTGACCGTAGCGCCACCAAAGCACCGACGTCACCCAGCCAACGGTCGGCTTCGATTGAAAAAGAGGAACCTAACGTAAGAGGAAACGTTACCGTATTGTTCAATGTCAACGAGCATGCAACCTTATCGAGGAGAACCGATTCACCGCTCCCTAGAACTTCATCAACTAGCGAAGACCCCGGACAGGCTAGAGGAAGATGTAAACCCAATCAAAAATGTGTTAAAGAAAGCAGAGGAATAAACAAACTAATGGAAAGAACGCGGAAACAAAAGCAAAGAAGAAAGAAGAAATTTGAATCCTTATGCTAGTTTAAGGTTTCCTTCGGTATACGAAGTATCCCTTCCCGAAGAAGGGGGGAGATGTAACGTGACAATATGTTCACGTACATAATACAACAACTATTACCAAGAAACGCCCCTACATACATCGCTTCGACAACACTTGTCTACTTGACACTAGTGGCATCACAGGTCACACACTGCTAAATTTAACTCCAGTGTGTTTTTGCAACCATCGTAATTTATACTTAGGGCGAATAATTCTCATTCGCTTTATACTCATAGTTATTAAAGTATTTCAGTTTTGGAGGCAAATGGCGAGCTGGCTACTGCAGGGAGTTAGCTACACGGGTTGGAACTAAAGACTGTTCTGAATCCGCCAACGTACACCTTGGTGTTACCGAGTTGGGAATACTTTTTGGCAGCTACCCATTAAATTGTGGTAGCTAATAAATTGCACTGGACCTTCGGGTTTTTCAGTTCTACAGGGCCTTCGGGTCATCTGTTCCATTCGGCACTGGACCTTCGGGTTTTTCAGTTCTACAGGGCTCTTGAGTCATCTGTTCCATTCGGCACTGGACCTTCGGGTTTCTCAGTTCTACAGGGCCTTCGGGTCATCTGTTCCATTCGGCACTGGACCTTCGGGTTTTTCAGTTCTGCAGGGCTCTTGAGTCATCTGTTTCATTCGGCACTGGACCTTCGGGTTTCTCAGTTCTAAAGGCCCTTCGGGTCATCTGTTCCATTCGGCACTGGACCTTCGGGTTTTTCAGTTCTACAGGGCCTTCGGGTCATCTGTTCCATTCGGCACTGGACCTTCGGGTTTTCAGTTCTACAGGGCCTTCGGGTCATCTGTTCCACTGTTTGGGTAGTAGTAGTACATTGTAGAAACTAGACCGTAGTCCTAGACTAACACCCGAGCGACGAATTTATCGCGCCAATATCCGAACGCCGTACATATCGCCTCCCGAAAACCGATACCCGAGCATCAACACCCGAAGCCGTGTTCCCGAACATCAACAGCCGAACACCGAAGCCATCGTGTTCCCGAACATCAACAGCCGAACGCCGAAGCCATCGTGTTCCCAAACATCAGCAGCCGAACATATCTTCTTCCCGATCATCTGCAACCGAACACCGAATACATCGTCTCCCCGATCATCTGCAGCCGAACACCGAATTCATCGTCTCCCGATCATCTGCAGCCGAACACCGAATTCATCGTCTTCCCGATCATCTGCAGCCGAACACCAAATTCATCGTCTCCCCGATCATCTGCAGCCTAACACCGAATTCATCGTCTTCCCGATCATCTGCAGACTAACACCGAATTCATCGTCTTCCCGATCATCTACAGCCGAATACCGAATACATCATTCACACCCGAACACAAACAACACCGTTTTCCCCGAAGACTAACCCGCTAATTCAACACGAGCTCCTCAGCTGCCAAACCCCAGCGAGTCTGCATGATACTTATGCAAACTATTAATCCAAATATATACCCATTGAATTCATTCTTATCGCATTTAAACACAAGTAGATTGTAAATTAGTATTTAATCAATAAATCCCCGATTTAGCCCCAAGGAAAGGGAGAATACTAGTCTTTTCATTTCGTAAGGTTTAGTGGGTCCTTATGGAGACCTTGGACGCGACTGAGATTACCCCAGCCGACGAGAAAACCACGTTACACCCTACACACCGACAGCAACCCACAGTCCAAATTTCAGCTTTCTAGCTTCAGCGGTTTCGTCTGGGCGATGATATGTCAGTCACTCACTCAGTCACTCACTCACTCACTCACTCACTCACTCACTCACTCACTAAGCTCTTTTATATATATAGATCATTCTATAATTAATTAATTTTATAATTTGAAAATGTTAATATTTTATAATTTTATAGTTTTATAATTTAATAATTTTATAATCTTATAATTTTATAATTTTTAATCTTATGATTTTATAATTTTACAATTTAATAATTTTGTAATTTAATTTTACAATTTTACAGTTTTAAATTTTTATAACTTCATAATTTCTTAATTTTATAGTTTTTAAATTTTATAATTTTGTCATTTTAAAATTTTACCATTTTATAATATGACAGTTTTATAATTTTTCATGTATAATTTTAAAATTTTATAATTTTATAATTTTTATATTTTATAACATGATAATTTTAATTTTATATTTTTGTCTCATAATTTTATAATTATAATTTTTCAATTTTAAAATTTTTAATTTTATAATTTTATAATTTTAATATTTTATAATTTTATATATTAATAATTTTATAACTTTATAATCTTTTAATTTTATAGTTTTTTAACTATAATCTTATAATTTTTTAATTTTATAATTTAACAATTTTATATTTTTGTAATTTTATAATTTTAAAATGTTGAAATTTTAGAATTTTATAATTTTTTTATTTTATAATTTTACAGTTATATAATTTTAGTATTTTATAAATTTATAATTTTACAATATTATTGTCTTAAAATTTTATAATTTCATTATTTTATAATTTTATTGTTTTATAATTTTACAGTTTTATGTAATTTTATAATTTAATAATTTTAAAAATTTATAATGTTATAATATTATAAATTAATGAATTTACAATTTTATAATTTTAATATGTTGTAATGCTATAATTTTAATATTTTATATATTTTTTAATTTTATAATTATTATATAATTTTATAATTATATTTTATAATTTTATAATTTTAAAATTTTATAATTTTAATATTTCATAATTTATTAATTGTATAATTTAATAGTTTTATAATTTTAATATTTTATAATTTTATAATTTCATAATTTTATTATTTTATATCTTAATACTTTTATAATTTTAGTTTTATAATAATAAAATTTTATAATTTATATTTTATAATTTTATATTATTTAATTAATATTAATTTTATAATTCAACAATTTTATAATTTTAAAATTTTATTTTTTATTAAAATTTTATAATTTGTAATTTATAGTTTAGTTTTAATTTTTAAAATATAATAAACATTCATATCTTCCCATGTTATAACCCTTTACTATTTAACAAACAAACACCTTCGAAACAACATCTCCTATCTGTACACTTGCAGCCAGTCAGGCAGTAGGCCATTAAACCTGCCTTGTGTCTAACTTTAAAAGAAGGAAAACCTTCACTTTATACTCCGGCGACTGCCATAACTAACACGGCTGGCTGATGTCTTTCGACCTTTGTGACTCTTGAAAAATATGTTCTTTTAAAGGCCTACTCACCCACACATACAAAGCGTTCCACACAAGCCTTTCATTCCAACCATTCTTAAGCTCTAGCCAAAACAAAGGTACAAAGGATTTATTTAGATAGAAAAAGTCATTTCCTTGCCACATTAAACATTCACAATGATGATGATGCACAGACATACTTCTGCTCTGTGTGTGGGCGGGCGTCTATCTTTGAAGTCTTATTTATTCATATTCATTCTTGAACGTTTAATGGCTACCAAACAGTCGCTTAGTTAGATTTCCGAATGAAATGGGTAGACAGACACGCTTTGCCAATGGCAGCCAAAAGATTTGATTTATTATTTTAACAAATGCCATAAAATATTTATGTTGTTCCGTTGGCGGGAGGTAGAAAAATTGGTAGTGGGATTACAGCCAAGGCAATGGGATTTTTAAATAAGATCTCTCACGGCTAAGAAGCGTGTTACTTTTATGTTAGTGGGCTTTAAATTTTAGCATAAAACGATTTTCATTCATCGTTTATGAGGTGGGAATGATTTGATGTTGTCGAAAATAAAGTGATATTCTTCACTGAAACTCTATTCACATATGTAGCTTGGCCTAGAATAGGAGGATGCTCTCGAGCTTTTAAAAAGATATTTTATGTAGAAGAATTTTCAATATTTATTTAACGCAATTTGACTTCTTTCGTTTAAACAAACTCTTAATAAAGAAGAAGAAACAAAGTACCGCACAGATGAAAACAAAATCTTTTAATTGAGTTTGAAAGCCCACCCAAGAAAGTCAGTAACAGTAATGTTGAAAAGTTTTTCCATGCGATGACTGTTGCGAATCAAGTTTTACTGCATGCAGCTGGTCATTAATTACTGAAAGTAAACGAAACGAAGAAACGAATTTAACTCTTTTTGGCTTTTGGGCAATTTTTCCCAACTGCCTCTAAGAAGGCACAGAATACTTTTTTCTTTTCCAAAGTTTGTTTGCAGTAGTTGGAAGATGGTGCTTGAATAAGAAAAGTAAATTTTTACTCAACCATATAATATAGTTTTGATGCAACTTAGATTAGTTTAATTATTTCATTTAAATTGTATGAAAAAAAAATAAACTGGAACAAGCCCTCCAAGAAGAAAAAGTTGTGAGGCAAAAAAAAAACGAATGTGGCAAGTAATTGAAGTAATGAAAAAAGAACTTCAACACTGTTATTTGTTAAAGGGTTTGAAAAAAAAAGCAAAATAATGAGTAGATTTTGGAAGCAGATATTTTAAAGAATAATAAAAATTATTTTTTGTTGGCATTTAATATTTTATATTTTATATTTTACATTTTACATTTTATATTTTATATTTTATATTTTATATTTTATATTTATATTTTATATTTTATATTTTATATTTTATATTTTATATTTTATATTTTATATTTTATATTTTATATTTTATATTTTATATTTTATATTTTATATTTTATATTTTATATTTATATTTTATATTTTATATTTTATATTTTATATTTTATATTTTATATTTTATATTTTATATTTTATATTTTATATTTTATATTTTATATTTTATATTTTATATTTTATATTTTATATTTTATATTTTATATTTTATATTTTATATTTTATATTTTATATTTTATATTTTATATTTTATATTTTATATTTTATATTTTATATTTTATATTTTATATTTTATATTTTATATTTTATATTTTATATTTTATATTTTATATTTTATATTTTATATTTTATATTTTATATTTTATATTTTATATTTTATATTTTATATTTTATATTTTATATTTTATATTTTATATTTTATATTTTATATTTTATATTTTATATTTTATATTTTATATTTTATATTTTATATTTTATATTTTATATTTTATATTTTATATTTTATATTTTATATTTTATATTTTATATTTTATATTTTATATTTTATATTTTATATTTTATATTTTATATTTTATATTTTATATTTTATATTTTATATTTTATATTTTATATTTTATATTTTATATTTTATATTTTATATTTTATATTTTATATTTTATATTTTATATTTTATATTTTATATTTTATATTTTATATTTTATATTTTATATTTTATATTTTATATTTTAT
Source organism: Musca autumnalis (assembly GCF_047663935.1). NCBI lineage: Eukaryota > Metazoa > Arthropoda > Insecta > Diptera > Muscidae > Musca > Musca autumnalis. Next base: position 198,284,779 of record NW_027412088.1, read on the forward strand.
ATTTTATATTTTATATTTTATATTTTATATTTTATATTTTATATTTTATATTTTATATTTTATATTTTATATTTTATATTTTATATTTTATATTTTATATTTTATATTTTATATTTTATATTTTATATTTTATATTTTATATTTTATATTTTATATTTTATATTTTATATTTTATATTTTATATTTTATATTTTATATTTTATATTTTATATTTTATATTTTATATTTTATATTTTATATTTTATATTTTATATTTTATATTTTATATTTTATATTTTATATTTTATATTTTATATTTTATATTTTATATTTTATATTTTATATTTTATATTTTATATTTTATATTTTATATTTTATATTTTATATTTTATATTTTATATTTTATATTTTATATTTTATATTTTATATTTTATATTTTATATTTTATATTTTATATTTTATATTTTATATTTTATATTTTATATTTTATATTTTATATTTTATATTTTATATTTTATATTTTATATTTTATATTTTATATTTTATATTTTATATTTTATATTTTATATTTTATATTTTATATTTTATATTTTATATTTTATATTTTATATTTTATATTTTATATTTTATATTTTATATTTTATATTTTATATTTTATATTTTATATTTTATATTTTATATTTTATATTTTATATTTTATATTTTATATTTTATATTTTATATTTTATATTTTATATTTTATATTTTATATTTTATATTTTATATTTTATATTTTATATTTTATATTTTATATTTTATATTTTATATTTTATATTTTATATTTTATATTTTATATTTTATATTTTATATTTTATATTTTATATTTTATATTTTATATTTTATATTTTATATTTTATATTTTATATTTTATATTTTATATTTTATATTTTATATTTTATATTTTATATTTTATATTTTATATTTTATATTTTATATTTTATATTTTATATTTTATATTTTATATTTTATATTTTATATTTTATATTTTATATTTTATATTTTATATTTTATATTTTATATTTTATATTTTATATTTTATATTTTATATTTTATATTTTATATTTTATATTTTATATTTTATATTTTATATTTTATATTTTATATTTTATATTTTATATTTTATATTTTATATTTTATATTTTATATTTTATATTTTATATTTTATATTTTATATTTTATATTTTATATTTTATATTTTATATTTTATATTTTATATTTTATATTTTATATTTTATATTTTATATTTTATATTTTATATTTTATATTTTATATTTTATATTTTATATTTTATATTTTATATTTTATATTTTATATTTTATATTTTATATTTTATATTTTATATTTTATATTTTATATTTTATATTTTATATTTTATATTTTATATTTTATATTTTATATTTTATATTTTATATTTTATATTTTATATTTTATATTTTATATTTTATATTTTATATTTTATATTTTATATTTTATATTTTATATTTTATATTTTATATTTTATATTTTATATTTTATATTTTATATTTTATATTTTATATTTTATATTTTATATTTTATATTTTATATTTTATATTTTATATTTTATATTTTATATTTTATATTTTATATTTTATATTTTATATTTTATATTTTATATTTTATATTTTATATTTTATATTTTATATTTTATATTTTATATTTTATATTTTATATTTTATATTTTATATTTTATATTTTATATTTTATATTTTATATTTTATATTTTATATTTTATATTTTATATTTTATATTTTATATTTTATATTTTATATTTTATATTTTATATTTTATATTTTATATTTTATATTTTATATTTTATATTTTATATTTTATATTTTATATTTTATATTTTATATTTTATATTTTATATTTTATATTTTATATTTTATATTTTATATTTTATATTTTATATTTTATATTTTATATTTTATATTTTATATTTTATATTTTATATTTTATATTTTATATTTTATATTTTATATTTTATATTTTATATTTTATATTTTATATTTTATATTTTATATTTTATATTTTATATTTTATATTTTATATTTTATATTTTATATTTTATATTTTATATTTTATATTTTATATTTTATATTTTATATTTTATATTTTATATTTTATATTTTATATTTTATATTTTATATTTTATATTTTATATTTTATATTTTATATTTTATATTTTATATTTTATATTTTATATTTTATATTTTATATTTTATATTTTATATTTTATATTTTATATTTTATATTTTATATTTTATATTTTATATTTTATATTTTATATTTTATATTTTATATTTTATATTTTATATTTTATATTTTATATTTTATATTTTATATTTTATATTTTATATTTTATATTTTATATTTTATATTTTATATTTTATATTTTATATTTTATATTTTATATTTTATATTTTATATTTTATATTTTATATTTTATATTTTATATTTTATATTTTATATTTTATATTTTATATTTTATATTTTATATTTTATATTTTATATTTTATATTTTATATTTTATATTTTATATTTTATATTTTATATTTTATATTTTATATTTTATATTTTATATTTTATATTTTATATTTTATATTTTATATTTTATATTTTATATTTTATATTTTATATTTTATATTTTATATTTTATATTTTATATTTTATATTTTATATTTTATATTTTATATTTTATATTTTATATTTTATATTTTATATTTTATATTTTATATTTTATATTTTATATTTTATATTTTATATTTTATATTTTATATTTTATATTTTATATTTTATATTTTATATTTTATATTTTATATTTTATATTTTATATTTTATATTTTATATTTTATATTTTATATTTTATATTTTATATTTTATATTTTATATTTTATATTTTATATTTTATATTTTATATTTTATATTTTATATTTTATATTTTATATTTTATATTTTATATTTTATATTTTATATTTTATATTTTATATTTTATATTTTATATTTTATATTTTATATTTTATATTTTATATTTTATATTTTATATTTTATATTTTATATTTTATATTTTATATTTTATATTTTATATTTTATATTTTATATTTTATATTTTATATTTTATATTTTATATTTTATATTTTATATTTTATATTTTATATTTTATATTTTATATTTTATATTTTATATTTTATATTTTATATTTTATATTTTATATTTTATATTTTATATTTTATATTTTATATTTTATATTTTATATTTTATATTTTATATTTTATATTTTATATTTTATATTTTATATTTTATATTTTATATTTTATATTTTATATTTTATATTTTATATTTTATATTTTATATTTTATATTTTATATTTTATATTTTATATTTTATATTTTATATTTTATATTTTATATTTTATATTTTATATTTTATATTTTATATTTTATATTTTATATTTTATATTTTATATTTTATATTTTATATTTTATATTTTATATTTTATATTTTATATTTTATATTTTATATTTTATATTTTATATTTTATATTTTATATTTTATATTTTATATTTTATATTTTATATTTTATATTTTATATTTTATATTTTATATTTTATATTTTATATTTTATATTTTATATTTTATATTTTATATTTTATATTTTATATTTTATATTTTATATTTTATATTTTATATTTTATATTTTATATTTTATATTTTATATTTTATATTTTATATTTTATATTTTATATTTTATATTTTATATTTTATATTTTATATTTTATATTTTATATTTTATATTTTATATTTTATATTTTATATTTTATATTTTATATTTTATATTTTATATTTTATATTTTATATTTTATATTTTATATTTTATATTTTATATTTTATATTTTATATTTTATATTTTATATTTTATATTTTATATTTTATATTTTATATTTTATATTTTATATTTTATATTTTATATTTTATATTTTATATTTTATATTTTATATTTTATATTTTATATTTTATATTTTATATTTTATATTTTATATTTTATATTTTATATTTTATATTTTATATTTTATATTTTATATTTTATATTTTATATTTTATATTTTATATTTTATATTTTATATTTTATATTTTATATTTTATATTTTATATTTTATATTTTATATTTTATATTTTATATTTTATATTTTATATTTTATATTTTATATTTTATATTTTATATTTTATATTTTATATTTTATATTTTATATTTTATATTTTATATTTTATATTTTATATTTTATATTTTATATTTTATATTTTATATTTTATATTTTATATTTTATATTTTATATTTTATATTTTATATTTTATATTTTATATTTTATATTTTATATTTTATATTTTATATTTTATATTTTATATTTTATATTTTATATTTATATTTTATATTTTATATTTATATTTTATATTTTATATTTTATATTTTATATTTTATATTTTATATTTTATATTTTATATTTTATATTTTATATTTTATATTTTATATTTTATATTTTATATTTTTATATTTTATATTTTATATTTTATATTTTATATTTTATATTTTATATTTTATATTTTATATTTTATATTTTATATTTTATATTTTATATTTATATTTTATATTTTATATTTTATATTTTATATTTTATATTTTATATTTTATATTTTATATTTTATATTTTATATTTTATATTTTATATTTTATATTTTATATTTTATATTTTATATTTTATATTTTATATTTTATATTTTATATTTTATATTTTATATTTTATATTTTATATTTTATATTTTATATTTTATATTTTATATTTTATATTTTATATTTTATATTTTTATATTTATATTTTATATTTTATATTTTTATTTATTTTATATTTTATATTTTATATTTTATATTTTATATTTTATATTTTATATTTTATATTTTATATTTTATATTTTATATTTTATATTTTATATTTTATATTTTATATTTTATATTTTATATTTTATATTTTATATTTTATATTTTATATTTTATATTTTATATTTTATATTTTATATTTTATATTTTATATTTTATATTTTATATTTATATTTTATATTTTATATTTTATATTTTATATTTTATATTTTATATTTTATATTTTATATTTTATATTTTATATTTTATATTATATATTTTATATTTTATATTTTATATTTTATATTTTATATTTTATATTTTATATTTTATATTTTATATTTTATATTTTATATTTTATATTTTATATTTTATATTTTATATTTTATATTTTATATTTTATATGTTATATTTTATATTTTATATTTTATATTTTATATTTTATATTTTATATTTTATATTTTATATTTTATATTTTATATTTTATATTTTATATTTTATATTTTATATTTTATATTATATGTTTTTATTTTTTATTTTATATTCACTATTTGATATTTGTCTTTAAGTGTCACCAGTAAATTCAGCTGCAGGGCTAACAAAAAAACATTTTTCAAGACAAACACAACTTCATCAAAAACCGTGCCGAAAACACAGCAGGCTCTAACAATGCCTGGGAGAAGATAACAACTGTTTTTTTAAGTTCCCTGCAACGGCAGGTGGGCAACGACAGTAGCTGTACCAGCATCAGTTATGGCATCCTCAAGTTCCCAGCATAGATTTTGTGTCACCGGGATATCTTTGGGATATCCGTTTGCAAACAATGCTTCAAAGTTTCCTTCTTTTTTCATTGTGTTTTGTTGGCTTCTTCTTTGTCTCAATTTGTTAACGGTTGATGTTATTTACTTGTTTGACCGTCAATGTAGTTGATATCTTTGTCTTTTTGCTGCGGATAGATGACAATGACAGGTGTTGTCATCACCTACTTGCTTCCTTCCTTTTTTCCTACCTAAGGAAGAGTTTCTTTGGGGTTTTGTTTTTCTTTTGTTGTGACTTATCATGAATAACGTTTAGGTATTCCTTGGTTAAGTTATTGAAGATACCAATTGAGAGTGGTGGCTGTTTCTGTCATTGTTTTGAGAAGAAGTTGTTATTGTTCTTTTGTTGTTTTTTTCTTTGGAGGAAAACTTTTTGGCAAAAGTCAACTGGTGAGATTAAAACAGGCAATAGGGAACTTGTTTATATAAGAACAAATTCCATAGGAAATTGTTTATATTTTCCATTCAATTGATTTGTTTTTGTTGACTTAAGGAATTGTTCAATATTCAATATTTATCATACCTACCCCCTAAAGGAAACCAATTGAAATGTTTAAATAAACTTTTCGCTTTAGGCTCATTTAAGGAAATTTTATGTTAATGAATTCCATAGCCATTTACCACCATTTTGAGGTCGTTACTAAATAATCAAGTATATGTAAATTGCTTTTCAATAGGTCGTATGATTAATATGCAATTAATTAAAATATTTACACGCCCCCATTGGCCTCAGGGAGGGAAGAACATCACAAGTGGCAACAGCAATTTTAAACCTAAAATGTTAGGAATTAAATTGAAATTTGAGCAAGGCAAATTAAGGTAATGTTTGGCGAAATGTCGTCAGCGTAGAATTTTAAGAATATTTTTGAATGAATTGAATGGGGGACTTTCAAAAATATTTTTAGAATTAGGCATGGATTTCTAAAATATTTTTTGAAGAACTTGACATGGATTTTTAAAACTGTTTTTTGAAGAACTAGACTTGGATTTTTAAAAGTCTTTTTTTTTTGAAGAACTAGGCATGGATATTTTAAAATATTTTTTTTTTCTGAAGAACTAGGCGAAGATTTTTTAAATATTTGTGAAGAACTAAGCGTGAATTTTTTAGATTGTTGCTTGAAGAATTAAACATAGATTTTTAAAAATATTTTGTAAGTAATAAACGAGTCTGCAAAAGCTGCCACACTTAGCAATTTATTAAAATCTTTGTTAGCTTTAAGGGTTAATAAAAATTCCCATAAATACTTTCCCCAAAAATATGTCGCAGACAATAACGGTGTTCGCCCTTCTTCCCCAAAAGCTTTTTCGCTAAAACCGCAAATTTGTTGATTTAATTTATGCAACGATTATTGCGTGCCAGCACAGCAACCGTTTGATATATTCTAAGAATTATTTTTGTGGTTTTAACCTTGAGAATGTCGTTGGCGTGTCTTCTTCTATCTTCTGACGTATGTATATTGGAAATTCATTAAGGCAAATATATTAATAGGCTTTAGGATATTAATTATTTTTTGTGGTTTTCGGATATAAGTCTATAAGAAACGAATTAAAATTTCAAAGCAGAAGTTGTTTGTGGTTGAAGAGAAATGAGGCAGAAGAATATTCTGCAATAAAGATTTAGGTTAAGAGGAAAGTAGGACGTTCTGTTTAAATATATGTGAATTTAAGATTTTCAAAACGGATAGGCGTATGCGTTTTGCCATACATTATACGCAATGGGGTACTTATGATTTATTACTTAAAGTCGATACATTTATTTTTTATGCAGTGCTATTTCAAATATAATTTTATTGTTATTATTATAAATATTTCATATATAAACAAATGTAATTCTTCAAAGTTCAAATTATTAGTTTAAAATCCATAATTTTGACAGTGTTTTATTTAACTTGCTTTGGTGTCCGTTTAGTTCAAATCTAGTAACTAATTTTTAACACAGTTGCAGTTCAACAATCGGAACTGGAACCAAGTCCAATATGGCTCCATTTTTTTCCTATAACCTTCATATAGCAATACCACCCAATTTCAGGTATTCGGAGGACTTTATCTAAATTTTTAGCCCGAATTGACTGTAATTTGGAATTTGGAGTTCCCAATGGTGTAAAAACTTCCGCAACAAAAATTGTCGATATAGGTAAAGGTTTTGGTATAGCCCCCATATAGCGGTACCACCCAATTTAAGGTATATTGTGTTTTTTTTTTTCCTACATTTTTTGCCTGAATTGGCTGCAATTTGGTTATGGAGTTCTCAGTAGTCAAAAAATGTATTTACAAAAAAAATATATATATATAAATAAAAAAAATAATTAAAAAAATTAATTTACAGTGTTTTATTTATAAATGCATTGAAAGCTAGAAAATATTTTTTCTCTTAGCTCCAATAAGCGTTGGAACAATTAGTTCCCTTTCGTTTATGAAAAAGACTAAATACAAAATTTCAGCAAGTTCGGTAAAACGATATGGCTAACCTTCAAAATACCGTAATTCGGGAGGTACCGTTTCACGGGGGCTATATCAAAACGTCGATCTATACCAACAAATTTCTGGCGGAAAGTTTTTAGACTCAAAGAAAACTAAATACCAAATTTCCGATATTTAGGTAAAACCTTCAAAATACGGAAAATCAAGAGGTACACTTCTATGGTGACATATTGAGGCCACCGTTTTATGGGGGCTATAGTAAGGCATGGACCTATACAAACAACTTTCATATGGAACGTTTAATACCCCAACTGAAGACCAAGTACCAAATTCGAGCCATTTCTGAGGAATACTGAGGCCACAACCTTCAAAATGCGGGAAACAGGGAGGTACCGTTCTATAGGAGCTATTTAAGGCGTGGACATATACCGACAAATTTCATATGGAACGTTTAATACCTCAAATGAAGAGCAAATACCAAGTTTCCATTTCGGTGGAAAGTTTCCGAAAGTCGGGAGGTACCGTTCTATGGGGGCTATGGACCTATACCGTGGACATATACCGACGAATTTCTACAGGATAGTTTTATACCCCCAACGAAGACTATGTACTAACTTTCAGCCATTTCGGTGTGATAATTAGGCTAAAACTTTCAAAATAGCGAAAATCGGGTGGTACCGTTCTATGGTGACTATATCAAAACGTGATATACGTTTGCAATACCAAACATCCTAGGAGTAATAGAAACTTCTATACCAAATTACAAAGATCTATCTTAAAAATTGCGAGATGTATCTTGATTTCAACAGACGGACGGAGATACGGACATGGTTATATCGACTTAGAAATTTACCCTGATCAAGAATATATATACTTTATATGGTCTCCTATGAATATTTCGATGTGTTACAAACGAAATGACAAATTTAATTATACCCACCATACTATGGTGGAGGGTATAAAAACCTGATTCTATCGCCCTGATAAATTAAATTCGTGGAACGTCTGGGCGTATAAATGTTGTCGGTACGTATACGTCATCAGTAAGCCGAATAACAAAAATTCGCAAATTTACCAATTTGAAACAAAAATAAATCATATTTATGGAGTTCGCTTTTATCGTAAGTAACAAGGGATAATCTTGGACAGATCGTAGAAAATTGTTTAATGAAAGTCAGAATAGAAGTTCTATATAATAATGTTGGGCCCTAAAAAGATACTTCAAACAAAATTCATGTATTGACTTTGGAAAAATGTTCTTAAGATATCTAGGTAGCTATTAATATCAATCATTCAAAAAGGATTGACACACTCCAGTCTTCCAATTCTCGAAATAAAATCTCATTATGAATAATGACAGCCGTTTCTTGAGAAATCCACGTCTTGTTGTATTTTGGTCCTTAGTGAATATCTAGTTAAAGAATTCCGGTACTCTTGCCATTTTTGCCCTTGAAATAAGTCTTATTTCGGAAATTCTCTATTCCACGTAAATGGAATGTTGGGCCGTGAACAAGATATTTAAAAAAATCAACATCTTGTGATTTGTTTGAGGGAAATTCGATAAGGATGCAAGCAACGACGAATAAAAAAAAAAACATTCCTTCCAAGTGATTTAAAAGCTTGTCACCACAAAGGCTTGAAAATGTATAGGCTTCTTTTGAAAATCTTATTTACAAATTCCCTGTAGGAAATTCGCGGTTAATGGTTTGGAAATCACTCCGGAACGAAATCTTCTTTAGAAATTAATGCTTTAAACACTTTAAAATATTCTCAACCCATCAAAAATCTAGTTCTGACATATTTGCGTACTTAAAAAGACCGCCTGGACGTATAATTGCTGTCACCACTTATACGCAATGCTGTCCCAATGTAAGACATTTTTGTAATTTCCCCTTTTCAACACAAAGATTGTAGTAAAACTGAAGCTTAGTTAAGGGTGTTAGCAAAAATGAATGGAACAGACCCATTTCTTGTTTGTCGAAAGTAACCCTTTGGAACTTAAACGTATTGTGATCTGTTTTCGCTTGAATAAAATATTCTTAAAATATTTACGACTTGGAGCAGTAGCCACTTGATCTACATTTTATAGACTCTTGAAGAAATTGTTTTGAAATAGCACCTCGGAAAACGTCTTCTTATGATATTAACATCTTTAAGATCTGTCGAGGTCTTTTACAGAAGACAGAAAACCTTTTGAGGTTACTTATATGGGACAGAGGAGGCTTCGAGGTCTTGCTTTGGCGACAGAAAACCATTCGAGATCTCCTTTGGTCTTCTGAGGCAGAGGACATCTCTAGATCTTTTTAGGGCAAGGAAAGACGATTGAGGCCCCCTATAGCCGAAAAAGGGACCTTTTATAAATTGTCTTTTTAAAGCGAAGCATTTGGCGTATAACTGTCTTTGCATTGCCTTGTAAAAAATTATTATTGTCAAAGGTTCTCTGTTGGAACTAACGGAAGGTGACAGAGATCAGTTGAGAGTTCTAAAGGTGAAAGGTTCCCTAGAGGGGCGGCTTCGAGGTCTTCCTTAGGCGAGAGAAAACCATTTGAGGGCTCATATGGGCTTCTGAGACAAATGACCACTTGACATATTTTTAGGTCGACGAAAGACCATTTGAGGTCCCCTATGGCCGAAAAAAGACCTTTTATAAATTGTCTTTTAAAAGCGAGCCCTTTGGTCGTAGAACTGCTGTGACAACGTATATGTCATGTTGTCCTTGCATTGAAAAAAGTATTTTTGTGAAAGGTTCTTTTACAGAGGTTGACAGAGATCAGTTGAGTTTTTAAAGGTAAAAGGAAGACCTTTTGAGGTCTTTTAGAGAAGACAGAAAACATTTTGAGGTTCCTTAAACGGGACAGAGAAGACTTCAAGGGTTCCTTCAGCGACAGCAAACCATTTGAGATCTCCTTTGGTCTTCTGAGACAGAGGACCTCTAAAGATCTTTTTAGGGCGACGAAAGACCATTTGAGGCCCCCTATGGCCGAAAAAGACCTTTTATAAATAGTATTTTTAAAGCGAACCCTTTGGGCGTATAACTGCTGTGACAACGTATACGTCAAGTTGTCCTTGCCTTGTAAAAAAGTATTTTTGAGAAAATTTTTAAAGGTGAAAGGAAGACCCTTTGAGGTATTTTATAGAAGACAGAAACCTTTTTGAGGTTACTTAGATGGGACGGAGCCGGCTTCGAGGTCTTCTTTTGGCGACAGAAAACTTTTTTATGTCTGATATAGGCTTCTGAGACAGAGGACCCCTTGAGAAGATTTTAGCAGACAGAACACCTTTTACTTCCTACCACTTGAGGTCTTGAGGCTTCTGAGACAGAAAACCTCCTCAAGAGGAGGTTTATGACAGAATTCTAAACGAAATGAAATATTTGGGGTTTGAAATTGTACCTCTGAATGTATAACTCTTGTCGAAAAGTATAAGTAGTGTTTTCCATGTTTTGTAAATAAAGTTTTGATTTGAATGAAATTTTCTAATTCGGGAGGGATTGATGACAATTTTCACAACACTTAGTCTATTTCGACAGTCAAACCAGTCAGACCAACCAGACAGAAACCCTTTAGAGGTTACTTAGATGGGACGGAAGCGGCTTCGAGGTCTTCCTTTGGAGACAGAAAACTTTTTGATGTCTCATATAGACTTCTGAGACAGAAGACAACTTGAGAAGATTTCTAGAAGACAGAGCACTTTTTACTTCCTACCACTTGAGGTCTTCCTGAGACTTCTGAGACAAAAACCTCCTAAGGAGCAGGTTTATAGACAGAATTCTAAACGAAATGCAACATTTGAGGTTGAAATTGTACCTCTGAATGTATAACTCTTGTCGAAATGTATACGTAACGTTTTCCATGTTTTGTAAATAAAGTTTCGATTTGAATGAAATTTTCTAACTCGGGAGGAATTGATGATAGTTTTCACAACACTCGGTCTTTTTCGACAGTCAAACCAGTTCGTTTTCACCAGCGGAAGCTGCCATATTTTCGAAGCAGTTCCTTATAAAAATAAATCTCTTAAAGCCTTCTATAGGATATAGAATACAACTTCAATTCCCAGGGCGACAGAAAGTCCCTTTAGGTCTTCTATGGGTGGCAGTACATTTAATAAAGTTTTCCATAAACTACAGAAGAAAAGATATTCTCTGGTAAACAGAAGACCCCTTAAACTCTTTTTTAGGTGGCCTCTAGAGGTTTTCTATAGGCGACAACAGAACTCTTTGCTTGCTTTAAAGATAACAGCCCGTCCTGATGTCTACTATATGCAACAGAAGATCTCTTGAAGCCTTCTACAGATGTAAGACCCTTTAGTTGTCTTCTATAGAGAATATAAGTTCTCTTTAGTTCTTCCAAAGTCAACCGAAGACCTTTTGACATCTTTTAAATACAAAAGACCCTCTTGAGATATTCTATATGCGACAAATAACCCTTAAATGTCTCCTATAGAGATCAGACGATATCTTGCGATTTCACTTAGACAACAAAATTCCAATTGATGTGTTTTGTATGCAACTGAAAACCTTTTGAAGCATTCTATAAGTAAAAAAGGACTTCTGTTGGCAACATAAGACCGTTTGTGATATTGAAACCTCTGGAGGTTCTCTATAGAACTCTTGCAGTCTTCTATAAGTAAAATAAATTCTTTTGAGCTCTTTCGTACATAACAGAAGACCGTTTTAGGCAGAAGTTTTCTTGAGGTCGTTCATAGGAGACCTCTGGAAGTCTAATTTCGGCATTTAAAAACCTACAATAATTTTTGAAGCCTTCTTAAGTGACAGTGGACATCTGAAGGTCTTCTATATACAGAGGAACTGTGGAGATATTCCCATAGGCAAGATAGAACTAATTGTGGACTTCTATAGGCGACAAAAGACCCATAAAAAACCACTTGCGGTTTTCTATAAGCAAAAGAAGTCCGTTCTGTTGATCATGAGACCTCTAGAGGTTTTCTATAGGCATCAAGAGACATGTCAAAATCTTAAATAGGTAGCATAACTGGCTACCCAAGACCTCTTGAAGCCTAATTTGGGCATTTAAAGGTCTTTTGAGGTATTCTCTAAAGAACACAATAACTTTTGAAGACTTCTTTAGCGATAGTAGACTCCTTAAAGTCTTCTATATACAGAGGAACTTAGCAGATATTTGCATAGGCAAGATAATACCAATCGAGGACACCTATATGCGACAAAACACCTTTAAACTTCTACTAGGTACACAACAGAAGACCTGTAGAAGTCGTCGGAAGGCAACAAATTACCGCTTGAGATCTATTTTAGGCAAAAGCCTTCTTAAGGTATTCCATGGGCAGTAGAACTCCTCCTGCGGTCTGGTATAGGTTGCAGAAGACCTCTTGAAGTCCAATTTCGGCATTTAAAGGCCATTTGAGGTACCCTAAAAACAAGGCAATAGCTTTTGAAGACTTCTTAAGCGACAGCAGACCTCGTAAAGCCTGCTATAGAAAGTGGAACTTTTGCGCTATTTTATAGGCCAAAGAAAACCCCTTGACTTTCTCTGTAGGCGACATAGGGAATTTTTACACGTATTTGATTTCAAAAGACACGAAAATTCAAAACAACAAGTTCGTAACCATGTCTTGTTAATGAGTTCATCGCGGGCTTTTTCTCGAGTGTATATCAACGAAAAAATTCTGAATATGGTATGGGATGACCGTGGCCTTCAAGAGAAAAAACGCTAAGAAAATGAACAATGACTGCATTGGGAATACGAATGATGTCTAAGTGAATGAAGGTATTCTCTGCTTTTATTGTTTTTCTTCCAGATCTTAACTTCCCTGATGACATACTCATCATGGGACACCAAGGTATAACTCACATTTTAAGAATGAAAAAATATTTAGGCAAAGCTACTCAACGCTTAGCGTAATCAAACAAAAGGTAATCGAGCATAGAAATCCCGTTTAAACGTGACCCATGAATGAATGATGATGTGAAAAATGTCATGAAGACATAACAAAATTCTCTCTCTCTCCTTTACACCTTACATTATTCCTAAAATAACTTTCAGTGATACGAAAAACCTTCAACATTTCTATTTCAATGATTTAGACAACATCAATAAATCATTTTACGAAGCTTAATATTTTAACGCTGACATTGAGGTTTACAGCTTTCGTTATACGAATTCATTGGAGTCTCTTAACTAAAAAAAAACATAAAATTTTTCCAGGTGTTTAAATGTGCTGTTAGTGCTTCCAGCTCAGTCGACTGCCACAACCATTTTTCCTACTGCAGCCAACTGACGCCCCTAGTCGGCATAATTAATTATAAAGTTAAGAATTGGTATTAATGCCCACCATTTACACCCCAAATACCATCGAAGCACGTGTGCTCACGGCAATACGGCAAGCTTATTCTCTCCGGAGGCTGATTTAACAACAGCAGTACGGGAGCTGATGTTAATATTTACCCAGTTGTTGTTGTCGTTCGTTACATGATTTAATTGAAATGTTAATGATTTTTACATGAAAAACAGAAAAACTCGAAACAACAACAAAATCACCACTTACTTATACTTATATCCTGATAATGATGCGGTAGCTGATGGCAGTGTCGATGTTGATGTTCTCGTTACGTGAAAACGAACCAACAACCAAAAGGCAAACAACATCAACCACTTTGTCCACAGTGGCCAAGTAACTTGTTTACACGTGTCCAGTCACAGCAACGCACGCACACACACACAGAAATGTCTCCACAATTTAAGTTGGTGTCTGTTTGTGATATTTTCACAAGTGTCCGCAGTGATGGTAATTAATAAATTATTCTGCAAAGAAGAAAAACAACAATAAAAATAATAAGAACACATGTTAAATAACAAATTGTTGTCAACATTAAATACAGGTCTTACAGGAAGTGAGAACAAAATATGTACATACATATTTATGTATGTACGCTAAGGTTAAATACAACTTGGGGAAATACGACTTAAGTTCAACAAATGAGGAAATCAAAAGCAATTTTGCAGTAATGTTGAGTAAAAGAGAATTTATTTCGCTTAAATCTTTTCCATATGGGAGTGGGGCGTATTAGTACCGACAACAGTCATACGCCTTAATATACTCTTTGAGACAACAGAACAGAAGATTTTTGAGGCATTTTGTAGGCGAACGAAGACATTTTGGAGTTTTTTTTCAAGGCGACAAAACAAAAACTGGTGAGGTCTTCTATAACCTCCAAAAGACCACTTAAGGTATTCCATAGACGACAAAATGACTCTCAAAATCTTTTATGGGCGACTGGAGACTTCTTAAGGCTTTCTATAAGCAACAGAAGATCTTCTGAAGATTTCTCATGAGGTCTCCTATAACCTCGAAAAGACCACTTAAGGTATTCCGTAGACAACAAAATGACTCTCAAAATCTTTTATGGGCTACTGGAGACTTCTTAAGGCTTTCTATAAACAACAAGAAGATCTTCTTTGATAGACAGGAGACTTCATGAAGTCTTCCATAGCCGACAGAAGAATTGTTGGTGGTTTCTAGAAGACCAGTTGGTGCCTTCAATATAAGACAGAAGACTTCTTTGGACCTCCTGATCTCTCCTACAAGGATACAAGATGTTTGGAGGTTTCTACTTGCTACATATGACTCTGTTGAGATCTTTTTATGGTGACCGAAGACATCTTGGCGCCCTCTAATGACAACAGAAGAACTCTCGGGTTTTCCACAGGTCACAGCAGCGCTCTTGCGTCATCCATGGGCGGCAGAAGATCTTTATTCAAATGATGACGTCCTCTATGGACGACAAAAATACATTGATGTTCTCAATATGCAACAAAGGGTTTCTTGAGGCAAGAAGATCCCCCTATAGACAACAGAAGATCTCTTATAGGCCTTCTGTCGCCTACAGAGGTCTTTTACAAGCGACACAAGCCCTTCTGAGGTCTCCTACAGGCGTCAGATGAACTTTAGACGCCCTCTAATGCCAACGAAACACCTCTTGAGGCAAAAAGAGGCCTCTATAGACAACCGAAGATCTCTTATAGGCCTTCTGTCGCCTACAGGATCTTTTATAAGCGATACAAGGCCTTCTGAAGTCTCCTACAGGTGACAGAAGAACTCTAGACGCCCTCTAATGCAAACGGAACACCTCTAAGGATCTTCAGAAGGTCACGGGAGACATCTTGGATATATGGGTAGTAGATTATTTCTTTTGGACTTCTGCTGGCGACATACAACCCCTTGAGGTCTTTTTCAGAGACAGACGACCTCCTGAGATCTTCTATAACTAATACAAGACCTTCTGAGGTCTTCTACAAGCGACTGAAGATCTCTGGACAACTTTCTAATGCCAACGAAAGCCCTCTCTGTGTCATCAGCAATCTACAGGTCTTAAATAGGCGACAGAAGATCTCTTGAGGTCTTCCTTGGGAGACAGAAGACCTCACGACATCTTTTATGGCAGACAGGCGACCTCCTTTGGTCTTCTGCTGGCGACAGAACACCTCTTGAGGTCTTTTTTTTTGAGACAGACAACCAAGTGTGGTATTTTAAAAGCGATACAAGACATTATAGGTCGTTTAAGGTCTTCTACTGGCAACACAATATTCTTTTAGGCCTTCTAATACCAACAGAAGACCTCTTGGGTCTTCAACAGGCCACGGGAGTCCTCTTGTGTCTTGCATGGGCGAAAAAACATGCCTTGATGTTTTCCAAATGCAACAGAGGGTCTCTTGAGGCAAGAAGAGGCCTCTATATGAAACAGAAAAGGTCTTATGGTCTTACATAGACGACAGAAGACCTCCGGAGGTCTTCTACAAACGATGCAAGGCATTTGGAGGTCTTCTACAAGCGACCGAAGAACTTTAGACACCTCTAAGTGTCTTCATGTGCTATGGGTAATAGGCGACCTCTTTTGAACTTCTGCTGGCGACAGACAACCTTTTAAGGTCTTCTACTGGCGACACAATATTCTTTTACGCCTTCTAATACCAACAGAAGACCTCTTGTTTCTTCAACATGCCACAGGAGTCCTCTTGTGTCTTTCATGGACGAAAAAACATGCCTTGATGTTTTCCATATGCAACAGAGGGTCTCTTGAGGCAAGCAGAGGCCTCTTTACGAAAGAGAAAAACTCTTGTGGTCTTACATGGACAACAGAAAGCCTCCGGAGGTGTTCTATAAAAGATACAAGGCATTCGAAAGTCTTCTAAAAGCGACAGAAGAACTTTAGATACCTTCTAAAGCCAACGAAACACCTCTAAGAGTCTTCATGTCCTATGGGTAATAGGTGACCTCTTTTGGACTTCTGCTGGCGACTGACAACGTTTTCAGGTCTTTTTTGGGCGACAAACGACCTCCTGTGGTCTTCTACCAGCGATATCAGACCTTTCGAGGTCTTCAACAGGCAACAGAAGACCCGCTGGCTTTCCTATAGACGACAGGAGACCTCCTGGGCTCTTGTATGGGCGACACAGGGCATATTAAGGTCTTCCATAGGTACCATATTGTCTCTTGAGGTCTTCTATAAGCTACACAAGACCTTTTGTTATCTTCTAAAGGCAACCGAAGACCTCTCGAAGTCTTCTTTGGACGACAGAAAATCTCTTGAGGTCTTCTAAATACGAATAAAGACTTCTTTAGCTCTTCTAGAGGCGATGCCGGACCTCTTGAGGTATTTTTTGGCCGACGGAAGACCTATGTTGCCTTCCTTGGCCGAATGAATACCGCTTAAAATACTCTATGGGCGGAAGAAGACCTATTGAAGTCCTCCATATGCGATAAAATACATATTTCGCTCTTTTATAGACAGAAGACCTCTTGAGGTTTTCGTCAGCCAACAGAAAACTTCCTGGGGTTTCCTAATAGCGACAGAAGGTCATTAGAGGTCAACTCCAGACGACAGAACACATTTTGAGGTCTTCCATATACTACCGAAGACCTCTTAAGTTTTTCTAAAGTCTAAAAAAAGACCTATTGAAGTCATGCATTCGCGACAGAAGATCACTTGAGATTTTCTGTAGGTGATAGAACACCTTTTGAAGTATTTCATAGGCGACAGAATATTTCCTGAAGACCTATTGAAGTCCTCCATATGCGACAGAAGACATATTTCGCTCTTTTATAGACAGAAGACCTCTTGAGGTTTTCGTCAGCCAACAGAAAACTTCCTGGGGTTTCCTAATAGCGACAGAAGGTCATTAGAGGTCAACTCCAGACGACAGAACACATTTTGAGGTCTTCCATATACTACCGAAGACCTCTTAAGTTTTTCTAAAGTCTAAAAAAAGACCTATAAGTCATGCATTCGCGACAGAAGATCACTTGAGATTTTCTGTAGGTGATAGAACACCTTTTGAAGTATTTCATAGGCGACAGAATATTTCCTGAAGACCTATTGAAGTCCTCCATATGCGACAGAAGACATATTTCGCTCTTTTATAGACAGACAACCTCTTGAGGTTCTCGTCAGCCAACAGAAATCTTCCTGAAGTTTCCTAATAGCGGCAGAAGACCACTAAAGGTCAACTCCAGGTGACGGAACACATTTTGAAGACATGCATATACTACCGAAGACCTCTTAAGTTTTTTTAAAGTCTACAAAAGACCTATTGAAGTCATTAATTCGCGACAAAAAACCCCTTGAGATTTTCTATAGGTGACAGAACACTTTTTGAAGTATTTCATAGGCGACAGAATACTTCCTGAAGTCCACCGTAGACAATAGAGCTCAAGTGGTCTTCTATGGGCTCAGATGTTACTTTCCATAGGTGACAAAAGATCTCTATGGGCCACAGAATATCTCTTGAGTTTTCTGTAGGCGGCCACAGTAAACCAAAAATCCTATTGAGGTCATGCATCGAACAAAGAAGATCTCTTGAAGCCTCCCATAAAAAAACAGAAGACCTATTGAGGTCATCTAAATGTAACAGATACCTCTTGAGGTCTTCTATAGGCAACAAAAGGTATCTTGACCTCAAGGTCTCCGAGTGGAGTGGCTGCCAGCACGGCAGCTGCGCATCCTAAACCTATAGGCATCTTAAAGTCTTCTTTAAGCAAAAGTGGACCTCTTGATCTGTTCTATATGCAACAGAAGACCTATTGAGGGCACCCATAGAACACAGAAAATCTTCTGAGGTCATCCATAGAAAACAGAAGACATCTTGAGGCCTCCCATAGAAAACAGAAGGGCTCTAGAGCTCTTCAATAGGCAACAGACAACCTCTTGTGGCTTTCCATAAAAAACTGAAGACTTCTTGAAGTCTTCTATAAGCAACAGCAGACGTATTGAAGCTTTCTTCTATGAGGAGGGCTCTAGAGGTCTTCTATAGGCATGTGTCTTCCCATAAAAACAGAAGATTTCTTGAGGTCTTCTATAAACAACCGGAGACTTCTTGAAGTCTTCTATGTGCAACAGCAGGCGTCTTGAAGCCTTCTTCTATGAGGATACCTTTTGATATCTTCTATAGGCAGAAGACCTCTTTAGGCCCCACATAGAAAACAGAAGAAGATTTCTTTAGGCAAAATCAGACGCATTGAAGTCTTCTTACGTAACCTCTTCTATATGTAAAAGAAGACTTTGCTGTCTGCTACATGTAACAGAATACGTCTTGAGGCCAGCCATAGACAATAAAAAACCTCTTGAAGACACAAATAAAAAACAGAAGACTTCTTTAGGTCCACCAAAGGAAAAGGTGGAGGTCTTCTATATACAACAGAAGACTTCTTGAGGTCTTATATAGGTAACAGCCGACCTTCTGATGTCTTCTATAGGCAACAGTAAACCACTTGAGGTCGTCTATGGACAACAGAAGACTTATAGAAGGTTCCCATAAAAAACAGGGTTTGGAAGCAAAACAGACGTCTTAACGTATTTTTTAGGCAAGAAAGACCTCTTGACCCCTTCTATATGCAAAAGAACAACTTTGGGACTGCTACATGTAACAGAAGATCATTTGATGCCACCCATTGGAAACAGAAATTTCTTGATGCCACTCTTAGAAAAAAGAAGTGTCTTTTGAAACGATAGCAGAAGTATTCTTTAGGCAACAGTAGATCACTTGATATCCTCCTAGGGAGACAGAAGACCTCTAGGAACTTTCTTAGGTGACAGAAGACCTTTTGAGGACTTCTTAAGCAACAGAGTTCTCGTTAAACAACAGTAGAGGTCTTCCCGGAGACAGAAGTCGCCTTGAAGTCTTCGTAAGCGACATGAAAGGTCTTCAATAGGACACAGAATACATCTTAAGAACTATTTCAGGAGACAGAAGACCTCTCAAAGTTTTCTATAGGCAACAGAAAATGTTTTCTATCGGCAACAAAATATCAGTTGTAGGCAGCTGAAGACTTCCTAAGATCTTCTTCAGAAGAGAAGACCTTTTGGAATTTTCTGAAGAAACTTAAAAAGTCTTCTTTAAGCAACAAATAGAGGTCAACAATAAGAGGTCGTCTTTCCTTCACAAGGCAGAGGACTCCTATGAATTTTCTTCCGCAACATAAGACCTCTTGAAGAATTTTATAAGTAGCAAAAAACTTCTTGATATGTTCTTCAGGAGAAGACCTCTCGGAACCTTTGAAGCGACTGCAGAAGTCTTCTTCTTGAGGCCGACAGTAGGCAACAGAAGTCTTCTTGAGTCCTCCTTCAGAAGACAGAAAACATCTATGAGTTTATGACGACGGAAGTCGTCTTGAAGTCTTCCTAAGCGACATGAAAGGTCTTCAATAGGACACAGTATACTTCTTAAGAACTATTTCGGGAGACAGAAGACCTACCAAAGTTTTCTATAGGCAACAGAAGGAGTCTTCTATCGGCAACAAAATATCAGCTATAGGCAGCTGAAGACTTCCTGAGATCTTCTTCAGAAGAGAAGACCTTTAGGAATTTTCTGAAGAGACTGAAAATGTCTTCTTTAAGCAACAATAAAAGGTCGTCTTTCCTTCAGAAGGCAGAGGACCCCTAGGAATTTTCTTCGGCTACATAAGACCTCTTGAAGAATTTTTTAAGTAGCAAAATATTTTTTGAGATGTTCTTCAGGAGAAGACCACTCGGAACCTTTGAAGCGACTGAAGAAGTCTTCTTCTTGAGGCCGACATTAGGCAACAGAAGTATTCTTGAGTCCTCCTTCAGAAGAAAGAAAACATTTATGAGATTTTTCAGCTCTTGAGACCTCTTGAGGCCGACATTAGGCAACAGAAGTCCTCCTTCAGGAGACAGAAAACATCCATGAGTTTTCTTCGGCTTCATAAGACCTCCTGAAGTCATTTATAGGCAGCAGAAGACTTTTTTAAATCTTCTTCAACAAATATAAGGCTTCTTGAAGTCTTCCGAAGCGACAAAAGACCTCTTGCAGTGTTGTTCAGGACACAGAAGACCTCTTTGAGCTCTCTTAAGCGATAACAGACCTTTTAGGCTTTATATTATAGACGTATACGTTTTGACACAATTGTATACGCCCAGATGTTCTCTAGAATCCAAACAAGTACCCTATTTAGCCCTTTCGCTGTCTTAACTCCACAAATATTTCGCATTATAATGGGGTCTGACCATTTGAGGTATACTGAAGCCACAAAAGACCTCTTGAGGTGTTCTACGGAAAACAGAAGTTCCCTATGATCTTTCTTAAGCGATAGAGACCCTTTTTAAGTTGTATATTCTAGGCGTATACGTTCTGTCAACATGTATACGCCCAGAAGTTCTCTGCAACTGTCTTTGCTACGCAAATATTTCGCATTTTAATGGTTTCTGGCCAAAACCACTTTAATGAAGCAAATTTGTTATTTGTATCCATGTCGTTGCTTTTGTTTGAAACTCAAAATTGAGAGTTTCCAATTGGAGTTTTAGTTGTTTCACTTGAATCACATTTTAATTATGTGAATGATTTAACACGCAAAATATTATTTGGCTACTCACAGAAACTAAAACTTTTCCAAACACAAATGTAAAACAGAAAAAAAAATCATTTTCAAAAAGAGTTCGTATTCAAATTGCTTGCCTGTATGTAGTGTTACGTTGTGTTTGTGTGTGATACATACGTATGTTAGCCTGTGGCTAAACACATTTCTGTTTCTGCATTTTTAATTAATACGCAGCATTTAATTGCATATTAGCCGCATGTTCTCAGTGATGATGATGATGGCGATCATGATTTTTAGGGTCAAAATCAAAACAAAGCATTTTTATTTTGTTCTGCATTGCATTTCCACAAAAGATATGCCACATTTCTGGTGTACACACATACATACATATGTATATGTATATATGTGGTAAAATGATTTGAATAGTTTGCAACAAATATTCCCAATTTAATTAAGTGCGTAGATACATAGCTAACCAGAAGGCCTTACGGCTAAGCATTGTGCATTATGCAGAGCTTAGTTAGTCAATTGTATTAAAAATGATTTATATGAATTATTTGTACGCTATTATGTGGGCTTTAGATCGAATTATTTTCGCAATTTAGTTGTCACAGTTATTGAGGTTTATATGCAGTTTTGGTGTAGATCAAATAGTGCCCGAAGTTATATTTGTGCAAATATATGGGAAAGCTCATATATGCATTAAATAATTGTATTGCAAATAAGTATAAATTTCAAATAAGGGAGTTGTTTTAGGAATTTTAAACATGTGAGGTTGTTTGGGTATATTAGAGCGTATAAGTGTTGTCACTACTTATACGCATTGTGGGTCCCCTTATTTACATTTTTTTAATTTTTAAATAATTTAAAAATTATTAGCAGACTTATTACAGTGAATTTTTAACAAAATTTGTAAAGAGTATGCAGAGCTAAATAAGTGGATCCTTAAAAAATAGTTTTCTGAAAACTAGCGGAAAAACAAGCGTGGAAATTTGTTGTTATTCAAATGATTGCTAAAAATATATGAAACTCCTGTAATTGTCCTACTCTAATTAAGAAGGCCTATTTTGGTCTTCAGTAAGAACTATTCAATGAAAAGACCCGTGAACTATAATAAGAGACCTATAAGACTTCTTTTGGAAGGCAAGACCCACTGGTCTTCTTAAAGAGAAGTGCTATTTTCCTTCTATAACATAACCCTATGGCCTTAAATAGGAACGCTTATTAGACTTCTATAAGTAGAAACACTTTTATGAGACAACCGCTAGGACTTTTTTGAGATCACTTGGATTTCTATGAAAAATTTAATTAAAAGAGCATTTGACCTTCATATAAGCATTAAAAACATTAAACGATTAGTGTTTTGGGCCTACATAAGAAGAATTTTTGTTCTTCTATGTAAACATTTCTTGAATATATATTAGAGAATCTATCTGACGATTTTGATGAGAACACCTTTTGCTCTTCTCTCATCCGATGGTTATCTATAACTACACTAATTGAATTTCTACGAGCAGAATTATCCTCTATGAGAATATCTTCTGGCTTTATATGAGAGGACGTTTTAGTAATCTAACTTAAGATTAATTACCCCTCCAATAAGCAGTGATCATAAAGATTTTTTTGGTTTGCTATGAGACGAATTATTATACGAGTATCTTACTAAGAAGAGAAGAACTATTGGTCCTGGTGTTCTATGAGAGAACCTATTGGTTAGCTATGAGAAAATCTTTTTCATCTTCTATGAGAAGAAAAGTCTTTTAGAGGCGACCTATTGAGATGGCCTTTCATCTATGAAAAGACCTATTGCTTCTCTAACCAGGACTGAGTTTCCATGGGAAAACTCACCTATTTTCTTTGAAAAAATCTATACTTTAAAAAATGTATACTTCCATAAGAAGGATAGTTGCAGGTAAACTTCTACAAAAAGACATTCAGGATTTCTATAGAAAGATAGAAAGACTTTGTGGTATTATGACATTCTAGTCTTCTGTAAGAAGACTTTCGGTCCTCCGGAGGAAAACATACTTTTCTTCAATAGAGGGAACAAAGGGGCGTATATTGGAAAACCTGCTGGCCCTCTATAGGCCTTCCTATTAGATCTTATATCGGATAACTTACTTCTACAGGAAGCCCCACATATCATATTGTATGGCAGGTCTTTATAGGAAGACCTTCCGGTAATGTATAGCAAACCTAGTGGTCTTCTATAAAAAGACCAACCGATCTTCTAAAGGAAGATCTATAGAATTTCTGTAGGCCAACCAACTAACCTTCTATAAGAGATTTTCACCTGCTGGTCACCAAAAGAAACCACTTCTGCTGATGTCCAAAATGAAGATCTACTAATATGATGACCTACTGTCTTCCTTAGGAAGATTTTACAGACATTTATAGGAAGACTTGCATATCTTATGTAATAAAAAGAAGAGAACGACCTTCTGGACATCTATAAGAATAACAAGGTGGCTTTATAGGTCGATTTTTATAGGATACCTTCACTATACGAAGACCTTGTGATCATCTATGGAAACATCTGGTGATGTTTGACAAGAAATTCTGGAGGTATTCTATAGGAAGACAAGGTCCTCTGGAATAAAACCTATAGGTCTTCTGAAGGAAGATCTAAAGGTCTGATCTAGGAAGACCTAGAAGTTCCTCTGGGAAGACCTAGAGGTCTTCAATAGAAAGACTTAGAGGTCTTGGATAAGAAAAGGTCTGCTTCAAGAAGACTTAGAGGTCATATAAATACGATCTGAAGGTTTAATATAAGAAGAGCTAGTGGTCTTCTGTGGAAAAACCTTGTGGTCTTCTGTGCGAAGACCTAGAGGTCTTCTCCAGAATGATAAAGAGGTCTTCTCTAGGAAGGGTAAGCCTGTAGGTCTTCTATAAAAAGACTTAGATGTATTCTATAGGTAGAAGTATTCTTTACGATAACCTGGAAGTCTTCTTCTGTAAGACTTAGAAGTGTTTAGGAAGATCTAGAAGTCTTTTATTGAAGGACATAGAGTCTGGTCTTCTAGAGGATGACTTGCTGGTATACTATAAGAAAACCTACTAGTCTTCTTTAGGCGGACTTAGAAGTTTTCTTTAGGTGGATCTGGAGGTCTGTTATAAGAGAACCTAGAGCTATTACGTAGAAAAACTTAAAGGTCTTCTGTAGGACAACCAAGAGCTCTACTGTAGGAAGACCTTCTACAGGAAGACCTATATGTCTTCTATAAGAAGACCATGAGGTTTTCTATAAGAGGTTCCAGAAGTCGTCTTTAGGAAGACCTGGAAGTCTTCGATAGTAGGAGGATTTCTTTAGGAAGTCCTAGTGTTTTCCTGTAGAATTGCCTACAGGTCTTTTGTATGAAGACCAAGTTCTGTAGTAAGATTTAGATAACTTCATTAGGAAGACCGAGTGGTCTTCTATAAGAAGTCTTGGTGGACTTCTTTAGGAAGACCTAAATGTCTTTTATAAGGAGACTTAGAGGTGACCTACAGGTCCCAAATATTATGACCTACAGGTCTTCTATAGGAAAATCTGCTGGTCTTCTATACGAAGACGTAAAGGTCTTCTATAAAAGGAGCTACTTATTGTCTATAGGAAGAGCTTGTGCATTACAAGATCTACTGGTCTTCTATAGGCTGACCTACAGGTTATTTATAGGCAGACCTACAGATCTTCTATAGGAAGACCTAAAGGTGTTTTACATACTGAGTTTTTCTGTTGTAAGACCAGAACTCTACTATAGGAAGACCTACTGAGGTCTTCTATAGGAACACCTACAAGTCTACTATGGGAAAACCTATAGACCTTCTATCGGGAGACCTACAGGTCTTCTATGGGAAGTAGTATGCATGATAGTTCCCTACAGAGAGGTCTACAGCTCTCGCATATTTTTTATTTATTTTATTTTTTTTTTTTGTGACGCCGACGTATCGTTTTACATCGTTATATTATTTTAAGACTGAGATAATAGCCTAAGAGGTATAAAAACCCTGCGTGCTTCAAGTTAATAGTTGATGACCACAATAGTTTAAAAACTGAGTATAAGGTTTGACGCCAAACATCTAGTTCCAAGAACGTCTGTATCGGACTTGAGGGATAATTCGCTCGCAAAAGTTCAAATTTTCGGTTAAATGCTGTTCAAGGCCTGTTCGAAGATCACGGTGCTCCTAAACCAAATTTAAATGGAAGGCGTTTACCCCTGGGAAGCGAATTCTGAAACTACAATGCTCATAGATAAGAAAAATCAAAAAACAACAAAAAATCGCCGGAGCGCATTTTAAATAAATCGCGGTCAGAGTGTACATTTTTAGGTTTTTTTAGATTTTTTAAATTTGTATCAGTAAAAATTCTCTACAATATTGTTCTTTGTGATAGTTTCGTACAATTTATCATTTTTGAGATATAGAAGTTCAAAGTGGGACAATTCACAAAAAGGTGAACTTTGACCGCGATTTATTTAAAAATCCCTTTAGCGATATTTTTCTTGTTTATGGATTTTTCTCATTTATGAACATTTTTCTCATCTACGAACATTGTTGCTTCCCAGATGTAAGCGGTTCTTATTTAAAGTTAGTTAAGGCGCACCGTACATGACATTGTTTTATAAGGAGGCGATACAGTCAATGTATTGTCCCAATTTGAACCTTTATATCTCAAAAATGGTAAAACCTACGAAAATATCATAAAGGTCAATCTTATAGAGAATTTTCACAGCTACAATATTTTCCTTAATCCCATTTCGATTGGACTTGTGGTTTCAAGCAAAATTCTGAAAAGACAAAAAACCCTACATATGTGAACCTTGAACGCGATTTTTTAAAAAGCACTCCTGCGATTTGTTTTTTTTTTTTTGTGATTTTTTTCATTTATGAACATTGTAGTTTCAGAATCCGTATAAGCTTCATTCATTTAAAGTTGATTCAATACCGTGAGATAATTTTGAAATGTTTGCCAAAGGCAAACAGCGTAAAATTTCTTTGTTTGTCTTTAGGAGCACCCCAATATGTTTACCTAATTTTTTGGTCTCCTTAGTTTCAATATGTCTACCATCGAATCCCATATAGAAACTAAATATCTTTGACAAAACCCAATTTTGATTTTTGGCCAGGAAAATCCATTTCTGAACCACCGTGCGGCATCAATATTTTTTAAAACCACTCCATATTTGTCTTGGTGCGTATATTTATTTTCTCACATACCAACGAAATATTGCTTCCTTGTTGAGGCACCTTTCGGTGTTAATGTATCTCTGCCTTTAAAACACCAATTAATAGCATTACCACAGCCTCTATAATTGACAAATTAAAGTCTCATAAAAGTATATTAAAAAGCCTTTAGAATTTTCATATTTAATTACCTTTCACTTCTACTGAGGGTGTCAATTAAACACCAAAAATTAACCCCTTATATTGCTAGAAGTTCCTTGATGTCTATCAAGTGGAAACACGAGTTTATGGTTATAAGAAAGGGGAGAAGTGATTAAATTTGTGATAACAAACACCCCTATCCCCCACTTCAACAAACAATTTTTAATTGCTTTTACTGGCGTAACTACTGGGCTTTCCTCTCAATTTTATGACTCTGTCTTCAAGTCACTTTTAGCTAACTTTTAGAGTCTTTAAATAATGTCACTAACTAATAAAAACGAGTACAGTGAAAACTCTTAAATGTGGACAATTAATATATTTTGTAACACATAAATATATGAGCAGTCTATATATTGAACACGGACTCATGGCCTTGTATGATCAAACCTAAACTACGGGTCATATTCCTTAAACAACTGTTTCTTCGAATTAGTAGTGCTGAACTTAAAAAATCCTGTATTGCAATCGGCCAATTGGACTTGACCGGAAGCACCTCTTAATGGGTGTTCACTGTAAAAGGTAGACTCAACTTTTTACGTGGTTCCTGACAAGGTATTCAACGAAATTGTTTACCTTTTAAAAGTTGTTAAAATAATTACAAAGAATACCAAACATTTTTGTATCAAAAAAGAAGCCTTGAAAACAAAAGGCGACCCATAAAAAAATACACTGGCCATCCCTCTCTCCGAATTAAATACCAACTTTATTTTTTATTTATGACCGCCGACATTGTTGCCGTAATTTTACGACTTGTCCTTTTTGATGGCTAAGAGTCTTTGTTGATTGTTTGTTAGAATAAATAATGATGTGTTTTTGTTTTGATTTTATGTTCTCAGTGTTGCCCTTTGTTATATTTTTACTTCCGTTTCCCTTCAAAAAAAGAAAAATAAAACATTGTTTAGCATTTAGACCAAAATAAAAGCTAGCAGAGCTTTGGTTGACCACAAAACAATGGCGTTACTAATGGTGGTTCTTATTGTTATGTTGGCAGTAACAATGTCCCTTTCAACACCCTCTTCACTTTTCCTTACTTCCGTCTAATACTTTAAGTGTAACCGAAATAAGTGGTAGACACAAAAAGTGGCAAACCTAAAGGAAGTCTATGGCAGCATTAAAAAGCCAATTTCGCTCCATTGTCTTTTGTGCTGTTCCATTACTTTCGAATGGGGCTTTGTTTTGCATGTTTTTTCCTGTAAGGGGATTTATTGAGTAATGAGTTCCCTTCCCATTGTTTAGTGACCTTTTGCCCATTTTCAAGTGTTTGTTTATGTTTACTTTACAGCCACATTGTGCTGAGATTCATTTGTCTTAGATTATGAGGGAAGCGCACATTTTTTAGCAATTTATATTAGCTTAATGGTAATGCTTTTTATGGAACAAACAACAAAGGAAGTTGCCTGCATGTACTCTGAAGTCAGGAAGATTATTTATAGAAAAGCCAATATAAATATTTAGGTAATGCTGTCAATATGTCAAGTCCACAAATTTAGAAAATTTCTCCAGTACAGCTAGTAGTTATATATTTTTTTTTGAAGATTACAAGAAGCATCAAGGCGCTGAAATATAAATTTGTGAAAGAAATACATTTGAAAAAATAAGCGCAAAACGTTCAAGGCAACATTAATTCCATGGGTGCGTATACAGACTGACAACACTTATACGCACCTAATACCCCAAAAAGGTGAATTATAACATTCAAACAAAGCAAATACGTATATTTTGAATAGCAGCCTATCGTGATGTGTTCCCGAACCAGCGAAAATTTACTTTTTTAATTTCTTGCCAAATTTATAAAGGAAAACATTTTCAACATTTCAAAAATAGTAAAGGCCTCGGTACACAAGAAGCGTCTGCGGATGTTTTTTTTTTTTTGTTTTTTTTTCGCTTCATTTCTGACACAATTAAAATAAAAGAATAAAAAAGGTCAAACCAATTTCGAGCTAGGTGTTCCTTTTAATCTTTATTTTTTTATTTTTATTATGTCCGAAATGAAGCGAAGCAACAAAGCCAACCGTCGTGGCTTCTTATTCATCAAGGCCTTAAAATCTTGCAGGTTCTGGAACAGAGCAATAGTCTTGTAGATTTTCGAACTTTAAAAGTGAATTGAACTGCTTTTGATTTCCGAAATTAATTTTTTAATATACCTCTTTGGAAACATTTAAAAGCTTTACCATAAATCCAAATATTTGTTATCTTTAAAACGCCACAGTTTTCAATTTTTTGACCCTAAACATAACTACATATATATTTAGAATGTGTCTCTAAACGTTACTTCCACCAAAAAGTTCTACTGTGCAACCTCAATTAAAGCTTCGATATATGCTCTTTCATTAAACATTTCTTTCGTCTTTCATAAGAAATTGTATTGTCTTCTATTTGAAGCACTATGAGTTTTCTATTAGAAGAAACGTTGACATTCTTTAAGAAGAACTTATGGTTATCTGTGAAAAGAACTTCACGTCATAGGAATATATTTTGGTCTAATCTAAAATTAGAAAATTTCAGGCCTTTAATCCGAAGATCTATAGTCTTCAATCTTCATCTAGTTCCCTGCAGGAAGATCCATGGTTTTCCACAGAAAGACCGCGATAGGAAGACAAATGACACACCTCTGGAATTTAAAAGACAGATTAATGGACATCAATAACATCAATAGGAAGACAAATGACACACCTCTGGAATTTAAAAGACAGATTAATGGACATCAATAACCGGTCTTCATGGGGCAAAAACTCTTCATCAAAAAGATATAAAGAATTCTTCTGGTCTTCAACAGGAAGATATTAGGCGTTCTATAGAAAATCATAATCATATGAAGGTGTTGTATAGAAAGAGCAGGAACATTCTGGTCAGAAATATTCTGTTCGTAAGCTATAAGACGCCTAGTCTTCTATAGGAAAACCTCTGTTGTTAAAAAGGAATTCTACTGGTTTCAACAAGAAGTCCTGTTATATTAAATAAAAAATCCTCTGACCATCTAAAAGAATAACTCTGCTTTTCTATACCAAGATTTTTTGTCTTCTAAAGGAAGATCTTAACTCTTTTCCCGACATACGGCATTCTAAAAGGCGACCTCTAATACCCTGGTCTTCAACAGAAAGATCTCTGGTTTTCAAAAGAAAGACCACGGTTCATCAATTGGAACGCCAGTGCTCTTCTATGGAAAGACTTCTGTGTTGTATAGGAACATTTCTAGACCCCAGTCCTTCAATATCAAGACCTCAAGTCCTCCGTAGCCAGCCCTCTGATCTTCTATACCCCAGATCTTCTATAAGAAGACCCCATATCTTCTAACAGAAGACCCATGGCTTACATAGGAAGACCTCCGGCTTCTATAGGAAGGTCCCTGGTTTTCTATAGGAAGACTTTTGGTCTTCTATAGGAAGGTCTTCTTCTATAGGAAGACTTTTGATCTTCTATAGCAAGACTTCTGGCATTCAAATGAAAGATCTTTGTTATTCTATAACAAGTAAAAAAGTATCAGTCGGCTTTGCCGACAGAGATATACGCTCAGCCTGTGCAAATTGAAACACTTTTTAGGGGGTTTCAAAATTTGGGTTGTATGAACCGACAAAAATTTTGATTAGGATTAAAGTTCAAAAATTTTGCGGAAAAGGTACTTAAAGGAATGGACCGACATAGATCGTGGGGGTGCCATAGGGGGTTTTTACACCCTTCGGACTGTTTTCTCAAGAAGTATGGACTTGCCCCTGAAACAACTTTTACCATCGCAATTAAGGCAGCGAATGTAAGTTGCTTCAACAAAAATCAAAGTGATTCAATAGCAGGTCTTAAAATTTTTCCGAACATTTTTGAACTTTTGTGAGGGAGGTACCTGAAGGAGTGGACCGGTAGGGCTTATTTTCAAACTTAAACTAAGTTTGCACAAAATATTACGAAGGTCACATTTTGGACTGAATCGGCAGATTCGGTCGAGAGTTATCTTGCGCTCCAACCACTACACACGGTGTCATAGGGCTTTTTTGTACCTTTCAGGCTATTTTCTCAGGAAGTATGGACTTGCCCCTGAGGAAGCTTGTACCTTCGTATAGGGGACAGTGAATACAAGATGTTACAACAAAAACCAAGGCGATTCGAGAGCAGGTCCTAAACTGAACTTTTCCGAAATTTTGTGTGGGAGGTACTCGAAGGAGTTTACCGATTGAGTCCATATTGGAACCTTATATAATTCTGGTAGAAATTTCATAATGTGCAAAGTATGGACCAAATCGGTTGCTCCCTTCAAGAGTTATCGTACGCACAAATTTTCCGAACATTTTCGAACTTTTGTGGGTGAGGTACTGGAAGGAGTGGACCGATATAATCCATCTTTGAACTTGAACTAAGTTTGGACAAAATATTACGAAAGCCAAATTTTGGACCGAATCGGCAGATCCGTTCGAGAGTTATCTTGCGTTCCAACCACTACACACGGTGTCATAGGGTTTTTGTGACATTCAGGCTATTTTCTCAGGAAGTATGGACTTGCCCCTAATGAAACTTACAGCGTCGTATAGAGGACAGCGAACACAACTTGCGTAAACAAAAATCAGAGCGATTCGAGACCAGGTCCTAAACTGAACTTTTCCGAAATTTTGTGTGGGAGGTACCCGAAGGAGTAGACCGATTGAGTCCATATTGGAACCTCATCTAAGTTTGGTAGAAATTACACGATGTGCAAAGTATGGACCAAATCGGTTATTCCCTTCGAGAGTTATCGAGCGCACAAATTTTCCGAACATTTTCGAACTTTTGTGGGGGAGGTACCTGAAGGAGTGGACCTATATGGCCCATCTTCGAACTTAAATCGAATCTGGACAAAATATTTCGATACCCAAAATTTGAACCGAATCGATTAATCCGTTCGAGAGTTATCGTGCGCACCAGCCTGCCAGACAGACAGACAGACAGACAGACAGACGGACGGACATTGCTAGATCTACTCAAAATTGTCTGAAACGGATATCGTACAAACATACTTGGGGTCTAAAACCATTATTTCGATGAGGCACATTTTTGGTCGTATCAAAGTGTAAATACCCTCTTTAGCCTAAAGGCTGAGGGTATAAAAATAATTCAAAGGACGGAAGACCTCTGATTTTCTATATGAAAACTTCTAGCCTTCTATAAAATACCTCCGAACTTCTACAAGAAGACCTCTGATGTTCTATAGGAAGCCCCCTAGAGAAAGACCTCTGGTATGTAGAAAGATCTCTGGTATGATGTAGGTATACCACTGATCTCCCATAGGAAGACCCTTGGTCTTGTAAAGAAGGACCTCTGGTCTTCCATAGGATGACCTCTGGTCTTCTATAGGAAGACCTCTGGTCTTCTATAGGAAGACCACGGGTCTTCTATATGAAAGACCTCGGTTCTTCTATTGAAAGAACTCTGGTCTTCTATAGGAAGACCTCTGGTGCTCTATAGGAAGACATCTAGTCTTCTATAGGAAGACATCTGGTACTCTATAAGAAGACATCTGGTCTTCTGTAGGAATGCCTCTGGTCTTATATTGAAAGACCTCTGGTCTTCTATAGGAAGACCTCTGGTCTTCTATAAGAAGACCTCTGGTCTTCTATAGGAAGACCTCTGGTCTTCTATAGGAAGACCTCTGGTCTTCTACAGGAAGACCTCTGGTCTTCTACAGGAAGACCTCTGGTCTTCTATAGGAAGACCTCTGGTCTTCTATAGGAAGACCTCTGGTCTTCTATAGGAAGACCTCTGGTCTTCTATAGGAAGACCTCTGGTCCTCTATAGGAAGACCTCTGGTCTTCTATAGGAAGTCCTCTGGTACTCTATAAGAAGACATCTAGTCTTCTATGGAAAGTACTCTATAAGAAGACATCTGGTCTTATGTAGGAAGACCTCTGTATATAGGAAGACCTATGGTCTTCTATAGAAAGATCTCATATCTTCTATAAAAAGACCTCTGGTCTGGAAAGACAGGGGTCTTTTAAAGGAAGACCTCTGGTCATCTATAGGAAGTCCTCCTACAACAAAAACCAAGGCGATTCGAGAGCAGGTCCTAAACTGAACTTTTCCGAAATTTTGTGTGGGAGGTACTCGAAGGAGTTTACCGATTGAGTCCATATTGGAACCTTATATAATTCTGGTAGAAATTTCATAATGTGCAAAGTATGGACCAAATCGGTTGCTCCCTTCAAGAGTTATCGTACGCACAAATTTTCCGAACATTTTCGAACTTTTGTGGGTGAGGTACTGGAAGGAGTGGACCGATATAATCCATCTTTGAACTTGAACTAAGTTTGGACAAAATATTACGAAAGCCAAATTTTGGACCGAATCGGCAGATCCGTTCGAGAGTTATCTTGCGTTCCAACCACTACACACGGTGTCATAGGGTTTTTGTGACTTTCAGGCTATTTTCTCAGGAAGTATGGACTTGCCCCTAATGAAACTTACAGCGTCGTATAGAGGACAGCGAACACAACTTGCGTAAACAAAAATCAGAGCGATTCGAGACCAGGTCCTAAACTGAACTTTTCCGAAATTTTGTGTGGGAGGTACCCGAAGGAGTAGACCGATTGAGTCCATATTGGAACCTCATCTAAGTTTGGTAGAAATTACACGATGTGCAAAGTATGGACCAAATCGGTTATTCCCTTCGAGAGTTATCGTGCGCACAAATTTTCCGAACATTTTCGAACTTTTGTGGGGGAGGTACCTGAAGGAGTGGACCTATATGGCCCATCTTCGAACTTAAATCGAATCTGGACAAAATATTTCGATACCCAAAATTTGAACCGAATCGATTAATCCGTTCGAGAGTTATCGTGCGCACCAGCCTGCCAGACAGACAGACAGACAGACAGACGGACGGACATTGCTAGATCTACTCAAAATTGTCTGAAACGGATATCGTACAAACATACTTGGGGTCTAAAACCATTATTTCGATGAGGCACATTTTTGGTCGTATCAAAGTGTAAATACCCTCTTTAGCCTAAAGGCTGAGGGTATAAAAATAATTCAAAGGACGGAAGACCTCTGATTTTCTATATGAAAACTTCTAGCCTTCTATAAAATACCTCCGAACTTCTACAAGAAGACCTCTGATGTTCTATAGGAAGACCCCTAGAGAAAGACCTCTGGTATGTAGAAAGATCTCTGGTATGATGTAGGTATACCACTGATCTCCCATAGGAAGACCCTTGGTCTTGTAAAGAAGGACCTCTGGTCTTCCATAGGATGACCTCTGGTCTTCTATAGGAAGACCTCTGGTCTTCTATAGGAAGACCACGGGTCTTCTATATGAAAGACCCCGGTTCTTCTATTGAAAGAACTCTGGTCTTCTATAGGAAGACCTCTGGTGCTCTATAGGAAGACATCTAGTCTTCTATAGGAAGACATCTGGTACTCTATAAGAAGACATCTGGTCTTCTCTAGGAATGCCTCTGGTCTTATATTGAAAGACCTCTGGTCTTCTATAGGAAGACCTCTGGTCTTATATTGAAAGACCTCTGGTCTTCTATAGGAAGACCTCTGGTCTTCTATAGGAAGACCTCTGGTCTTCTACAGGAAGACCTCTGGTCTTCTACAGGAAGACCTCTGGTCTTCTATAGGAAGACCTCTGGTTTTCTATAGGAAGACCTCTGGTCTTCTATAGGAAGACCTCTGGTCTTCTATAGGAAGACCTCTGGTCCTCTATAGGAAGACCTCTGGTCTTCTATAGGAAGTCCTCTGGTACTCTATAAGAAGACATCTAGTCTTCTATGGAAAGTACTCTATAAGAAGACATCTGGTCTTATGTAGGAAGACCTCTGTATATAGGAAGACCTATGGTCTTCTATAGAAAGATCTCATATCTTCTATAAAAAGACCTCTGGTCTGGAAAGACAGGGGTCTTTTAAAGGAAGACCTCTGGTCATCTATAGGAAGTCCTCTGGTACGCTATAGGAAGACATCTGTTACTCTATTAAAAGACATCTGGTCTTATGTGGGAAGACCTCTAGTCTTCTACTAAAAGACATCTGGTCTTATGTAGGAAGACCACTGGTCCTCTACAGGAAGACCTCTGGTCATCTTTAGGAAGACCTCCGGTCTCCGGGTCTTCTTTAGGAAGACCTCTGGTCTTCTATAAGAAGACCTCTTGTCTTCTATAGGAAGACCTCTGGTCTTCTAAAGGAAGACCTCTGGTCATCTTTTCATCTTATGGGGTGACCTCTGGTCTTCTATATGAAAGACCTCTGGTCTTCTTTATAAAAAACCTCTGGGCTTCTATAGAAAGACCACTGGTGTTCTATAGAAAGATCTCTGGTTCTCTATAGAGAGACCTCTGGTCTTCTATAGGAAAACTTCTGGTCTTCTATAGGAAGACCTCTGGTATTCTATAGGAAGACCTCTGGTCTTCTATAGGAAGACCTCAGGTCTTCTATAGGAAGACCTCTGGTATTCTATAGGAAGACCTCTGGTCTTCTTTAGGAAGACCTCTGGTATTCTATAGGAAGACCTCTGGTATTCTATAGGAAGACCTCTGGTCTTCTTTAGGAAGACCTCTGGTATTCTATAAGAAGACCTCTGGTCTTCTAAAGGAAGACCTCTGGTCTTCTATAGGAAGTCTTCTGGTACTCTATAGGAAGACATCTGGTCTTCTATAGGAAGACATCAGGTCTTCTATTGGAAAACCTCTGGTCTTCTATAGGAAGACCTCTGGTCTTCTATAGGATGTCCTCTGGTATTCTATTTAAAGACATCTGGTCTTCTATAGGAAGACCTCTGGTCCTCTACAGGAAGACCTCTGGTCTTCTATAGGAAGACATCTGGTACATTATAGCAAGTCATCTGGTATTTTATAGGAAGACCTCTGGTCTTTTATAGGAAGGTATTCTATAAAAAGAAATCTGGTCTTCTATAGGAAGACCTCTGGTCTTCCATATGTAGACCTCTGGTCTTATATAGGCAGACCTCTGGAAATCTATAGGAAGACATATGGTCTTCTATAGGAAGACATATGTTCTTCTATAGGAAGACCTCTGATCTTCAATAGAAAGACCTCTGGTCTTCTATAGCAAGAACTCAGGTATTCTATGGGGAGACCTCTGGTCTTCTGTATGGAAGACCTCTGGTCTTTTATATGAAAGACCTGTGGTCTTTTATAGAAAGACCTGTGGTCTTTTAGGCCTATTCTGTAACTTTTAACAACTTTTGAATCGATAACAGTTACAGAATTCCTACACAGGTCTTCTATAGGAAGACCTCTGGTCTTCTATATGAAAGATCTCAGTTCTTCTATAGAAAGACCTCTGGTCTTCTATAGGAAGTCCTCTGGTCGTCTATAGGAAAACCTCTGGTCTTCTATAGGAAGACCTCTGGTCATCGGTAGGAAGACCTCTGGTCTTCTATAGGAAGACCCCTGTATAGGAATTCTCTAACTTTTATCGATTGAAAAGTTGTTAAAATTTCATTTGTTTTTGTAACAACTACAAAACAAACAAATGAAATTGTTGTAAAATAAGCAATGATTAAAGTTGTTAAAAAGTTACAGAATAGGCTCCCTGGTACTCTATAGGAAGACCTTTGGTCTTCTATATGTAGACTCCTAGTATTCTACATGATGGTCTTTGGTCTTCTATAGGAAGACATCTGGTCGCCTATAGGAAGACCTCTGGTTTTCTATAGGAAGATCCCTGGTACTCTATAGGAAGACAATTGCACTACTGAGCCTCTATTGGACAACTTTTGGTCCGTATACGAATACCTGCGGTTATCTATGAAGACCTCCGGCAAAAATTGTTTATTGTTTATTATAAATTCTTTGGTATTTTTGTGAAAAATTAAATTCTCTCCTTAATGGTTTGCTGATATCAATTCTTCACATTTTTCTTTATCTAACAAAAATATATTTTCAAACTGAAAACTATTGCATTTTTAATTAAATTTGAATTCTATATAACAATTGAATTTCTTGTGATTTCTTTGTCCTAATTGATTTTACTTTGACAAAGTTGTGATTCGATTTTACATCTCCCCAGAAACACATTAAAATCAATGTTTCCTTTGGTTTTTTCTGCTCTTTCAAGGCAACCAAGAAAAAGTTTTATTTTTCTATCAAAAAAAAAAAAAAAACAACAAAAGAAGTGTAAATGTAGCTGTAAAAAGCCACCCCCTACCCCTTCGAAATTTATATGTTTTTAATTGAATTTTGTTTCATCGCAGCATCAATAAATTTTTAAACTTACATACACATTGTACTAACACCCCTACCCCTAACTTGGCCTGCAGCTTCAAAAACTTGTTTGCAAAATTTGAATATAATTGCTTTTTTGGCAGTAAATGTTCCCCATAAAATATTCAATACGACTGCGTTCCAATAAAAGTAACTTTTATTTTATGGTTCTCAGTTAGATGGAGAAGACCTGCATTCACATACATACATATGTGTGTGAGTAACTGCTACTAATTGCTGTTTGTTGTTTGTTGTTTTTAGAATGGGAATTGTTATAAATTCAAATTTTATTTATATTTTTTAACAAATTTGTGCAATTTGCAGTCACAAAAGAGCAAATGTCATCTTCTTAAGACCTCAAAGTAAATTGTTAAATACTCACTCATGAAAAACCTATTACGTTTGGACAAAATAATCTTCTAATCAAATAACAAATATTATAAAAACTGACCACAGGAAGAATCGGGCAGCATTGATTTCATAAGGAACTAGATCTCCCCATATCTAAATGCAGATGTTTATGGGGAATTTTGGTTTAACTGGCCATTTGTGCGTATACATGTTGTCGTTACTTATTCAACATACATTACAACGAACATAAACTAACCAAAAAACACAAAAAGAAAGAAGAGTTCCTACACATCCACATTTGTCCATACTTTTGAAAAAAAAATAATAATAATAAAAGTATTACAGCTGCATAGGAATCAACCTCCCCAGCCCATGCAAAATTCCCAAAATTGAAATATTGTCTTATCAAATTTATTTATTTTTTTCTATAAATAAATAAATTTAATTTTTCATCTTTTCCGATTCGACAGCTTTGATTTATTATCTTTTCTCTTTCTCGGAAATTTGCATAGCCCCTTTTTCATTTATTTTTTCTATTCTTTAGACATTTTAAAACCTTTACATCTGTGCAGGGGTAAAAAAAAATACTTTCTTACAAAGCTTCAAACAAGAAATTTGTGATTTATTGATTTTTAGCTTCCTGCAGACAAGGAGAATAACAAAGAATTACGAAAATCTGCATAATTTGGAAATCAGTTTTGATGTTAGTCAACGGACATATTTTATTAAAAAATTTTCCTTTGAAAACTAAAACAGATGTTCGGTTGTGTTGGTAAATAAAAATAATAAAAGAAATGTGCAATCTTATCGACATGTGTAAGGGTAATACGAGGAAGAGAACTCATGAGAGAGATACTTAACTATATATTATGCAGAGGCCACTGGAAAAGAAGTCTGATTGTAAAATGAAAAGAAATTCAAAATAAGAACATGTGTCGTATGCGTAATGCCAATACGTAGACACCGATAGTTTTATTTGAAGACCTTCTTGTCTTTTATAAGACTTTATGTCAATAATTGTTTTAAGGGTTATGAACAGAAGTTACGATTATCATATAGCCCATTTTGGTTTTGTAATTTTTTATACCCTCAGCATTTATGCTAACGAGGGTATATACACTTTCATACGGGCAAAATGTGCCTCATCGAAATAATGGTTTTAGACCCCAAGTATGTTTGGACGAAATGTGTTTCAGACAATTTGGAGTCGATTGAGCAAAGTCCGTCCGTCTGTCTGTCTGCCTGTCTGGCTGGCTGGAGCGCACGATAACTCTCGAAGGGATCAATCGATTCGATCCAAAATTTGGCTTTCGTAATATTTTGTCCAAACTTAGTTTAAGTTCGAAGATGGGTTATATCGGTCCACTCCTTCCGGTACCTCCCCCACAAAAGTTCGAAAATGTTCGGACAATTTGTACGTACGATAAATCTTGAAGGAAGCGACCGAGGTGTTCCTTAATTTGCAACTCGTGAAATGTCTACCAGGCTTAGATGAGGTTCCAAGATGGACTCAATCGGTCCACTCCTTCGGGTACCTCCCACACAAAATTTGGGATAAGTTCAGTTTAGGGCGTGCTCTCGAATCGCTTTGATTTTTGTTTTAGAAACTTGTATTCACTGTCCTCCATACGACGGTACAAGTTTTATCAGGGGCAAATCCACACTTCTTGCGAAAATAGCCCCAAAGTTGCAAAAAACGCCTATGACACCGTGTGAGGTGGTTGGAGCGCAAGATAACTCTCGAACGGATCTGCCGATTCGGTCCAAAATTCGGCCTTAGTAATATTTTGTCCAAACGTAGTTTAAGTTCGGTCCACTCCTTCAGGTACCTCCCCCACAAAAGTTCAAAATTGTTCGGAAGAATAGTTCGCACGGTAACTCTTGAAGGGAGTGGCCGAATTGGTCCATACTTTACTCATCCTAATATATCTACCAGATATAGATCAGGTTCAAATATGGACTATATTTGTCCACTCCATCCGGTACCTCCCACACAAAATTTCGGATAAGTTCACTTTAAGACCTACAATTTTTTTCAGGGGCAAGTCCATACTTCTTTAGCAAACAGCCCGAAGGGTGTAAAAACTTCCTATGGTACCATATGTAGTGGCTGGAGATCCACTTCCATAATGGTCAATGCCGAACCATTCCTCCTCCGAAAAATTTTTGATCTTTAATCCTAATCAACATTTTTGTCGGTTCATACATCCAAAAATGTTAAAACCCCCTAAACACAAACGTTTTTTGGGATTTTTTTTTTTCAATATACACAGGCTGAGGGTATATCTCAGTCTGCAAAGCTGGCTGATACTTTTTTACTTGTTTATATTTGGATTTTGCAAACGAATTAAGAGTTTTGAAGACATCTTGTCGAAAAGGTTTCTATATAACAACTTCTGGTTTTCTATAAGAAGACATTCCGATTTTTTATGAGACAAGTTGCATGTCTTCTATATAATGTTTTTCTGTAAATCTTTTAGAAGAAACTCTGACATATTATAGGACGAACTTTTGATCATCTATGCCATGATCGTCAGACCTTCGGCAGGAAGAGGAACACCTTTTATATGAAAACATCATTATCTTCCGTAAGAAAACTTTCTGCTCTTCAATAAGAAGAACATTGAGCCTTGTAGAGAACTTATTGAAAATATTCCAGTATTTTCAAAGAAAAAAATTTGTCTCATCGAAGGTTATCTTCTAGTTTCCTAGAAAGTATTTTTCTAGTCTCCTGTAAGAATAACGTT
Source organism: Musca autumnalis (assembly GCF_047663935.1). NCBI lineage: Eukaryota > Metazoa > Arthropoda > Insecta > Diptera > Muscidae > Musca > Musca autumnalis. The sequence goes on from NW_027412088.1 coordinate 198,325,420, forward strand.
TAGTCTCCTATAAAAATACCTTTCGATCTTCTGTAACAATTCCTCTGCTCATCTATAGAAAGATATTCTGATCTTCACTTCTATAGGCAGAGCATCTTATTCATATGATCTTCCTTTTAGACTCCTTTTGATATTCTGTGGCACGAACTTCTGGTCGTCTATAAAAAAGGATTCTTGGTTTATTGTAAGAAGATCTAGAGCTTTTCAGAGGAGCTATTCCGGCTTTCTGTTAGCAAAACTTCTGTCCTCTATAGAAAGATCTGTGACCTTCTATAGAAAGAAATGTGGTCTTTTTTGGGAAGATCTGTTGACTTCTTTGGAGAGAAATCTAGTCTTCTTTAGGAAGAGTTCTGTTCTTCTATATGAAGAGCTTTGAGCCTCTTACAATAGGTAGACCTCTGGCACCTAAACGGAAGACTTCAAAGAATCCAAAATAATGGCACTTTAAAAAAAAATACCTCAAATATTTATAATCTTCTATAAGAAGATAGGATATCATTTCTTGAACATAAAAACTTATTATCATCAAAAGGAAACCCTCTACTATCCTATAGCAAGAACTTTTGTTCTTTTATAAAAATACCTCTGGCCATCAATGTGAAAAATTGGGGTTTCTTCTACGAGAAGTCCTCTGAAACCATTTGGTCCAGAAAACCATTTGGTCCAGACGGCAATTCTATGACATAATTTGGTCTCCTAAGGGAACGATCTTCTTGTCTTCTACAACAAGACTTTTTGATATTCTGTTCTCATTCGTTTATAACACGAACATCAGGTCTTCAATGAGACCTTCCAGATTATATAAAGCTATTCTGGTAGTCTATAGAAAGACCATAAACCTTTAAGAGAATATGCTATAATCTTTAATAAGAGAACCTCTGGTTTTAATAATAAGACATCTGATCTATAGAAGCACATCAGCTCTTCTATGGAATGACCTCTTCCATAGAAAGACCTCTGGTCTTCCACAGGAATGGCCATATGAAGTCCTAGGGTATAAAATAAGAAGACCTCTGCCCTTCTATAGAAAATCCTCAGGTCCTCAATGGAAAGACTTCGGTAGAAAGATCTCTGGTCTTCTATAGCAAGACCTATGGTCCACCATAGGAAGATTTCTGATATTCAATAGGAAGATTTCTGGTATTATATAGCAAAACCTCTGGCCATCTATAGGAAGACCTCTCGTCTTCTGTAGAATAACCTCCGGTCTTCTATAGTAGAACCTTTGGTCTTCGAAGGAAAACATCTTATCTTTTATACGAAGTCTCCTAATCCTTTATAGGAAAACTTCTGGTCTTCTATAGGAAGTCCTCTGGTCTTCTGGTATTCTATATGAAGACATCTGGTCTTCTGTACGAAGATATCTGGTCTGGCCCTTTAAAAGAAAACCTCTAGTTTCATTTAGTAAGTAGTACAGAGAGACCTCTGATCTTTTATGGAAAGAACTCTGGTCTTCTGTAGGAAGAACTCTGGTCTTCTATAGGAAGGTCTCCGTTCCTCATTGGGAAGACCTCTGGTCTCCTATAGGAAGACCTCTAGTCTTTAATAGGAAGATCTCTGGTCTTCTATAGGAAGACCTCTGATCTTCTATGGGACGAGATCTGGTCTTCTATGGGAAGAGCTCTAGTCTTCTGTAGGAAGAGCTCTGGTGCTCTAAAGGAAGACCTCTGGTCTTCTATAGGAAGATCTCTGTTCCTCATTGTGAAGACCTCTGGTCTTCAATTGGAAGACCTGTGATCTATAGGAAGACCTCTGGAATTCTATGGAAAGAGCTCTGGTCTTCCGTAGGAAGAACTCTTGTCTTCTATAGGAAGATCTCTGTTCTTCACTGGGAAGACCTCTGGTCTTCAAGAGGAATTCCTCTTGTCTTTAACAGAAAAACCCCTGGTCTTCAATAGGACGACCCCCGGTCTTATATAGGAAGACTTCTGATCTTCTATAAGTAGAGCTCTGGTCTTCTGCAGGAAGAACTTTAGTCCTCTAAAAGAAGGTCTCTGGTCTTCTATAGGAAGATCTTTGTTGCTTATTGGGAATGCCTCTGGTCTGTAACAGGAAGGCGTCTATTGTTCTATTGGAAGATCACAGATATTCTATGGTAAGAGCTCTGGTCTTCTATTGTAAGAGCTCTGGTCTTCTGTAGGAAGAACTCTGGTCCCCAAAACGAAGTCCTCTGGTCTTCTGTAGAAAGAACTCTGAGCCTCTAAAGGAAGACCTCTGATCTTCTATGGGAAGACCTTTGATCTTTGGGGAAACCTCTGGTCTTCTATAGGAAGACCTCTGATCCTCTATGGGAACAGCTGTGGTCATGTATGGAAAGAGCCCTGGTCTTCTGTAGGAGGAACTCTGGTAGTCTAAAGGAAGACCTCTGGACTTCTAAATAAAGACCTCTGGTCTTCTATAGGAAGATCCCTATTCTTCATTGTGAAGACCTCTGGTCTTCATTGTGAAGACCTCTGGTCTTCAATAGGAAGACCTCTAGTCTTCTATAGGAAGACCTCTGATCTTCTATAGGAAGACCTCTGATCTTCTATGGGAAGAGCTCTGGTCTTCTGTAGGAAGAACTCTGATCCTCTATTGGAACAGCTCTGGTCATGTATGGGAAGACCTCTCGTCTTCTGTAGGAAGAACTCTGGTCTTCTAAAGGAAGACATCTGGGCTTCTATAGGAAGTTATCTTTTCCTTATTGGGAAACCTGTGGTCTTTTGAAGGAAGACCTCTGATCCTCTATGGGAACAGCTCTGGTCATATATAGGAAGAGCTGTCGTCTTCTATAGGAAGACCTCTGATCTTCTAGGGGAAGACCTCTGATCTATGGAAAGATCTCTAAACTTCTGAAGTAAGAACTCTGGTCCTCTAAAGGAAAACCTCTGGTCTTATATAGGAAGACCTCTGGTCTTATATAGGAAGACTTCTTCTCTGCTATTGGAAGACTTCTGATCTTCTGTAGGAAGACCTCTGGTCTTCGATGTGAAGATCACTGGTATTTTAAAGGAAAGCATATTTTACTCTGTAAGACGGCCTTTGTCAAATCTGGCCTTCTGTCGGAATACCTCAGGCTTCAATAGAAAGACCTCTGGTGTTCAATGGCAAGACATTTGGTGGAAAAGGAAAACCTCTTATTTTCTATATGAAGGCCACTGTTGTTCTAGGGGCGGATCTCTGGTCCGCTATAGGAAGACTCCCTGATCTTCAAATGGAAGACATATGATATTCATTGGGTATGGCTCTGGCCTTCAATGCGAATACCTATGGACTTCTATAGAAAAAACCTCTAGTATTATGTAATAGACCTCGCTCCACAAATGCCTTTGGTCCTGGTCTTCAATTTGAGAAGACCTGTGGTCTTCTACCTTTCGACCTCTGGTCTTCTGTAGGAATACCGCTACTATAGAAATATTGTTTTTTATAAAAAGACCTTTTGTTCTGTGTTCATCAATACCAAGACGTCTGGTCGTCTTTGAAAGATCTCTGATATTCAAAATTCTATTCTTCAGTATCAAGTTCTAAGGTATTCAATAAAAAAGTCTATGTTCTTCTTATTTTTTGTATGTGATTTCTTGCCTTCTATAGAAAGACCCCGGCCAAGGATATCCTTAAGGTATTCTATAGCAACACTTCAGATGTTTCTTTTAAAGATATTGTCGTCTCGTTAAAAAAAAAACTTTACGTCTTCTATAAGCAGTCCTACAGACCTTCTATATGATCCTGTTCCTGGCCTTCGATAGAAGCAAATTTTTAATTCTGTTCCAAAAACATATAATCATCAATGGTAGACCATTTAATCTTCTACATAAAGATTCTATGGCATTATGTAAGGAAAAATGTTGGTCATCTTCAATAGGAAGATATTCAGATCTTCATTGAAAGCCTCCATAAGAGACCTTCCCCATGCCGCATGTTCATCTATACCCAGCTCTTCTGACATTCCTCTAGAATACCTATAAGTTTCTAAAAATTCCTTTGGCAAATGTACAACCCCCCCCCCCCCTTGGATTATGACCAAAAGCAATCCTATTCCACCTAACCTCACTTAAATATATTTCAAAAATTAATCAGCAGGATTAAAAATTAGTTGCAACTGTCAAAAATGACACCGCAGCATTTTGAGGGATTAAAAGTGAGACGTCAAAACCAATAATGTTCGCCCGGCGAAACACAATAATCCACTATGATTTCAAAATAACTATGCCACAACAAATTTTTGGGCGTGATTTACAACCACCACCAACATAAAGCTACATACATACATATGTAATACACATAAAGTATTGCTTTAAAAATTTTCATTTGTTTGTCAGCGAGGTGTCGGCGTGTGTGTTTGATTCAAAATCAAAAAACCCCCCACTTTTGAATTAAAACGAAACAACGAAAATTTGTGGCCTATTCATAAATGTTTGTTATACCCTCATTAGAGGATGTCAGGATGGTATAAACCTCAACACTCGAGTCCTAAAAGCTGGCGCACACACACACAATCACTTACACACAGCCGCACACACTCACAAAACACAATCTAATGTGATTGTGGATTTGTGTAAACATCCACCATCTCTTCCAATCCTCTGCAGGTATAATTTTCAACACAACCTAACCCCAAACATGTCCTCTTTGTTCCGCCCTCTTTTTTGCAGCTGGCTGTAAACATACATTATTGTTTGGTTATCATTACGCCCAGGTACGGGGAGATCTCCTGTTATATTTTGGGTAACGTCTGCTCGTGTCATTGTTGTCGTTGACGTTGCCGGTAATGGTGTTGTTATTGTTGTTGTTTGGTGTAGTTTTTGGTTGTTTTGTTTGTTGTCAATCATGTCGTTAACCTAATACGAACATGATTTCATTTTTCGAGTGGGTTTTACGACTAATAGCATTATGCGTGTTGCTGTTACCATTGTTGTTGCTGTTGTTGTTGGCTATTTGTTTGATGGTTAAAATTTGTGGCTTTTGTTGTGGTTAAATTGTTATAACACAAGTCGATGGCAGAATTGAATGAATAGGACTTAAATGGAAATAATAAAAAGACGTCAAAATGAAAAAGTAAGTTTTATAGCAAGGTATTCTGGAAATTCTGGCCTATAATAAGAAGAAGAAAAAAAGCTATTTTCTACGAATAGCCCACAAGGGATGCGCCTATTTTCTCATATCAATAATTGCAGCACGAATATAATAGGAACGCCCTCTTTAGAAAGACCTCCAACCTTCTATAGGAATATCTCTTATCTTCTATAGGAAGACCTCTGATATTCTTTAGGAAGGCGTCTAATCTCCTAAATCCAGACATCTGCGAATTCTAGACTTTTAAAGAAGGATTCCTTCTTTTCTTATAAAATAAGAAATCTGGTCTTCTATAGGGTAACCACTTATTTTGAACAGCAACACCTTTGGTCTTCAACAAAAAATAATGGAAGATCTATAGTCTTCAGAAGTACGGTCTCTGGTCACCAATAGGAAGACATCTGGTTTTCTTTGAAAAAAAAGAGCTATGGTCCTTTTTAAGACCTGTAGTCTTCGAAAGGAGGACCATTAGTCATCTATAGGACGACCTTTATAGAAAGATCTCTGGTATTCAATAGAAAGACCTCTGGTCTCTGGCCTATAGTCTGCAAAAATAAGAACTTTGCAATGTGATGACCCCTGGTCTGCAATAGGAAGATCCTTGGTCTTCAACAGAAAGATGTCTGGTCTTGAATAGGATGACATCTGATCTTCAATAGGAAGACCTCTGTTCGCTAATAGCAAGACCTCTGGTCTTCTATATGAAGACCTTTGGTCTTCTATAGAAAAACCTCTAGTCTTCTACAGAAAGACCTATAATCTCCTATGTTAAAACCTCCTGGTTTTTATAGGTGGAAATCTGGGATCTTCGACAGGTAAAACTCTGCTGTTCTTTAGGATGATCTCTGGTATGCAAAAGGATGAACTCTTGTCTTCCATAGGACTACCTCTTGTCTTCCATAGGAGACGTCAGGTCTTTTACAGTAAGACCTCAGGCCTTCTATGGGACGACCTCGGATTTTAGAACCTCCAGACCATCAGATCTTCTGTAGGAAACCCTCAGGCCATCTATGGAAAGACTTCATGTCTTCTATGGAAGACCTCTGGTCTTCTATAGGAAGACCTCAGGTCTTCTATGGCAAGACCTCAGGTCTTCTATGGCAAGACCTCAGGCCTTCTATGGGAAGACCTCAGGTCTTCTATGGGAAGACCTCAGGTCTTCTATGGGAAGACCTCAGGTCTTCTATAAGATGACCTCTGGTCTTTTGTAGGAAGACCTCTTGTCGATGACCTCTTGTCTTCTATAGGAAGACCTCTTGTCTTCTATAGGAAGACCTCTTGATTTCTATAAGAAGACCTCTGGTCTAGTCTTCTATGGGGAGACCTCTTGTCTTCTATATGAAGACCTCTTGTCTTCTATAGGAAGACCTCTGGTCTTCTATAAGAATACCTCTGGTCTTCTATAGGAAGACCTCTGGTCTTCTATGGGAAGACCTCTGGTCATCTATAGGAAGACCTCTGGTCATCTATAGGAAGACCTCTGGTCTTCTATAGGAAGACTCCTGGTCTTCTATAGGAAGACCTCTGGTCATCTATAGGAAGACCTCTGGTCTTCTATAGGAAGACCACTGGTCTTCTATAGGAAGACCTCTGGTTTTCCATAGGAAGATCACTGGACTTTTATAGGAAGACCTCTGGCCTTCTATAGGAAGACCTCTGGTCTTCTATAGGAAGAGCTCTGGTCTTCTATAGAAAGACCTCTGGTCACCTATAGTAAGACCTCATGCCTTCTATGGGGAGACCTCAGGTCTTCTATGGGAAGACATCAGGTCTTCTATGGGAAGACCTCTGGTCTTCTATGGGAAGACCTCAGGTGTTCTATGGGAAGACCTCAGGTCTTCTATGGGAAGACCTCTGATCTTTTATAGGATGACCACTGGTCTTTTATAGGAAGACCTCAGGTCTTCTATAGGAAGGCCTCTGGTCTTCTATAGGAAGTCCTCAAGTCTTCTATGGGAAGACCTCAGGTCTTCTATGGAAGACCTCAGGTCTTCTATAAGATGACCTCTGGTCTTTTGTAGGAAGACCTCTTGTCGAAGACCTCTTGTCTTCTATAGGAAGACCTCTTGATTTCTATAAGAAGACCTCTGGTCTAGTCTTCTATGGGGAGACCTCTTGTCTTCTATATGAAGACCTCTTGTCTTCTATAGGAAGACCTCTGGTCTTCTATAAGAAGACCTCTGGTCTTCTATAAGAAGACCTCTGGTCTTCTATAGGAAGACCTCTGGTCTTCTATGGGAAGACCTCTGGTCTTCTATGGGAAGACCTCTGGTCATCTATAGGAAGACCTCTGGTCTTCTATAGGAAGACTCCTGGTCTTCTATAGGAAGACCTGTGGTCTTCTATAGGAAGTCCTCTGGTCTTCTATAGGAAGAACTCCTGTCTTAAATAGGAAGAGTTCTTGTCTGCTATAGGAAGACCTCTGGTCTTCTATAGAAAGACCTCTGGTCTTCTATAGGAAGAACTCTTGTCTGCTATGGGAAGACCTCTGTTCTTCAATAGGAAGACATCCGGTCTTCTATAGGAAGACCTCCCGTCTTCTATAGGAAGACCTCTGGTCTTCTATGGAAAGAGCTCTAGTTTTCTATAGGAAGAAATCTTGTCTGCTAGAATAAGACCACTGGTGTTCTACCGGCAGATTTCTGGTCAGCTATAGGGACATCTATTCGTCTACTTTGAAGATCTTTGTCTTTGTTCTTCTATAGGATGATCTCTGATCTTCTACATAAACCTTTCTGGTATTCTGTAAGAAAATCTCTGGTCATCCATACGAGGACTTCTGGGCTCCTATAGGAAGAACTTTTGTCTTCTATATGAAAACCTCTGGTCTTCAATAGGAAGACCTCTTGTCTTCAATAGGAAGACCTCCAATCTTCTTTATGAAGACATTTCGTCTTCTGTCGTTAGAACTCTTGTCTTCAATAGGAAGACCTCTGGTCTTCTAAAGGGAGCTTCTGGTCTTCTTAAGGAAGACCTCTTGTCTTCTAAAATTGGACCTCTGGTCTACTATATGTAGACCTCTGGTCTTCTATAGGAAGATCTCTTCGATAGTACAACTTCTGGACTTTGAAAAGAAGACCTCTGGTCTTCTATAGAAATACCTCTGGACTTCTATAGGAAGTACTCTTGTCTTAAGTAGGAAGAGTTCTTCTCTGCTATAGGAAGACCTCTGGTCTTCTATAGGAAGGACTCCTGTCTTAAATAGAAAGAGTTCTTATCTGCTATAATAAGACCACTGGTCTTCTACCGGTGTACTATAGGTTGACCTCTGTTCTTCTATGGAAAGAATTCAGTTTTCACTAGAAAGGCCCCTGCTCTTCAATAGACAGACCTCGGATCTTCCATAAGAAGTCCTCGGGTCTTCAATGGAAATGCCTTGGGTTTTTTTTTAGCTGGCTTTTTAAAGAACATTTGTTCCATAAGCCGAACTAAGAATAGATCTCCAATCCTCTCTGTTGGCTGCTATATTTTTTTATAGGAGGAATTCTGGTTTTATATGCTCTGATCTTCTGTAGGAAAACCTCCGGTCTTCTCTGGGAAGACCTCTGTTCTTAGGTAGTAGGACCTCTGGTCTTATACAGGAAGACTTATTTTATATAAGATGACTTCTTCCATACCATAGCTTTTAGTCTTCCACAGGAAGACCTCAGATATTCTATAAGAATACCTTTGGTCTTCTATAAAGAACTTCTGGTCTTCTATAGAAAAACATCTGGTTGTCTGTAGGTATAACCATGGTCTTCTATAGGAAGTTATCTGGTCTTCTGTTGAACGTTTTCTGAACCTAGGGTCTTCTTGAGAAAGACTTCTGGTGTTCTTGAAAAAAGACTTCTGGTCTTCTTGTGGACGACCGTTGATCTGCTTGTGAAGACCTCTTTTCGGTAATAAAATGGCATTTGATCTTCTATAGAATGATTTTGACTTTTGATAGGATACTTCTGTCCTTCCTTGGGAAGACATATGGTCTTTATAGCAAAAACTCTGGTATGAAAAGAAGACCTCGGGTTTTCTACAGGAAGGTAAACCTCTTCTGTAGGAAGAATTCGGGTCTTCAGTAGGAATACCTTCTTCTATTGAAGGAGGCACCTTCTTCAATAGGAGGCAACACCTCTGGCCTTCTATACAGAGGCCTCTGGTTAATAGGTTGACTTTTGGTCTTTTATGTGGAGACTTCTGGCTTTCTATAGGACAACTTCTGTCCTTCTGTGGGAAGACATCTGGTATAAGATGACCTTTGTTCTTCTATTGAATGATCTTGTATAGGAAGATATCTAGCCTCAACAAGTTGACTTTTGGTATTCTATAGAAAGACCTATGGTTTTCTACGGGAAGACCCCTGGCCTCTGCAAGAACCTTGGTCTTGTATACGAAAACCTCTGGATTTCTTTAAGAAGACATTTTGTGTTGAAAAACAAGTCCTCTGATTTTCAATAGGAAGTCCTCTGGCCTTTACGTACAATACCACGAATATGAAGAAGTAGTTTCCAAATTCTAATATTATTTTATTTAATAAACCATAACATTTCAATTTTGTTTAGCTCTGCAAATATTTTCTATTAGAATTTATTAATTATCTTTCCATATTTGCAGTTGTTTGCCCTCGTCCTTGTCTAGCAATTATTTTTATATTAAATGCGTGTGTATCTGTGTGCGTGTGTGTATTTGTGGATAAACATAAACTGTTAGTTTTTATTTATTCTTAACAAGTGGTTGTTGTTATGTTTGTTGTTGTGTACAGAGTGCATCTCTGCCATGTTTGTTGATAATTACTTTTTGTGTTGCACGTTTAACACTTGCAACATATTTTCCATGTTGTTGATCCTGACGATGATGATGATGACGATGCTCATACTGATGAGTAGTTGGTTGCTTACACAAAAATCATTTAACATTATTATATTTTATACTAGCTGACCCGGTCCGCGTTGCTGGCCCGTTGTTTGGGTTCTCCGTGTAAACTTTAGTTATCTATCCAGTATTGATACACTCATAATTAGGCATCCCTTTAGAAACTTCATAATATAAATCAATGTTTTGACATAAATTCCATATAATGGTATCCCCCAAATTTAAGATATAAAATCTCTTTTATTATACCCTTCACCATAAATCGACAGTTTAAAGCACTTTGTGACCCACATATAATGGTCGGTGCACGTCAATTAACATTGCTATATATTGGATTGTTGGTCTCGGTTGGGGTCGTAATTATTACTGCAGAGAATTGTCAGTATAGGTCCACGTTTTGATATAGCTCCCATAGAACGGTACCGGCTGATTTTCGCTATTTTTGAGGATTTAACATCATTATCAAACCGAAATGGCTGAAATCTGGTTTTAATATATTTTAAAGAGGAGAGCATAAATATTCGTATCGACCGCTCGGTATGTAACAGTAATAGGTTCACGTTTTGATATAGCTCCCATAAAACAGTACCTCCCGATTTTCGATAGTTCAGAGATATAGCCACTGTTCAGTATACGTCCTCGTTTTGATATAGCTCCCATAGAACGGTGGCACCTGATTTTCGCTATTTTTGGTGGATTTAGCCTCATTCAGCCCGATCGAACGTAACGCCTTTTTTCTTCGCGCTCTATATGCAATAGTGGTAAAATACCCCTCAGCGAAATGTATATTCCTTCGGGATATGTATGGCAACATTTATATAATTCATAAAAAAAATTACTTCTATAAATTGTAGTTGCTATTATCGAGATTTTGCTGTATTTAAAAAAATGTATCTTTACCTAGCTATTCCAAGGACTGAAATCAATGCTCATGAAGTTTCACTTCCCACATTTTGAGATTTTATCCGTAATTATAATATTTTCAAAAATCGAACACGATCGTGGTATTCTGATTCCAATGATGATATTGTATTGTATATCAATAACTTTGTCTGATTTCCAATGGATCTTTCTGGAATTTCAAGTTATCCGGATTTTACTGTATTCCAAAATGTGGAGTTGATCGCGCTGTCCCACTTATTGTTTAGTGTTCAGCGTTTATAGCGTTTTTTAGGCACGCTTACAAAATTATGTATATTAACTGAAATAATAAATGTTTGCAAATTTTGTGATGACCGCGATATTTCACTTTTCGCGGTATTTCACTTCCGCGAAGACCATTCAGGGTCAAGACAGTAATTACAGTAGTATTGCAAACAATCTGTAAACAATACGTTCAAAAACATCATGGACTTCAGATTTAAAAAAAAAAAAATTGAAGGGGAACCTCCGGTCACTACACTTAGCCGTATTAAAATAGCTCACGACCGCGCTATCCCACTTGTTCAAGCTAGTGTTTATATCATTTTTGTGTCACGCTTACTAAAATTATGTATATTAATTGAAATAATACATTTTTGAAAACTTTGTGATGACCGCGATCATTCAGGGAAAACAATCTGTAAACAATACGTTCAAAAATATCAAAGATTTCAGATTTTCTTAAAAACATTGTGGGGGAGGACCACCGGTCACTACTCCTAGCCGTATAAAAACAGCATACGACAGTTCTAATTAATTGAAATAATACATTTTTGAAAATTTTGGGATGACCGCGATTTTCACTTCCGCGACGACCATTCAGGGTCAAGACTGTAATTACCATAGCATTGCAAACAATTTGTAAACAATATATTAAAACGTATCTTGAATTTCGCGGTTTTCTTAAAAAAATTGTGGGGAGGACCACCGGTCACTACACTTAGCGGGATAAAAAAATAGATTACGACCTATTCTCAGACCTAAAAACTCCACATACAAAATTTCATAAGATTTCCCAATCGATTTTTCGGAATTTCTATATAGTGACATCTCAAGACATCGGGATTTTACTATATTCCAAAATATGGCGTTGACCGCGTTATCCCACATATTGAAGCCAGTGTTATAGCGGTTTTGTAGTCACGCTTACTAAAATTAGGTATATTATCTGAAATAATACATTTTTGAATAATTTGGGATGACCGCGATATTTCACTTCCGCGACGACCATGCAAAAAAATATATAGCCTATTTTCACCACCGGTTTTCCCAGTACATTATCTGAAATTTTCAAGAAAATCTATTCAGCCGTTTTTGAGTCTATTCGGAACATACAAACATACAAACATACAAACAAACAAACATACTAACATACACACATTGCCTTTTATATATTAGATTTTCACAATTTTTGTTTATATTTAATTTTTGATGAAATTATGTTGTGGCTAACAAGCAGGAGAAGAGAGGGATGGACGAAAGGCAACAGCAGTTGGGCCATGATGTTTCACCCAATAAATGGCTTATAACTGAGCATGGTGCACAATTATGATGTATGCCAGCAATGAGTTGTGTAAAGAGAGAAACAACAATAACACTAACAAGAACTCTAACAATAACAACAACATCATTATTTCCATTAAATTCAACAGCTTTTTAAGTGGAAAACAAATTAAATATTGAATCGTTTTGTGTAAATAACAGTTATGGCGATTTAAATGTTGATGTCGGCTCCTACCGCAGTTGGGAAGTTATGATGATGATGTGGATTCTGGTGCTTGGAATGATGATGATGAGCTATCATTCAAAATGAGTTGCCGGTCAAATGTGGTGGTTTATTTATGCTGTCATGTTCTGATGTTTGTTTGTGAAAATCTGCTTCTGAATTGTGGCATAAACACACAATGGCGAATGATTAATATGTATTTATATATATATGTATCTACATACTCGTAAGCATGTTGCCATATTTGTATAAAGGGATTGTCAGATCATATTCATCCATCCATTCATTCAGCCATCAATCACAACAATACAAGTATTTAACCACAGTTCCGCCGGACAATGACTTTTCCTTTCAAACTCAAGTGGGGCTCAAATGAATGATGGTTGTGTTGTTTTTTTTTTGCGATGCGACCTTTACTGCGGTGTGTTTGCACAAAAAATAATAATGAGCATCCTTTGTGCATCGGACGAATGGAGGCTAATAATGTTTATATTATGTCAGTAGTATTGAGGTCACACAGGATTGAATAATTTAATCTGCTTAATTATGCTTTTGATTTCATATTTTTAATTTAACGGCAAATACTTTGAGAGGGTTATTTTTAAATTATGATGATTTTGAAATAATGCATAAAGGTAATCCGGAAATTAGCTTTTGATAATCTCTATCATGTGGAAAAGTCAGATAAATTGTTCGGCGAACAGCAAAGGAAATTAAAGATAAAAAGGCAAGAACGGTTTTTTATAAGGCAAAATACAGGATTAAGTTAACTCCTCTTCTCTCGCAACATTCAAATCCCCTGAAGGTAGTGAGATATGTGTGCCTGCCAAACATTCACCATGACCAGTGGCCTTTCTATGGAAGACAAGGCATCTTCCTATAGAAACCTAGAGGTTTTTCTATAGCAGAAAAGAGGTATTCCTTTATATGTATAAGACCAGAAATCTTATTATAGAAGGTCAGAAGTAGTCCTATAGAAAACCAGAGAGTTTGTACTGAAGGTCAGTGGTCTTTCTATAGAAGACTTCCTATAGAAGACCGGAATTATTCCCATAAAAGACCAGAGATCTTCTTACAGTAGGTCAGAGGTCTTTCTATAGAAGACCAAATGTATTCCTATAGTAGGCCAGAGATTTTCCTACAGACGACCAGATGTTTTTCTACAGAAGACCAGTGGTATTTCTAAAGAAGACCAGAGGTCTTCCTATAAGAAGCCAGATTTCGTCCTATATTAGCCCAAAGATATTCCTATAGAAAGCCAGAGGTATTTCTATAGAAGACAGAGTCATTCCTATAGAAAGCTAGAAAACATACTATAAATTAGCAGAAGTGTACCTATAGAATACCATATTTGTTTAATACCAGAGATATTCCTGTAGAATGTCAGAGGTTTTATTTTAAATTACCCGAGGTTTTTCTATAGAAGACCATTATTATTATAAAAGAACAGAGGTCTTCCTTTAAAAGATAAAAGGTCATCCTTTGAAGATCAAAAGTCTTATTATAAAAATCCAGAAATCGTCCTATAGAAAATAGAGATCTTCCTATAAAAAGGGTAAAATACCAACGTTTTCCTGTTGATGGCCAAAGGTATTCCTACGGAAGAACATAGTCTTCCTATTTTCGCATAGCCTCAGTTTTTCCATAGCAGGCCTTAGTTTTCCCATAGAAGAGCTCCGTTTTCCCAAAGAATACCTTACATTGTTCTTCAAAGTTCAGTGGTCATCCTATAGAAGACCAGAGGTTTCCTATCGAAGACAAAATGTCGTCCTATAGATGGCCAAAGGTGTTCTATGGAACGCCAAAAGCCCTCTTTTAGAAGAACAGAGGACTTTCCAGAAAAGTCTAACCATAAAAAATGTCAGTCTTTCCATAGAATTTTTCTGGCTTCCCAAAGAAGATCTCAGTCTTCTATGGGCTGACCTCAGTCCTCCCATAGAAGACCAAAATTGTTCTTCAAAGATCAAATGTATAATTACATATGACCATATGTCCTCTTATGTTAGACCAAAGGTTTTATTTTAAAAGAGCAGAGGCTTCCTATGGTAGACCAGAGCTTTACCTATAGAAATCCAGAGTCTTAATACAAAAGACCAGACGCCTTCCTACAAAATACCAGAACAGGCCTTCTTATTGAAGACCAGAGATATTGCCGTTGAAGTCCTGAGCTCTTTTTATAGAAGACAAGATGTCTTCCTTTAGAACAATAGAGGTCCTCTCATGGTAGAACTGAGGTCTTCCAAAAGCAGACCGAATGTCTTCCTATAGAACACCAGATGTCCTCTTATAAAGACCAGATGTCTTCGTATAGAACACCATATATCCTCCTACAGAAGATCTACTTCCACCGAAAACTGCAACTCTTTCCATGAATGAGCTTCGCATAGAAGGCCTAAGGTCTTCCTAGAGAAGATATGAAGTATTCCTATAGACCTGAGATCTTCTCAGAGAATACCCAAGGTTTTCTCATAGAAGACCTGTGGTCTTTACATATATTACCTGAAGTAATTTCATAGAAGAAGTGGTTTTCCTATTGCAGTCCAAAAGAATTTCTGTAGAATACCCACATTCCTCTTATAGAAGATCTGAGGTCTTCCCATGGAAGACTTAAGACTTGAGCTCTTTCCATCGAAGACCAGAAGTCTTCTCATAGAAGAGCTGTGGTCATCGCACATAAAGCCTGTGGTCTTCACAAAGAAAACCTGAGGTCTTCTCATAAAAGACTTCCCACACCAATGGTATTCTTATAGATGTCCTGCAGTCTTCGCAAAGTAAACCAGTGGCCTTCGCATAGAAGACTTATGGTCTTCGCAAAGAAGACCTGAAAACTTTCCATAGAAGACAAAATGTCTTCCCATAGAAGGCCTGAAGTCTTCCCATAGAAGACAAAATGTCATCCCATAGAAGACAGCAAATTCGTCTACAAAGATCAGAGGACTTCCCTCAGAAGACCTGTAGTCTTCGCTTAGAAGTCCTGACGTTTTCGCTAGAAGATTTGTGTTCTTCACATAGAAGACTTGTGGTCTATAGAAGACCTTGGATGTTCGTATGTAGACCTATATCTTCTCATAAAAGACCAAAGTTTTCCTATTGATGACCTGAAGTCTTCCCGTAGAAGACCTGTAGTTTTCCCATAGAAGATCAGAGGTCTTCCCATAGAAGAGCTCACGTTTTCCCATAGAAGAGCTGAGGTCTTCTTAGAGAAACCCTGAGGTCTTCCCATAGAAGACCTAAAGTCTTTCCATAGAAGATCCGAGTTCTTCCCAAAGAAAACCCAAGGTTTTCCAATAGAAAACCAGAGGTCTTGGCATTGAAGACTTGAGGTCTTCTCATAGAAGACATGGGGTCTTACCATAGAAGACCTAAGGTCTTCCCATAGAAGATAGAAAACCTTAGGTTTCCAGAGAGGACCCGAGGTATTTCCAGAGAAGACCTGAGTTCTTCCCAGAGAAGACCTGAAGTCTTTCCCATAGAACCAGAGATCTTCCTATAGAAGTCCAGAGATATTCGTATCGAATACCAGATGTCACCCTATATTAGACCAGAGGTCTTTTCATAGAAGACCTGAGGTCTTCCCATAGAAGATCAGAGGTCTTCCCATAGAAGACCTGAAGTCTTCCTATAGTATACCTGAGGTATTCTCATAGAAGACCTGAAGTCCTCCCATAGAAGATCTGAGGTATTCCCATAGAAGACCTAAGGTCTTCCCATAGAAGACCAGAGGTCTTCCCACAGAAGAGCAGAGGTCTTCCCACAGAAGACCTGAGATTTTCCCATATAACCCCTGAGGTCTTAGAAGACCTTATGTCTTCCTATAGTATACCTGAAGTATTCCCATAGAAGACCTGAAGTCTTCCCATAGAAGACCTGAAGTCTTCTCATAGAAGACCTGAAGTCTTCCCATATAAGACCTGAAGTCTTCCCATAGAAGACCTGAAGTCTTCCCATAGAAGACCTGAAGTCTTCCCATAGAAGACCTGAAGTCTTCCCATAGAAGACCTGAGGTCTTCCTATTGTATACCTGAGGTATTCTCAAGAAGAACTGAAGTCTTTCCATAGATGATCTGATGTATTACCATAGAAGACCTAAGGTCTTCCCATAGAAGACCTTGGGTCTTCCCATAGGACACCAGAGGTCTTCCCATAGAAGATAAAAGGTCTTCCCATAGAGGCCTGATGTCTTCCCATAGTAAACCTTAGGTTTCCAGAGAGGACCCGAGGTATTCCCAAAGAAGACCTGAGTTCTTCCCTGAGAATACCTGAGGTCTTTCCATAAAATGCCAGAGGTCCTTCCCATAGAACCAGAGATCTTCCAATATAAGTCAAAAGAAAACATCTGACCTGAGGTCTCCCATATTAAACCTTAGGTTTCCAGAGAGGACCCGAGGTATTCCCAAAGAAGACCTTAGTTATTCCCAGAGAAGATCTGAGGTCTTTTCATAAAATGCCAGAGGTCCTCCCCATTGAACCAGAGATCTTCCCATAGAAGTCCAGAGATATTCGTATCGAATACCAGATGTCACCCTATAGCAGCGACGACCACAGAAACACAACCAAAGCGAAGACATGTATGAAGGTATGAGTGAAAAAAGCAACAACCACATTATGTTTTTGTTTGTTTTCATTTATTTACACTGTACGTGAGAGAGAGAAGCAAATGCAAAAACAACTCAGTGGGCGCCCTCACTATACGATCTAAGCAAAGAAGCTCGTCCCTGCCCTATAGTATACCAGAAGTCTTTCCATAGAAGACCTGAGTTCTTCCTATAGAAACCCAGAGCTCTTCCCATAGAAGACCAGAGGTCTTTCCACAGAAGACTTGAGGTCTTCCCGTAGAAGACCTGAGGTCTTCCTCAAGAAGACCTGAGGTCTTCCCATAGAAGACATTAGGTCTTCCCATAGAAGACATTAGGTCTTCCCATAGAAGCCCTGAGGTTTTCCCGTAGAAGACCAGAGGTCTTCCTGTAGAAGACCTAAGGTCCTCCCATAAAAGATCAGAGTTCTTCCCAAAGAAGACCCGAGGCTTTCCCATAGAAAACCAGAGGTCTTCCCATAGAAGACCAAAGTATTCCATAGAACACCTGGGGTCTTCCCATAGAAGACCTGAGGTCTTCCCATATGACACCAGAGGTCTTTCCATAGAATCCCTGAGGTCATCCCATAGAAGACCTAAGGTCTTCCCATAAAAGATCAGAGTTCTTCCCAAAGAAGACCCGAGTTCATCCCAAAGAAAACCAGAGATCTTCCCATAGAAGCCCTGAGGTCTTCCTATAGAAGACCAAAGGTCTTTACAGAAGACCTGAAGTCTTCCCATAGAAGACCTGAAGTCTTCCCATAGAACACCTGGGGTCTTCCCATAGAAGACATTAGGTCTTCCAATAGAAGACATTAGGTCTTCCCATAGAAGCCCTGAGGTTTTCCCATAGAAGACCAGAGGTCTTCCCATAGAATACCTGAGATTTCCCCAGAGAAGACTAGATATCGTCCTACAGAAGATCACAAGGCTTTCTATAGAAGAACAGAGATAATTCCATTTAAGACCAGAGGTGTGCATATAGAAGAGCAGAGGTTCTCCTATTAAAGTCCAGAGGTCTTCCTATTGAAGACAAGTCATCCTATACAAGAATTAAACGTCTTCCCATAGAAGACCAGAAGTCTTCCT